>NW_027397072.1:59170661-59200661 GCF_003265705.2 Callorhinus ursinus | reverse complement strand
GCTGATTTTTTTTTTCTTTCTTTCTTTGTTAGAGAAACAGAGATCAGGCCATCCCCAGAGAAATGAGCAGGTGTGGCCATTTATAAGCATGTCTGCTTATATTACAAACCAGCCTAAGAAAAGTTTGAGTTGGGTTGAAAAGGTCTGCTAAACAGTTGTAATGTTTCACCCTAAATCCTATTTATTCAGTCAAGAGCTGATCAAGCTGGCAGTAAAATATATAGTCTACCCAAACCTTTAAAGATCTTGTAATTTTATTTTTTATTTTCATTCTGTCTTCAGTAGCAAGTGAATAGGTGCACTTTGGTAATCCTCGCCTCTGGACAAGCACAGTATTTTTTTTTCCCCCTTCTGAATGCCTAATAACAGAGCCTTGCTTCCTGTCTAAGGATGAAAGGGTGGCAGTCACGTTCTTTCTCTTAGTTTACTATAAAATTGAGGAATTTCATGGGCCATTATGAGAGCAGAATCTTGTGAAATACTAGTAGTATTAAGTAAAGCCCTTTTTAAAAGAAAATTTGGATAAGTTAAAATGTATTTAGCCCAATTAATAAAAATCCAATTACTAAGACTGTATGAAACACTGAAAGTAACACAGTTAAGCACAGAATATTGTGTTATTAAGGGTGGTAAAGGACATGGAATTATGGGTTTGTTGGTAGAAATAGGGTGCTTGTTTTGCTATAAACACAAATTTACAAAGAGTAAAGATGCAAACTATATTATTTGAAATAATGTATTTTTAGTTCTGTTAAAGCTTATTTCATGAAAATATGTGTAGACATGTTTCTTAGACTTTTCAATCTGTATTTTTCAACTGACTGAATAAAAATATCTAACGTTATGAAAGACACCTATGGGTAGGTAATGATCTCAGCAGCTACACTGACAGTTTCTCATGTTCTAATTCACCTTCACAAATCCATGGCATCATTTTTTGGCTAAAGTAATGTCAGTTGGTGACATTTGCAGCAAGTATAAAAAGGACCCCCCATGGCAGCCATTTTTACTTGATTCTTAAGATCCAAAGGCTGCTGAAAGAACAACTGAATGAAGTTGAGGATTGGAGAAGCTTGATTTTCTTGTTCTCTGTGAAATGAAACTCAAGTCTTTTTCTTCCCCTTCCCCTTAAAAGCAAAAGTCTGCTGGGGGGTTGTAGCTGTGTCAAAGCCTCTGGGATGCCACTGCTGATCACTTTAATTACTACGACTAAGGAGGATAAAATTAAAAGTAGCACCATTGAAGCAGTGGAAGAAAGCTTGCCTAGATGTCGGTGAACTGTGAAATATAAAAATTGCATACCAATACATTTTTATGGAAAGGAAACAAGGAATTACATTACTTATTCTTGAAGAGTTTGTCCTTAAATTGTTCAAGTTTTACTAGTGCATCTATCTATGGCTGATTGTAGACCACTTCAGAATGATAAGGAAAATAGTAACTTAAAGACATGCTGTGAAAGGACTAAATATTTTTTCAGTTACGTCCAAAGTGGTTAGTTCTGATCCATTTTCTATATTTGAAAATACTTAAATTTGTTGTATTGAAATACAAGCTCTTTGTACCATAACAGGACTTTTGCCTGATCCTGAAGACATTAGTAAAGAGAAAAGTAAAGCTTAAATGTACTACATTCAGCACATTTGTGAAGGTTTATAATTTAAGATTGGGAACCTAAGTTTTAAATAAATATAAACAAGTTTCTCCTCACCTCTGTATATTCAGTAGCACACAACGGGGAGTTTAACCTGATTTGTAAAGCCCAAGAGTAAGTAAAAAAAAAAAAAAACAGGTTTTTTTTTTCCTTTAAATCACAGTAACAGTAGGGCCTCAGAAACATTCTCTGAACACCAGTTATGTGATAGATAGGACCAGTGCTTTGAAATGAGACAATGATTTTCATTTTTACTATGCCATTTACAAGATGTATGACCTTGGGCAATGTATTTAGGTGAGATTCGATTTCTGTCAAATCAGAGAGACAGTTTACCTTACAGAATTGTGAGTACTAAACAAGACAGCATGTGTGAAAACACTGTGCACAGGCACAGAGCTAGTATTTACCAAAACATTTGTTACAACCTGTTTTGTAAAAAGATGGTTGTGGGGAGGGTGGCCTTCCAAAAATACAGCTTGCATCAAACCCTCCCAAAGAGGGCATCCATCGTACAAAAGCTAGATTATCCAACATAACAGTCTAATTCCAAATAATACTGTATGGCAAAAGGTCAGTGTCATCCGACCAATGCATAGAAATAGGAAGCCTATAACTACTTCAGTTTACTTAAGTTTATTTAGACTAGGCAGGTAAATGAAAGATCCATAAATTTCCTACTGTACTGGATTTTTCAAGTGCACTTTTCTTTTTAGTGACAGCCATCTTCTAAGTTACTTTACCCCTGCATCCCAGTGAAAAGATTTCTTTTTCTTTTTTCCAGCAGACGCAGTAAACTGGTGATTTATTTACAGCTAAGTAATTTTTTTTTTTTTTTTGGTCTCTTTTGAATGCAGAAATGGTCAAAACAGATAACAATAACACGTTTCCACTTGGGTATGTTTAAGCAAACCATTATTGTCAGAAATACTTATTATCTACATATTTGAGCAGTTTGTGCAGAAAGGTGTACTAAAACAATCTTTGTCTGTACTCTCTGGTCATTTTGTTCCTTTGACATAAACAGTATATCTCTTCCAAGTAAAAGATCCATAGATTTTGTTGCTATTCTGTAAATATTACTGCAAAAATCAACTTTTAATGGAGCTTATATATAAAAATTAAAATGAAATAGTTTTATTTACAATGAATCTGGAAATTAATACTATCAATTAAATTAAAAATTATTGCATAATTGATTGCTCTAATTGCAAGCTTTTCCTTTTGACCTTAACAATTAGCTTCTATTTTCTCAGTTGGTTCTTTGTCTTAAGGGAAGTTAATGGGTAAGAAAACAAACAACGCAGATATGCCATCCCACTGGAGAGCTCTAGGCCCAAGCAAAATTGTCTCTGTGGTGTTAGGACATTAGTAGAAAAGTAAATCAAGGCAATCTGATAGGGAACTAGAATTCTGTCAATCAGGCTCAAGATTTTGTGCTGTGTCCATAAACTTTGTTTACTGTAGGGTTTTATGAGTTGTAACCTGCCCTTGCAGTCTGTTAATGAGGCTAAATCTTGCTACTTGAGAATTGAATTACAGCACACCTCTGGGCTAATGGTTATAAACAGAAAGTCCCATTAGGGCTGCATTCTGATTTGTTCATTTGCATTTTTTTCTGTTGTATGGAGAACAATGACGGGTAAATAGGTACAAACAAACAATTTACAAGGAAATTGATAAAGTGTCCCTAATTAGTATTTAGAGTTGGTTTTATTAATGATTGCGTTAAATTGCACTCTTGGTAAGCTCTCAGAAACATTTGCAGATGGGAATATTATTGGGGGAGGAGGGAGACCAAGAGGAGGTGGTAGCTTGTGAGAAAAAAATTAGGTTCCCATTTCATATTTGGAAAAGTAGAATCATTTATTTCATTTTAACTCAGTTAAGATGACCCAAGACCACTTCATCTTAGTCTGAATCAACCAAATTCCAGCTCTGAAAGAAGTTATTATTCACACAGTGAAATTCGCTTAAACCTAGTTGCCTGAGGCATATCAAATAATGTTTTTATTAGTGCTCTTAACTTTTCTTAAGTTTGAAAGATGAAAGTTTGGTAAAAGCTCAATTTTCCTCAGTTGGTCGTGTAATTTGATACTTTTTGGGATCAAATATTTTACTGGTTAAGAGCAAGGGCTCTGTAGTCAGACCTGAGCTGGACTCCCAGTTCTGACATCAGTTCTAGTTGTTGTGAACTTGAAACTCTAAACCTAAATATTCTCATTGGTAAAAATAGGAGTGTGAAAATTAAATGAGATCATGCATATAAAGCACTTAGCACATAAAAGCTAAGAAATATCAGCAGCCATTACCAGAATCACCATTATTGAGTATGTATCTCCTTTTATTCCTAGTATATTTTCCAAGTTCAGAAATAGTAGAACTGCAGATTTATGCATATTATTCTCCCATCTTCAGTCTCACCCTGCCTGATGCATACTACTCCTCTAATTACAAGTAAGCTTGTATCTCTAAATATTAAGAAAATTTCCCTCTTGTTAGATCTCTCTTCTTTTGCTTCTTCCACAAATTCCACCCACCCCAGGAAGCCTACGATCTCATCTTTTTCTTCCTTCTCCCCAGATTCTTTTTTAAAAATAACATTTTTTAATAGAATTAGTACATGTATATTATAGAAAAATAAAAAATGAAGACAAGCCAAAGTAAGAAAACAAAAATACCACATTTCCACACCTAGATATCTCCATCATAACAACTTTGTGAATACCCTTACAAGTCTTTTTCTATACATATATTTATGTGTATTTATTTTGCCAAAATGACAAAATGAGGTTATTATTGTATAAACTGGGTTTTTTTTCAGTCAACTTGTATTTCCTCTCATTTAATACTATGGTTATATTCAGATTTCTGTAATTGATTCAGCAATGTCCCATACAACTTGTTTGTCCAAACCACAGTCTAACCCGGGACTATACATTGCATCTGGTTAGGTTTCTTTTGTTGGTGGTCATGGTAATTGGTTAGTTGGTTTTTCTTGTGTGTTTGTTTTCATAACTTTCTTGTTAAAATGACCAGGTCAGTTATCCTGAATATCATACCTTTCTGGATTTATTTGGTTGCTTCCTTGCTATGTCGTTTATCATGTTTCTCTATCCCCTGTGTATATGATAAACTGGAAGTTATTTAGTGGATTCACTTTAAACATTTGGGCTAGAATATTATTGGTGGTGTGCAGTTCATGTCCTTCACATAAAAAAATATAACATATGGTTGACCCGATATTCGTGATGCCAAGACTGACCATTAGATTATGGTCCCTAATCCTCGATTTAGTTCTGGCATTTAGTTCTCTCCATTTACAAGTAGGTTTTCTCCTTGCAACTAGGAAATAATCTCTGTGGTGTTACTTAAGCATATGTTCTAATTACTATTGCTGCATAAAAAAACTTAGCGGTGTGAAAAAAAATTGTTTTTATGCTCACAGAGTCTGTGGGTCAGGACTTTAGACAGGGCATAGTGCTTTGTCTCTGTTGTACATTGTCTGTAGCCTCTGCTAGGGAGACTTGAAGAATTGGGGGTTGACACAAAATGGCTAAAGGCTGAAGTCTTCTGAAGGCTTCTTCATTCACATGTCTGGTATGTGGGCCAAGAAGACTCAAGGCTTAATTTGGCTGGCATGACAGCTGGGTTCCCAGAGAGTAAAAAATGCAAAAATTTCAAGAGAACTGGGCAAAAGGGGTATGGCCTTTCCTACCTGGCCTTTGAAATCACCCAACACACTTACATATTCTACTGATTATAATACAAGTGCCTAAAGCTGGCCGAGATTCAAGGGGAGAGGAACTAAACTCTACCACTTGATGAGGGAGTGGCAAGGTCACATTGCAGAGAACATGTGTAATGAGAAATACTGTCGTGGCCATCTTTGGAAAATACAGTCTGCCACAGCGTAATATGAATATCTAGTTTTCCATCAGACATTTATCAAAGAGCTTTAACAACTGTTGATAATCCATGTCAGAGTCATTCTTTTATGAATGACAAGGTTATGTTTTTGTAATTTTACCTCTTAAAAATTATTATAGCTGGTATTATTGTATAATGTAGAGCTTTCTCTCATTGACTGGGACTATTTAGTTACCCTAAAATTCAGTTCTTACTAGAAGGACAAGATAATTGTTTGATTATTTTCCTCTAATTATAAATTTTCAGAGGAGTTGTTTTAAAAGCTGCCTCAAATGAATTTATATATCCTCCTAAGAACTTTAAAAAAAATTTTCCCTTTATTCTTTTCCTCATTCTGTTTTCTTTTTTTTTTTAACATTTTTTTTTCTATACCCAATGGGCTCAAACTCACAGCCCCAAGACTGAGAGTTTCATGCTCTACTGACTGAGCCAGCCAGGCGCCCCATCTAACAACTTTTTGAATATCACAGTGAATTAATGACTTTTCATTTATTCGATGTGTGATTTCATTGATTCAGTTCACTGTAGTCATTGTTCTTTTTGATACTGAAATTGTTTCAATTTGTCCACTAGGAGCTTCAAATATTTCTCTGGGTCCATTTGATATCCCTATTAATCTACTCCCATTAATATTGAAAGGTCTCATTTCTAGTCATCTCAAAATGTGTGAAAGAACTGCCTAGGTTTGAGCTCCACCAGTCTGGCATCTACCCCTGGTGTCCCTAATAGTATTGCCTACCAAGTTTGATTGCCCTTTTTTTTTTAAGATTTTATTTGAGAGAGAGTGAACAAGAGAGAGCAATGACGAGTGGTGGGGAGAGGGAGAAGCAGACTCCATGCAAAGCAGGGAGCTCAACGTGGGGCTGCATCCCAGGACCCTGGGATCATGACCTGAGCTGAAGGCAGATGCTTAACCAACTGAGCCACCCAGGCGCCCCCGATTGCCCTTTAAAATGTTCAGACTCACTAACCTCTCACATTTACTGCAGCTGTTTTTCATGAAAGTCTCTTCTACTTTGATTCTCAGGATACACCAGCATTCTAGTTCTTCTCCTCTTTCTCTATCTCCTTTTCTTCCTCTCATCTAATACAGATGTTTTCCATGTTTTAGTTAGTAGCTACCCTTTTTCTCTGTATCTCTTCAGGTACTTGCATATATTCCTGTAGTTTCAGCTCTGTAGTCATAGTTTGACTTCACTTCCTAACATGAATTTCACTTCCCAGCTACCTCCTAACATCTTCTCTTGGATGTCCAGCCAGCCTCTCAGACCCAATCTGTCTTACTCCCAACTTCCTCTCCCTCCTCTTAGTTTATCTTTATTTTTAGTGCCATAGTTTTACTAGTTGCCCAACTAGTAAATTGGTATATTGTACCAATTGGTATAGGTACCAGTTCTACCTCTAATATATTCTTACACTGTCTCTTTCATTCCAGTTGCCACCATCCTACTTCTGGATCTCATTACAGCTTCCTTGGACTATTATGAGAGCCTCCTACCTAGTCTCTTTCCAGTTTCTCTATGCCATCCTATCTTATACACTGTTGTCATACTCATCTTTCTCAAATAACACCTTTGGTTGGTCATTCTCCTAGACACACACACACACACACACACACACAACCAAACCTTTAATTGGCCCTTGCTTTCTTTACAGTCAATCACCCTTTTGGACAGGGCTTCTACAGTCTTATCTGCCCAGCTTTATTTTTCCTGCCTTGTCTTTCTCTTACTATTTTTGCCTTATGCTCAGGAAAACTAGACTACTTTTTCTCCATTGTACTCTCTTGCCTCTGTGTCTGTGTATTGTTCCCACCTTGTAGTTTCTCTTAGAGTGACCCACCTAACTCCTGACTACCATCTCTATGCATTCTGAATCCTGCTCATTCTGCAGCCTCAGCTCAAAAACCATGATGCCATGATACCTTCTGCTTGTTCCTCAGACAGAAATGTTCTTTTTTTTTTTTTTTTAAGATTTTATTTATTTATTTGACAGAGAGCACAAGAGGGGGGAGTGGGGAGTGGCAGGCAGAGGGAGAGGGAGAAGCAGGCTCCCCGCTGACAAGGGAGACTGATGTGGGGCTCAATCCCAGACCCTGGGATCATGACCTGAGCCAAAGGCAGACGCTTAACTGACTGAGCCACCCACGCGTCCCAGAAATGTTCTTTCTTCTGAACTCTTGGTCGAGTTTGATCAGACTTCCTTATTGTGGCCATTTTATCTTTCCTCTGTATTATAAACATTTGAGAGTATAAGTTACAAGTTTTCATGCTTGAAATTTCTATCGCAAGTACCAAGTACAAGGTATACCTTAAGGACCAGAGATACAAAGCTAAATTAGATGTAGCTCCTTCCTTCAAGTAGCTTAGTTCTGTTGATAAGGAGGCATTTGTACAGAGTATAAGGTAATTTGACAAGTATTATTTTTAAAAGTAATAACACACACACACTACTCTAGTAACACAGATGAAGAACTTTATTCCACCAGTGGGGAAGAGGGAAGAATAGTCAGGGGAAATTTAGTGGATTTAAATTGAATCTTGAAGAATGAGTTAGAAGTTAAATAAAATGAGAGAACATTCCAAGAAAAGAAAATGACATATTCAAATCTCTGGGCATGAAACTATACTATAAAAGCAATTCTGAATAAAATAGATGTGAGCTTTTATGGAGGTTGGGAGAGGTTAAGGGAGGATAACACTGCAAAGGTATCTTGGGGCCACATTATTTCAAGTTTTGTTTTGCTATAATGATGCCTTATTTTATGTATTTTCCAGTTTACAAAGCACTTTCACATTGATTATTACAATTCATTCTAATCCTTTTTTAGTAAGCAGAAATTTTAGTTATGTAGTTCTCTGTAGTTTTTAGTTATTTTAAATTTAAAAAACCACGTTAGATTTTATTTCTTCTTTTTTTTAAGATTTTATTTATTTATTTGAGAGAGTGCACACATGAGTGGGGGGAGGGGCAGAGGGAGAGGGAGAAGGAGACTCCCTGCTGAGCAGGGAATCCAATGTGGGGCTTGATCCCAGGACCCTGAGATCATGACCTGAGCCAAAGGCAGATGCTTAACCTACTGAGCCACCCAGGCACCCCTTGTTTTTTCTTAATGTGCATTCAAGGAGAGAGGGAGTAGGAATGGGGATAGTATATCAGTTACCCAATTCTGATTTTTTAAAAACTACCAACAACTATAACTTGTATAACATACTATCTCCATTCCACTCCAACCCCCTCAAAATACTGTTTCTTATATATAATCAATATGATGTAGCAGCATTTAATGCTATCAAAGATGTCTGTTAGCCAGTAACTATACCTTTATTAGAAAATAGCAAGTTAAATTCTATTTAAAAAAAATAAGGTATTAATTGAAATTGTTTTTTAGTATTATGACTTTTTTCTGTAAGCCTGATTATTTTATTAATAATAGTCCCTGCTATTTTCTCAGAATATATATTGCCAAGCATTCTTTAAAGGCTAGTTTGAAATTTTAGCAGACATTTTAATACAATAATTTGTAAATATTTTTTAAAAATCTGATTCTAGGATGTCTTTTAAAAATGGTGTGACATCCAACTGATATAGAGCATCTTATTTATAATGTGGGCCAAGCACCATGCTGTAAACCAGTTACTATCATGATGATCAGATTGAAAATGAAATTGCATTTCTGTCAATTACTGAGTTGGCAACTGTTCAATATATCTTAGCAGCAAGATGAAGAGCGACGTCGGCAGCTGAGAGAGAGAGCTCGTCAGCTAATAGCAGAAGCTCGATCTGGAGTGAAGATGTCAGAACTTCCCAGCTATGGTGAAATGGCTGCAGAAAAGTTGAAAGAAAGGTCAAAGGCATCTGGAGGTGAGTTAAAGAATCTTGTATCATATTCTACAGACAACCCAGAAATCTGCAGTGGACCTTTGGGACATTTTATTCTTACTTCAAAATGTTGCATCAAATACATAGTTTCTAACCTATTGATATGTTGCAAAAATCCTATAGGAAGCTTGGTAAATCAGAAGATAACTCTTGATGTTTTCCAAATCAACTTTTTGGCTTAATTTTTACTTTCTTAGAAGTACTTTCTTAGAATATGATTTAGGAAAAAACTCATACAGACTTTGGTTTATGATTCCCCATGATGCCTCATTAATTATAGTAGGAGTGAGTAAAATGTAATCAGGTCCTCATCATTTAGGTCACAAGACTTGTTAGTGGTGAGCTTTGGCGTGAAAGATTTTTGCTTGGAACTGGATCTTTAGAAAGTAGCTTTAACAGTGTTCTGGCCTCATAGCCTGATGTGTAAGGATTTGGGGTAAGCCCCATATCCGTTTCTTCTTAGTCTCCTTATTCTAAGGTCTTCTTCAGTATCTGCAGAAATTATTCTCAGCTTGATGTTAGGACAGGACTATAGATACAATTAAGGAGAATTTTGATTTTGCCTCTTAATGCTCAATTTGGGCATCTTTAACTTGGAACTTTTTACATTTTTGTTTAAGAGGAGTATACTCAAGAGTCCTGTGGGTTATTTTGTTTTGTTTTGTTTTTTGGTTTTTTTAATTTCAAAGGTGTATAACCTATTTATCTACCAAAACATGCCAGGTACTTGTCCTGAGTTAATCTTAGAATGCTAAGATCACTCTGAAGAGTAGGCAAGTGTGGACTCGAATTAAGACCTTAGAGAACTGAAACAGAGGTAAGCTATTTCTAGGTCGATGATAAGTTTCTTCAAAGGAAACTGAAACTGACTGCTGTTATTTCTAATTGATTCCTTATATTAAAAATTTACTGTTGTAGAGAATTCCAGTTAATGCCTATAGCATATACGTTTCCATCCCATAAATTTGAAAGCTGCTTTCCTAAACAGCTGTGTATCTGTCCCTCTGGTCTTCTCAGAATGTCTATCTTCTTAATCCTTCATCTTACTTTTCAACTCTTATCATTCAGAATTTTTATTGCAATTTCTACACTCTCTACTAGTTTTATAGTAACATCAGTAACTATTCATAGCTACATTTATATAATGCTATGATAATTTGCTTTCATTTACTATTAATAACAAGATGTTTCTTTGGCATCATAAAAATTCCAGGTATTCTAAGTAAGTCATAAAAATCTTTGCCTCCTTATATCTCAGAATATAGAAAAAAACTCATATTCTTGACCCTCCATATAAAGGTTCTAAAGCTACTAATGCTCCCTTCCTGTGGCATCATAAACTCATAGGAGAAACTCATAAACTCATGGTAATAATAGGATAGAGAGGCATCCAGTGTCTCTTTTATTATTTTTTTCAGTGGTGAGCAGATAATAATGCTATTTTAAATAAGCTGTAAACTCCGGGAAGGCTAAAAATGAAAAGTTTTAATTAATTATTATTTAGTATTGCTGTTTTTAGATAGTTTGGTTAATGTTAAAATGAAGTCTCAGAGTTCAGGTAGATGTCACTGGATGACAACAAAGGCTTTATCACAGACCATGAGTGGAGCGCACTCTTAAGGCTTCTCCAGCCCTGGTGCTGACTGGTCTTTCACTGCTAACTCTCTGGTCCATGTGCTCCCTCCTGATCTGTTCTTCTTTTCATGAGCTCTTCCAACTGCCTCCTGCTTTATACCTTCTCATTTTTTTCTTTCTCCTCCTAGTCTAAGGTGGCACTTGACCTACTCTTTGAAAGACTCAAGCACACTGATCTTCATCTTTTCTTTCTTATATCTATTTTTATATATTTTTTATCTACTTTATTTTTATGGATAAACCTTGTACCTCCATCAATCAGATATTTGCTTTCCAGTAATCAAAGCCAAGCTTTTCTTCATCTATGAAGAGTCATAGGTAGGAAGGGTCATCTGTATAATTGGTCTTACCACTATAGTCCAACCCCAGTTGAGACTAAGCCAGGACTAGACTAGGTAAAGGGACTTCATCAGTGTGACAACCCAAAGAATGGATAGCTTCCCTACTTGGTAACTAGGGAATGTGAAGACCTGATTTTGGCATCATTCAGTAGTCAACAAAGTAAATAAAAACAAATGAGGATTGGATTTGCAAGCTGGCAAAGAAGTATAGACTAGAACAGGGAAAGCCAGGTGAAATGAAGATGGGATGGGGTTCAGTAAATAACCTATGAAAACCTGAAGAGTCTAGACTCTGTTCCCTAAGAAGATCAAGGTGACCAGGGTCCATTTCATCAATGGGACACACTATATTTTCGATATTGAAAGCAGCCACATATCAGATGGTAGGCTCTTAATCAGAGCTAAGGTTGACCTACAACAAATGGAGGAACCCTTTTCCCTGACCTCAGTAAAGATATATGGATCAGACTAGGTCTTCTCTGGCCTCAAGGTCTAAGCTGAAGCTGTTGAGGTTGGGAGTAGGGGAAGAGACCTTTAGGACAAGTGAGAGGGTAAAATTCTTGCCTGACATTCAACCACTCTACGTATGCATTTATCTAATGAGCTGTGATAGTCACTGTGCTAGTCCAGGATTTAGCAAACTTCCTGAAAAGGGCTGAAGTAGATATTTTAGGCTTTGAAGGCCTATGGTCTCTGTTTAAACTACTCACTACTGACCTTGTAGCCTGAAAGTAGTCTTGAACATGATGAATGGGCCTGCTAGTTATTTACCCCAAAACTGTGGCAGGCTAGATTCTCCCCCATGCTAGTTTGTTGATCCTTGCATAGCAAATTAGAAATTCACTTGGGTTCACAAGAGTCTAATTCCTAAGGGAAAATGACCTTATGAGGTTGATAAGTCAGGGGGAAAAATTAACAAATTAGTATCTACTCTTCTCTTGTCTAGTGGGAATCATCTGGTCTGAATAAGGAATAATGTAAAAGGAGGAGAGAGAAATAAATAGAGACCAGCCAAATGGAGGATGAGGTTAGGAAGATTTTGGAAGCAGTGTTCCAGAGGGACAAAGGAGGGGGTATCAAAAGCTGAAATAATAACAAGGAAGCCACAGCCTGGGGAATGTGTTGAACATGATCATTACTCAGACTCATTGCCTGAACCTACTTGAAAAGCTTGCTTTTTTCTGTTCTCAAGCAGCAACCTGTCTCAGTGAGGAAAGGAAACTTAGTAAATTTGAGGTGAGGTGTGTTCAGCTTCATGGTGTCCATAGAAAATATACACAAGGAATTTTAGGTCCTGTGTATAGCCATGGTCAAGCAACCCACTTGCATTCTATTGCAACCAGAAATTGCCTAATTCTTGTGAAATAACCAGAATCATATCTGTCCAAGGAGCTATAGGCTAGCTTTTACTTGTCCTCCTTTTGACATAATTTTAGGACTTACGAGATTATCAGGTGATATTGTAGTGTATATCACGTTTTTCAATTTCTGTATCATTCGGTAGTTATAGACCTATAATAACTTCATTTTAAAATCCTGGTTCTATGTTGGGGCCCCTGGGTGGCTCAGTTGGTTAAGCTTCTGACTTTGCTCGGGTCATGATCTTGGGGTCCTGGAATCAAGCCCCACATCGGGCTCCTGGCTTAATGGGGAGCCTGCTTCTCCTCTCCCTCTGCCTCTCCCCCTGCTCATGCTCTCTGTCTTTCAAATAAATAAATAAAATCTTAAAAGAAAAGAAAATCCTGGTTCTGTGTAGCAGACTAGTGGGTTCATTTTATTGTATTGATCTTTACTGGTCAAGGTACAAGTGTTTGGGGACAAGGTTTAGTATTTTCATTGTTAGTTATATGATGTTGTGGTCTGAGAATATGGCCTGAATTTCTGCTTTGGGAATTAATAAGCTTTTATTTTGACCAAATAAATGGTAAACTTTTGTTAATGGTCCATGGTACTTGGAAAGAGGTATCTATCCTGTTTTAACATTATATCATATATTTACTATATATTATATGGTCTATTAAATATGATATGTATGTTTTGTATTATATATATTTATTCTGTAGCTTATCACTTTGGTTTGAGTTAGGTTAGGGTTGTTTAACATTCCACTGGACATTGTTGCCACTCTTTGACTTAGATAAAGTAGTAGTGTTCTTTGTTTTTACATTTCAAGTGTATAAAGGAAATGTTTTTTTAATTTCATCCATGAGAATGTTTGTGTTCCTGTGTTGTCTTTATTTCAGTTATGGCAAATAGACTTATCTAAATTTGTTAAACCAAAATGAGATCTTACAGGCCTTCAGTAATTTTTATTTTCAGCTTCTGTTAATAATTATATTTTTATTGTGTTTTCTGTCTTATGTTTGATTTCTATAGTATAACTTTAAAAGTCATTAATTTTATAGGGACCTTCAATGAGAATTAAAAAATCATAATACAAGTGAGAAAATTTTTTCTGAATATATTTTCTGAATTTTTTTCTGAATATATTTTCATGATCACTTCAGTTTCTTTTTGTAAAAGTGCTTTTTTTACTGTCACCAGATACCCTTTTTTTTCATTCAACTTATTTATAAATGGTAAGTGTTGTAAGACTCACCTTATTGCTATGCTATTAATCATACCACTGGGATTCCCATTTTGCTTATAGTGCTGCTCAGTGTCAGCTGGAATGCGCTGTCTCATTCCAATGCATATCCAATCTCCTTTTACCTTTTCTTGCATACATTATATGTGCCATATTTGTAAACCAACTTCTGTTGGGTCTCTAGTTTCTGCCATGCTCACCTACTGAGTTTTCAGTTGTTAGCCATAAAGATAGATTAGATAAAGAGATAGATGTCATAAACATAATATGTGATATCTCACACAGACACACATGCACTTTAGTTCTGCTAGGATGCATTTAGACCATTTCCACAGGTGTTAAGAAATGTGTAACATTAATGTTGAAAAGAATTCGAGAGTTTTTCCTAAAAACTGAAGTCACTGAATGGAAAGAAAGTAGAAGTCCATTCTTAAGAAGACTTGAGCTGTGTAGGAGGTCAATTTTTACTCTTGCCCTCCCCAATAGTAATCCTTTTATCTAGAGTTAGCAATACATATATAAACACTGGATTAACCCACTCAGCATTGCTGGTAAGTGGTAAACAGAGTTCATTTCACTGGAAATAAAATGAATGGCACCCATTTAACATCACACAGAAACCCAGCACTGTATATGTGAATAATGAAAGGAAGTACAAATTTCTACATATCCCCAGAACCTGAAAGTACCCATATCTGACCACATTTCCAGACTTAGCTGTTTCTTTTCATAGCCATGCCATCCTTCTAGTCACTCAGACAGGAGGGTCAATTTTGACGTCTGCTTCACACTTCTCCTCCTCACTATCCCTCCCCAACCACCCACTGTCTACCCAATAGGTTTTCAAATTACATCATACCCACTCCCAATTCTTATATACTAGGTTAGGCTCTCTGTACTGCTTGCCTGGAGGTTATCACAGTCTCCAGCCTTGATCTCCTGCCTCCAACCTTTCAGTTCTCCAGTCTGACATCTAGGTCAGCAGTCTCACTCACATGAAGGATGATGTCACATGCATAGTACACTCCTGTGGGCAACCCCTAGACCACTTTTTCTTTCACATAAGAAGGCATATCAGAGTGTAAGCAAGAGTGATATTTTAGGGATAATATTGAAGCCACTGTAATTTATAAAAGTCATAAACTTCAGTGCATATATTACTACTAATTATTTTATACATATTTCACAACTCATTACAATAAGACACTTAGATAGAAAGTTGCTTATATAGACTACTCTTAAAGAACACAGTGCTGATCATGTTAGAGCACCAGTATCTCTCCATTCCTATTAAGTAGAATTTAAACTTCCCATTCTGCCCTTCAGGGCTCTCTGCAGTTTTGCCTTTCAAGACTTACCTCCCATTATTTCCCTTTAAGTATGTTTTGAAGGTTAATGCTTCCAAAGAACAATTCCTGGTACTGTTGGCAAAGAGTAATCTTTTCCTCTTTTGCATCAGCTCTGTTAACTCCCTTTTACCCCCAAACACTTACTTGTCCTACCTGGTTTTGTAGTCACTTGAATATATATTTTTAAGGTGGAATAAGTGTCTTACACGATTTGGTATCTCAACATCTAGCAATGTTTTGTAAATTGTAGATACAGTGTGCAGAATGAATGTTGAATTTTATGCTTTCACTGTATGTTAATTATGGTCAGTCATAATCAATAGAGGCTGGTTGACAGCAACAAAGTACTGCACTCTAAAAACTGATAGTAAACTATCTCTGTCAGAGTAATACAACGAAGTGTTCTAAACACTTATTTAGCACTCAGGAAATCCTTATTCATTCATTTATGTTTACTGTAAAATTATTTAGAGAATTTTTGAGGATAATGAAGATGCTAACATTTATGAAATTAGTTGTGCTAAACACAGCTGATTAGAAAATATCTCTCAGGGGTGCCTGGGTGACTCAGTTAAGTGTCTGCTTTTGGCTCAGGTCACGGGTCCCCAGGGTCCTGGGATCAAGCCCCATGTCTGGCTCCTTGCTTAGCAGGGAGTCTGCTTCTCCCTCTCCCTCCGCCTGCCGCTGTCCCTGCTTGTGCTCTCCCTCTCTCTCAAATAAATACATGAAATCTTTAAAAAAAAAGAAAAAGAAAAAATATCTCTCAACTGATTGTACTTAAATAATGTAGCCAAGTATAACGCCTTAGCATTTTGAAGGCATTTAGATATGTTTTTTCCCAGGGTCATTTCTCAATGTTTTTTTTTTCTTTGTGGTGTTCTTCTAAATGGCTTACATAGTACATGGAACATCTTCAATAAATGTGAACTTTTATTATTAATATTAATGATCACAGTAAGTATTTACTTGGGGAGGCCCCAAATCAAATACAGAGGTATGCAGGGAAAAGGACAGATACTGAAGGATTAAGCCAAAACTATGGAATTTTAGAATTTTTCTATTGTAATAATGTTAGAATACCTCATTATTAATAAAAGTTGTCCAATAAAATATTAGTTGTAGAATAGTAAGGGTATTCTTTGACTTTCAGGGCTAGACAGGTATTTCTCTAAAAGGTACACTGCCTGTCAATAATAGAATTTAAAGCTAATCCTCTAACATGCAAATCCAATTATTGGTATGCTTTTTCAAACACATAAAATTCAAAACTACTTAACCAGTTTTATCATTTGGATTTAGAAAGGAAAAAAGTATAAAATAGAAAACTTTAATGTAAAAAAACTCCATTAATTAATTGTGACCTAAAACATTTTACTAAGTGTATAAAAAATAATGTAAGACTTCCTCATTTCCATGTATTTAGTTTTGAATAGTAACAGTTTTTCCCAGGTTTCAGTCTCCCAAGATGTACTGTTCTAATTGTTTCTGAACTTTCTTTTGCATAAAGTACTGTCTATTCCAGTCTCAATCTTGTCTCTTAATTTATCCATAATGCTTTTATGGTAATAGTCATTAATAGTAGAAAAGCATTCAAGTCTTCATGCAAATGATTTAAATATAGCTACACGTTTATGAAGAATGATTTGTTTCTTTATACATTTATATCTAATAAATGCTAAAAATGAAATTTAGAAGTATTATTTAATGACTTTATTACCAAATCAACTTTATTTTTGTATGCTGTTATTGGAGATTACTTACACATTACAACTTGAGATATAGGGACTTGATGAGCTCAGTGACTCAGAGACCACGTGTGGCAAATTGTCAAAACCTTTGTATCTGCTTTGATGTGACAATTCATCTTTGACATGTGAATGTAAAATATAAATGTTAATCCAGTAGTGAAAAGTGACCTAAAACTGATTTCTTGCTGATCTGCGTCAGACCATATTTGAACAGCTGTCATTAGAGTACTGGGTTTTCTACTTTAGTGTTTTGGATAAATGATATAAAACAGAAATAATATACTAACATTATTGCTACATGTTCCTACAGATGAAAATGATAATATTGAGATAGATACTAACGAGGAGATTCCTGAAGGCTTTGTTGTAGGAGGTGGAGATGAACTTACTAACTTAGAAAGTGACCTTGATACTCCCGGTAATTTCAAATTATATTTTACATCCTGCTGCATGGCAATCTTTATCATTTATATTTTTATTATTATCTCATCAATAATGATAATAAATTCTTTTTGTAGTTTTATTATAGCTTATGACATCACAAATCATTTAGCTAAATCCACTTTCCATCAGTTTTATGTTATTGTTTTAGATTTAATGTCAAAATTAGCAATAAAATTGGAATACATTATACTTTGTATACTAAAGTTTATTTTTATATTTTATATGAGACAATTTATAAGCATTCAAAAATTGGTTTCGCATCTCAGCCTAAATATTTTGATGTGTTGTTGTAAGGTATAGATGTAGTACCTATGGAATACTTTAAATGTAAACATCACCATAGATCAAATTTTCTGACTTGGTTTAGAATTGATAGTCTTAGTTGTAATATTATTTTGCAAATTTTGTGCTTACTTTAAATATTTAAATAATACTAATAAATTAGTTTACACTACTCAATAACTAATTACAATAAGACACTTTGAAAATTGCTTATATAGACTGCTATTAAATTAATCTCATATCTTATGTCAGTAAATATTATACCAATAATCACTAAGCTATTGTTTAAAATATAAAGATACTCATAGTTTAATAGATGAGTGTTCTAGATGCATTGCCTTTAGAAGTCAGCATCAGATAGCAATCCAAAGCTTTGTATACCTAAGAGGTTCCATAAATGCTTTTTGAATTAAATTCTTATAGCAATAAAAAGTGTTTGGTGATCTCTCTAGACTTAAAGGTGAGGACATGAAGTCCCTAATATTTATCTTTTCCCGTAAAAAGCTAAAGGGAGTGAGAACAGGTATTCTTCCCAACCCTGGCATGCCCCTTCATTGCTAACCTGCTTTGTTTCTTCTTCCTCTGTTTGAAATCATGCTGTTATTTCTCCAAGAAACAATCAGCCGGTGTCTTCCTGACTATAAAGAGCACCCAAGAAAACCCATGCCCTTTCTCAGTAGCTCCTTCATGGTCTAGTATTAAACTATACTTTTACTAAATAGAAGTCAGCATATTTATAATTGTGCGAATCCAGGAGAATACTGATATTTGAGGAAAATTTTTAAATGTTTTACCCAAAATCGGGACTACCTTTTGCTTCTTTCTATTTAAAATATAGCAGAACTTGGTAAGTTTGATTTTTTTCTTTTTGAATAAGTTTTTTATTGTTGCTTATCCACCCCCTCACCACAACCACCACTAAAGGTTTTATCAGAAACCAGTAACACCCCTTTCCTGCTGAGAGCATCCATAGGTACAGAATTAAGGCCTTAAGATTTAATTTATGGAAGTATAAAATCATTGTCAGTAAGTGATACATATTTTCTGATTTTGCAGAAAAAATTAGCACTTCTTAGATAAGGTGAGGGGAGTTTTCTGGTTTTAGTTGTAGCAACTTAGTGGAATACTTTAAAGGTTGGTTAATAATAGGGCTAGGGGCATCTGGCTGGCTCAGTTGGTAAAGCATGGGACTCTTAATCTCTGGGTCATGAGTTTGAGCCCCACGTTGGTTGTAAAGATGACTTAACAATAAATAAATAAAACAAACTTTTTAAAAAATGGAAGAGACACTCCCAATACTTCCATTCACATTAAAAAAAAAAATATGTTAGGGCTAACAGGCTTGACCCTTGTCCTTTTTAAAAACTCTCCTACTTCATGTATGCCAAACAAGAAAACACATCTCAGTCTTCCTATTTTTGGAGTTAACTAATATATTGTTTACAACTCTCAAGCATGCCAATAAGTCTCAGCATATGCATAGGACAGACTTTGCAATCCAGACTATAGTTTATTTCATGGCAATAAGAAATAGGAATACAAACTGGAATCTGGAAGCACGTAGCATGTATTATGATTTTTAGCCTTTCTTTATTTTCCCCCAAATTCTTTTTTTAATATGTATAAAAAAGTCATAATGTTTTAATAATAAATTGTTTAATCTTTATCTTGGTTTGACCATAGTTCATCAGATATTGTTTAAAAGAGAAGCCTGACAATATAAACTGACCAATTTGCATGAAAGTAATGATAATAGCATTTATTAAGAGTCTTATAATTAGAAAACTTATTAATCTTTATGAAAAATATCATTCACCAAATGGTTGGCATGTCCTTTGCAACCATTTTATTAAAGAGTTGCTTTGAGTGAATTTGTTTAAATGGAATTGTTTTCTGAATTATTTTAGTATTAAAGATGAATGTACCTGCTAAAAATAATTTAAAATTATTTAATTTAAAAATTATAGCTATATTTTATTTATTTTTAATGTCTGTCCATATTTAATACATTCCAAAATGTGATTACTGTATTTCTGCCTTCTAATTCTAAGGTATTTTTTAAACTTATGCACTGTTTCAGTGCTGGGCATATATGTACATGCTTAAACATGGGATTCTAACAATGTATACATGACTGAGATCATGTTAAGGACTTGTTTTATTTAATATGGTATTATGTGTATAAATTTAATATACTAGAAGAATTGAAACAAATAATATAACTTAAGAGTAAAATGTATTGCCTCTTTTAAATATCTACTTTGTAGATAGCTTGTTTTATTATGTATAACCTATGCAGTTACTTATATAAATGTGTACATCTAATACAGGCTTAGGTTTTCAGGTAAGCATAGCCACTACTAACTATATAGTGTAACTGAATGGACTTAAGTTATATTCACTATATTCTTTAAGGGGACTGATTTGGGGGAAAATATACATATATATGTGTATGTGTGTATATATATATATATATATATATACACACATACACACAAAGGATATGCTAAGAGACTAGATCTTAATTGTTCCCACCACAGAAAAAGAAATGATAATTATATGATGTGATAGAGATGATAACTAATGCTATGGTGGTAATTATATTGCATTATATAAATGTATCAAGTCATCACATTGTTCACATTAAACTTACACAATGTTATCTATAACAACTGTATCTCAATTAAAAAATATATAGGGGCGCCTGGGTGGCTCAGTCGGTTAAGCGTCTGACTCTTGATTTCAGCTCAGGTCATGATCTCAAGGTTGTGAGATGGAGCCCCTCATCAGGCTCTGTGCTCAGCAGGGAGTCTGCTTGAGATTCTGTCCCTCTCTCTCTCTGCCCCTCCCTCCCAGCATGTGCGCACGTGTGCTTGTTCTCTCTTTCTCTCTAAAAAATAAAAAATAAATAAAATTTTTTTAAAGTGTTCTTTAAAAAAAAAGGGGAATATAGTTAACATACCTAAAGACTACTCAGTTATAATATAGTTATATAGTATGTATTACAGTTTGTATATATTTGAAGAGTTCTGCATTTGTCAGGTCTGATATGTTATTTCACAAGCCTAATGTCTTTCTTTAAAATAATAGTAATATTTTTATGATGTCCCCTAAATTGATAGCCTGCACATCTTAATGCATCTCAGTCATTCATAGTGTTTGTGTGTTTAACAGAACAAAACACTAAGTTGGTGGACTTGAAGCTAAAGAAGCTCCTAGAAGCTCAGCCACAGGTGGCAAATTCACTCTCCAGTGCCGCACAGAAAGCTATAACTGAGAGCTCAGAGCAAGACATTAAGGTAAACCTTACTTGTTTAAAATATTTGACTCCGTATCTGTGTATTCTAGCTTCCACTGGCACTTTATAATCCTAAAATCAATTTTACAGATTCTTCACATTAAGATTAAGCTATAAAATTTTTTATTGAATAGCTAATCAATTAAGTAGCAATATGGTAATCAGTATTCATACACTATTTTCCAGAGAAACTACTACTTTAAATTGATGTGTTAGTGAAAGTAGAAACTATTCTTGACTTCTATATGTATTCATATTTTACTAGGAAGAATATTGTTAAGAGAATTCCAGCATTTTTTCCTATCATCCTCAACCTTTGACCTGTTTAGGTGAACTAGAAGTAATGTTAATACCCGAAGATGGTATGTGATTGTATATAGAGCTCCTTGCGTGTTTTGTGCCAGTATGAATCTCAACTTGGGTAAGATTTTAGCCAAAATGCCACATGAGATTATTTTGATTTACACTATTTATATTATCCCCATGAAGCCATCCATCCCCCTTTTCTCACATGGCATCATTAATATTTCTGTAGTTTTAGGGCACTGGTAGTCCTGTATAACTTTTCACCCACCTGCGGATGATGGGGACTGCCCTGCTGACTGAAAGGATCTCCTTCTCTGACAACAGAGATGCTTTGAAGTCCCAAAACAATGACTTTCATTGCTTTTCCCTTATACTATTGGTTTCTATAAATTGGTGATGAAAGTGTGTGGCATCACCAGAGGACTTCTGGTCTCTATCTTTGAACAAAAGGAAGCCTGGATCAGGTCTGATTTTTTTGCGTTCAATTTAGCTTTCTGCGGTGGATTTAATGCAGAATGACGCTGGCCTAAGAATAATACAATGGATTGAAAAGGCTAACTGAATTAGTGGGTTTAGAGGAATACATTTGTAAAGTGACAGAAGTCCCTAGTCATAAAAACGTTTCTTAAGATGGGATTTGCCGGCTAATCGCACTGATATTTTAGCATGTTGCCAGGCCTCAAAAAATTTAGCGCTGTTTGTTTATTTTGGTAAAGACTTGAGTTTTAAACTATCGGGCAATCATTATAATGATAACAGTAAGAATACACACTTTTCTTAAACAAACAAGCAAATAAATAAAAGACGAAATTGTTTCTGTCCTAGCTGCGTAGCTAGCATACTATAAGCATGATCCCAATGATAAAAGATATTATATAAGTTCAAAATAAAACAGAGGTATTTTTATTCTTAAGGTTTAATTGTCTAAATAGATGAAATTGGTTTTGCTTTCTAAGAAAAGTTCTTATGTTGTGATTTTTAAAGTTATTTCATCAAAAGGTGTGCTTTAAACAGCTTGTCCTTGTGTGAATCTTTTTGGTTAAGATTTTTTAAATGGTGCTTATAAAGAACATATAGAGTCCATCTGTTCTCTTGAAGCTTTCAGCATTGATTTGGGGTTTTATTTTTTTTTTCAATAAAATGCAGTTTACACGTTTATAAATGAGGCATTCTGTGTTTGTGGAAAAGGATAAACTGTTACCTTCCCTTGAGGATTCTGTATCCCGGGCCTCCTTGAGGCTAGAGAATAGGCCATTGGAGGACTCCCTCATTACTGATTGTCTCAATGCAGAGGAAGGGCAAAGTCTTGGTAGCTTTTGATAACCAGTTTCAGCATTCAGCAGGCTTAGCTATTAGTCATGCATCTTAGCCTTTCCCTATTTACTTTCAAAACACTTAATAAAAATAATAAAAGATTAGGTATAAAATGAAATATTTGTTTGGTACACAGCACCTCGGTATCTGCAGCTTCCACACACCACAGTAGTTCAGTCTTCTGGGATATTTCTTGTTGATAGAACCATTTGAATTTGTTACCAGTATTAACATAGGAAGCTCTGGAAAAGATAATTGTAGTTTCCTTAGCTGTAAAGGGCTTACTTACAAATCTGGCTTTGGAAAGTTATAGCTGATGAAATGCAGTTCAGTGGGGTAGTATTATAATCCTACCTTTTAGCCTTCATCCGGCATTAGTGGTTTATCTCAATGGGCATAAAATTAGAAACTAGTTCTTCTTGTCATACAAGTCTGTGGGACTGTACAAACTGAGGGGGCAGAATAGTGGGGGAATAGAAAGAAACAACATGGCTTTTAAATGATAGATATCATTGGGAGAAGACACGGGTTTGCAGTGTCTAATGAATCAAAGTTATCAAGAGTGATCCTCCATCTAAACCATGTCTCCCGAAGTTTTGGTTACAGGAAACAGAACTTGTAGTTGAACTATTTAGAGCTCTTTAAAATCCTTTTTCTTTCAAAAAGTTTCTGACTTGGCATTATCTTAAATCAGCAGAAGTTGTTTTACTTATATGTAATTTCATGTTTATACAATCAAGACTGTCTTACTATGTTTTACTTTTAGAATGGCACAGAAGATCTCCGGACTGAGCGATTACAAAAAGCAGCAGAACGATTTAGAAATCCTGTTGTGTTCAGCAAGGATTCTACAGTCAGAAAAACTCAACTTCAGTCTTTCAGTCAATATGTTGAGAATAGACCAGGTAGGAACACTTTTAGAAATGTTTTCCCATCTTATGATTTAATAGTATTTAGCTTTATATATAAATATATATATTTATATATATAAAAGCTGATAATGTAAGTCCACATTTCAATACACAAATATCAAGCTTTATAATAATTTTACATGTCTCCCCCCCCCTTTTTTTTAAGAGATGAAAAGGCAGAGATCAATACAGGAAGATACAAAGAAAGGAAATGAGGAGAAGGCAGCGATAACTGAAACTCAGAGGAAGCCATCAGAAGATGAAGTGCTTAATGTATATTAATTTTTTGTGTGGTTTCATGATTGCTGATAATTCCAAACTGTATGTGGAAATAGTGCCTTTATTTGTTAAAATGAGATGTTAGGTTTTTTAAGATGTCAATCTCCAGTGCATTCAAAGCAGAGTGAGAGGGGTGCACTGTTGAATTAGTCTGCAGTGTGGTGATAATTGTCAGATAAAAAAAATGAATTTTTCAGAGTTCCACAGCCCCAGCTTCCTTGAGACATTTCCATCAGGGCACTTCCCATAAAGAGATTCCAGTATTGATCTACCGGGAGGATTTTAATTATTACAATAGCAGATACCGCAGAGCTGCAGTTAGAGGGAAAAGTCACATGAGACCTGCTAGAATTTCTCAGCCAACCCATTTTGTTGGCTTGGGTTAATGGGTGTTCAACCTTTCCATTATCCAGATCAGCCGTGAATTACTAGCTGAATGATGTTTGCATTAATATAATATATATGGTAATTTCTTCACTTAATTAACGGGGAGGTTCAGCTCAGTAGGGGTATGGGCTGATCATGTGTAAAATTGATTTGTGAGGGAAATATTTGATAGACCGCAGGGAGAAAGCTGCTTTTGATGGACAGCTGTGGGACAGAAGCAGGAAGAGCAAGTTTTAACTTGAATTTTTGTCTGGAAGCATAGCTCTCTGTAGTGGTGCTACTTTTTTATTATCTATAGTTTGTGTAAAATATTTTCTTTGTTTTGACAGTTAAAATAGTCTTTGTTGGGTTTTTAAATCCTTGTAAGTGCACTCAGAATTACAAATAACAAATGAGGGTCCTAAAAACTTCTCACTTTTAAGTTGTACTAAGACAGATTTTAGTATATAGAACAGCTCACTGACCTATCATGATGGAACGTTTGGTATAATTTGTAAGTTGCAGAATACTTGAGTATACTGTATACTCACACTAAAGAAATCTGCTGATAAACTTTTTTACTATTTTTAATTGAGCCAGTCAGTAGAAACAATGAACTTTATGTGTTGCTTATCATTTTTGCTTTCTTAGATCTTTCTTACTCATGTTGTCTTTGCAGACTACTATGTTTTGTCCCTTTGGATGGGAATGAAAAAGGTCCTTTTTGAAAATGCTCTGCTGTATGGCAGATAGATACAAAAAGCATTCACCAGGTTATTCCAGATTTTAAAATTACCATTGGCATATATTGTTATAATTTTTTTGTTATTTTTCATATTGAGATGGGAGAATATCCATTTTTATGAATCTTTAAAAAATACAGTAACTTATTTGATATGCTATCCTGAGCAACTCTCAGTTTTATGATTTTGTAAAATATATTTCACCTTTAAGTTTGTCAACTACCATAATCAATTTAACAGTAAGCTGGTATAAATTGAGTTCACGTGTGAATTTACTAGTTCCAAAGATATATAAATTACACATATGGTTAGATATATTTATTGATCATGAGAATTCCAAAATATGCTCATAATTCTTAATTTTGTTTCTTGTTTAAGGAGACATAATTCCTAATGGCTTCTTAGAGATTAATATGCTTCTAGGTAGGGAAGGGATTTGATAGAAGAGATTGTTCACGTTTGTTTCTCTGAATACATAATATTATAAGTGCTGATGTTAGTAGTGGTGGTGGTGAAAGTAATCACTCAAGCATTTCTTCGGTATTCCTCAGCTACTTAGGAAACTTAGTTCTAGAAATGTCACAAGGTAAACTGGTATTCCAAAGGGAGCTATAATTAATCCATTTGTTACTATTCCATAAATAATAACCCTACCCCCTAATGATTTAAATGTGTAATATGAAAGTAAAAATTAAGACTATATTGGTACATTATAAGAGAACTGCTACCTTCAAATAAAACTTTTAAGGATAATTTTTTAAACACGGATGACTGTAAAAGTAAAATTTCAAATTGAAATCCAAATTTGGTTAGATGGAAGAATTACCAAATCAGTCTACTAGTTGCATTAGAGCTTATGTAGCAAGGTTTGAAACCACCTGTCAAGTTAGAATTCGCAGCTACAATAATTAGTGATACATCAACAGAATGACATGTTCAAGTACAGGAGCCAGCTGGAGGGAAAACGAGATATTCGAAACTTCTCTTTTATCGTTTTTAAAAAAGTATTTTAAATAGTATATTTACTATAAAATCAAGAAATGTGTCTCTTTTATTTTGTATTTTTGTAGGAACAAATCTGGGTGGTTTTTTTTTTTCAGAATAGATACTTTAAGAATCATTTCCTTAGTAAAGCTCCATTTTTTTTTATATTGCACATTTGAATGAAAGGTGTCATTGGTATTTGTTTTGACAGTCACCAAGGGGAAAATTATCTTCCCTCCTTGTCCATGCTTAAATAACTCTGACTTTACTCTAGGGGGAATTTTTTTTCTCAGTGCTAACTTTTTAAATATGGCAAATCTGGTTGTTGAATTATAGTATGAAACAGCTGAGATTTTCTCTATTTATAAAAGTTTTGTTATACATAACATATAAGAAAATTTTTTGAATCACGGGGAGTTGCTTTTTCATACTAAGGGTGATACTAACAGTGTATTTGGTTCTCTAGGTAAGTGCTTTACTAAGTGTTTGTAGAAAGGAAAAATGCAACTTACAAGTGATTTTTTTTTTCCTTCCTGTTTGTTCTCGTTAACAGAAAGGGTTCAAAGACACCAGTCAGTATGTTGTAGGAGAATTGGCAGCACTAGAGAATGAGCAAAAGCAAATTGACACCCGTGCCGCGCTGGTGGAGAAGCGCCTTCGCTATCTCATGGACACAGGTACGGTGCCCAATTACACTGTAAACAGTTTTGGCAAATTGAGCGTTCACAAACTCTTATAGAGTTTTGGAAGTGTGAATCTTTGAAGCCTGAATGTTCAGCAGAACTGCCTTGAAAATAAAAAGGCTGCGATTTGCAGCCACCTCTCTGGGCCCTGGTGATAAGAGTGCCTTCATGGGAAGTGATAACTCGCCCTGATACCGTGTGAGCCAGCACTATTGAACAGTGTGCTCATCCATGCAGAGTTGGAATACACATCTGTGCCTCATTGATATGCCACTGCTTAAAAAAAAAGTAAGATCTTCACTGTTCTACTGATTCATTGGGAAAAAAAAAAGATTTGGCCAGCTAAAGCCATGTACTGCATGAAACAGAGCACTATGCATAGGGGACGGCTCCATGGACTAGATCACTGAAATTTGAGAATACTATCTGGTTACTGATGCTCCACAGTTGTTTTTTTTTTTTTCCCCAAGAGAACAGGTTTTTAAAAGTCTGTAATAGTTTGTGTCACAGTTGCATTTGAAAGGATTAAGGTATATAGGAAGGTTTATAAAAATGAGTTAGAACAGCAAGTTAGCTCCTAACCAGAGGGTAGATTGACATTTAATGCTGATTGCCAATAGTGATTGTATAGATCTAAGTGCACAGTGAGCTACTGGAAGAAAAAAAACAGTGTATTTAAGGAAAAACAGTATACTTTAAGGGAATATATGTATTTGTTTAAAATGCTGCTCCTACAAAAGGGGTAAAAATGAGAAATATATACAAATTATTCATACCAAATTAAAAGTAAATTATATTAAGAAAAAATATCAAAATGTAGGAGTGGAAAATTCATTCCTTTAATTAACTGCTTTAATTGTATTGGCTGTGTGAAAGTTAGATTAGTAAAATAGTAAAGTAGGTTAGTAAATTAGTAATAGTAGATTAGAATTCTTTCCTGAACTTCTTCTTCTGTATTTGCCGAAAATTTATTTACAATTAACTCCTCCAAAAATAAGCATTTATATGGGACGTTTGAAAATGCCTATATT
This sequence comes from Callorhinus ursinus, assembly GCF_003265705.2. Lineage (NCBI taxonomy): Eukaryota > Metazoa > Chordata > Mammalia > Carnivora > Otariidae > Callorhinus > Callorhinus ursinus. Next base: position 59,172,894 of record NW_027397072.1, on the reverse strand, counting down.
AGTGAAATCAGAACATACTAGAACAGGAAGAGACCTTCGGCTTTATCTGGCCCAGTGGGTTTCAAACTGTGTTCTGTGGAGCCCTAAAGCTTCTTCAGAGGCACCTTGGGGCTGCCAGGACAATAAGAGAGCAGAAAGCAGACAGGCGTCTGGATTTCCTACCTTACTTCAAACAGAGCAGCTCCCAGTTTATTTGAAATAGCAGTCTCTTGGAAGAGTTCATTTAAAGAAAAGATTCTGCTTAAAATTAAAAACAAAAAACAAAAAACCCAACTTATTTTTTGAGAACTATTGCCTTCTTATTGTAGAGAGGAGACAGTTATAGGAAAAGCTCAAGGTCACACAGATCATTAAGTGGCCGACCTTGGACTAGAATTCAAGTCACCAGAACCCTCTCATACAGCATCCTTCCCACTATACTAGATTACCTAAAACATATTTATCGTTGCGCTAACAACTTATATGTACGCTCAGTCTTATACATTTGTGTAGATTCAACAAGTATCCTGTAAACCAGTATATTGTTTCATATTTGTATTTTCCCTTTGTTTTCTAAGGGATTTTGAAAATTTTAGTTATGTTAGCTGTATAAAAAAATGTAAATACCCGGTAGTATAACTTCTATACACATTTTTAAATTATTACCTTTAAATATTTTGAGGAGGCTAATTTATTTTCTTTTTTTTATTTAATTTTATTATGTTATGTTAATCACTATACATTACATCATTAGTTTTTGATGTAGTGTGAGGCTAATTTCTTTTAAACACATTCTTTCAATACTCTTTCCTCATTGTGTTGGATAAATTAGATGTTACTATAGAAGGAACCTTGTGCCACTAGGAAAAAAGCTGGAAATTTGGTTTCCTTCCCTTTTTTCATACTTGGAGCCTGATTTATTGAAGATTCTAACCAAAACAGACTCAAGTTCTCCTTCCCATCCCACATATTACTGGTGAAGCTTTGAAGTGGCCCCATTCCACCTACAGATCATTTATATTCTGAAAGACGGTCATGGACTACAGATTGATTCTAGAACGTCCTTGGGGCTTGATTTTCCTTATTGCATAAGACAGAATATGTTTTACACTGGGTCGGCTGCTGCAGATTCAGACTAAATTTGACTTGGTTCCTCAACTTGGTAAGGTCCAGCAATTAACCTGGACTGTATTGAACCTCCTCCTCCAGACCAAATAATTGTTTCTCAAGATTTGCCTAAAGCCTCGTTAGCATCTGAAGTAATAGATAAGGTGTTAGAAAGAGAAAGCATATATTCATCTTTTTCCTTTTTGGGGTTCCAACACTTCCAAGTTTCCATTTGTTATAGTAGTTAGTACTTTTTTTCCTGATACATTAGAGTTTTCTATGCAGTTTCTGAATCTCAGGCTCAGAATTATGCAGAGCAGATAGCATCCATATTCCTTCTATGGTGAAACTGAGGCTCGGATAGGGAAGTGACTCATTTAAGAAGGCCTAAATAGTAATGGCTGAGTTAGGGCTTGAACTCAAGTTTTTGGATTTTCTAGCTCTTGAGTCAGTCCCCTTTTCCCACCACCATATGTTCTTTACCGAACAAAACATACTTTATCTGCTATTTCAATTTTTATATACTTCTAGATACTGACTATATACAAATTTCCTTATTGATTTGAAACTCACATATCACAAAATTAACCATTTTAAAGTATACAGTTCATTAGCATTTAGTACATTCACAGTGTTACACAATCACCACCATTTCCAGAGGTTTTTCTCACCCTAAACAGGAAGTCTATACTTATTAAGCAATAATTTCCTATTTTCTCCTCTTATAATCCCCTGGAAATCTCTAATCTCCTTTCTGTCTCTAGGAATTTGCTTTATTCTAGATATTTCATGTACGTGAAATCAAACAGTAGTTGTCCTTTTGTGTCTAGCTTCTTTCACTTTACGTAATGTTTTCAAGGCTCATCCATATTGTAGCATGTGCCACTACTTCATTTCTTTTTAGGGTTGAATAATATTCCATTGTATGTATATAACCACATTTTGTTTATCCATTCATCTAGTGGTGGACATTTGGGTTATTTCCACTTTCTGCCTACTATGAACATTGTATACAAGCATTTCTTTGAATCCTTATTTTCAGTTCTTTGGGGTATATACCTAGGATTGGAATTGCTGGGTTATATGTTAACTCTCTAACTTTTTGAGGAAATATATTCAATTTTAAATGGGTTGCAAAGTTTATTTA
>NW_027397072.1:58970661-59160661 GCF_003265705.2 Callorhinus ursinus | reverse complement strand
TGAATCTCCTATAAACTAAAAATTCATATTCTACTTTGCTTATCTCACATAGAGTAAACCTTTTTTAGCTTAGACTCTGAACATGAGAGAATGTAAAATACTATCCATAAATAAAAATATAAATTTTTAAAGATTCCTATAGGAAAATAACACATTTTAATGTAGAAAGTTGTAGTAAGTAAGAAAATCATATTTCACTGATTTTGTGATCATCAAATGCATTTCTTAGGTTCCAGTGGTTTCGGTTTTTTTTTTTAAATAGATGGCTCTATGTTGTTAAAATATTGTTGGAAGTGATTATGTTAGTATTGTACCATGAGCATTACAAGTTTATTACAGTGTGCTTTAAAATCCTTAGTAAGAGTATTAACCTATATCTTGATTCTTTTCATGAATTTGTCAAATTACATATGTACACAGCCCCTATTTAGCTTAGTAGAGTAATGAAAATTCTTAAGACATTTCATTGTACCAGTATGCAAATGTACTTACGTAGGAATAAGTCTAGGTTCCCTTAAAGAGGGCAACAGAATTGAAAACTGAGGCCAACAAATAAATGAAAGTTCCTCTAAATCCATTGGATAATAGAGGCAGTGTTAAGGCTAACCATAGTGTTGAACTAAACAGAGGGATTATTCCTGGGTTTTGCATCAGTTGTTTTCTGCCGGGTGGCCTCACTTGTCAAAAAAAAAAAAAAAAAAAGTTTAACAGGCAAACATTCACATCGGCACATTGAGAAAAGAAGTATGCTTAATTCCATCAAAGCTTTAAAAAAATCAGTCATTAATTTATTCTAACTACAATTGTTGGTCATTTGTGAAAAGCATCTGGCCTTTAAGTCATAGGAACCCAAACACAGTAGGATGTGAACACTTGGGAAGAAGCTTCAGATTTGATATAATATAAAAAAGTTGTGTCACTGTGTGGGTAGTTGTGTCCAACTCGACAGCTGTGTCTGTTTGTTCATAATGCCTTAACTGCACTTCGTTTCCTGGATTTTGAAAATGTTGTAAGTGCAAATATAATGGGCCTTAAAAATCGGAAAATTGTTAATTGGTAGCTTTAAAAAAGTCCCGCTTTTTTACATCTTTTTTGGTTCTTTAAAAGAGTGATATTTCAACAATCGAACATTACAAGTCAGAAATGGTTTCTAATGAAGTCTAAATTCAAGATAGAAAGTATATTTTTAAAATGGCTTCAGGAAGACATACCCTATTTTCCATATGGCTAAGTAATTGTTAAGATATTTGTTTTAAAGCTGGACTTAGACACTCCTGACTGCTCTCTAATTTGATATAGCTAGTCCAAACGATTTTATTCAAGAAACTTTGGTAGGAGAATGCAGTGAAGTAGATAAATAATTTTGCGGCTATACTCACATTGCAAAGTATAGAACTAATTCAGTCATTATTACTGTAGTAACATCCATTTTTTTTTTTAAGCATTAAAGCTAGCAGTAGAACAGCTCAGTGCTGGGATACATTAAAATATTAAGCTTTAAGTTAGTCGAGTTTCATGTTCTAACAATATATAAATAGGCTCATACCATAACCACATAATTATATGTGGCAATTTCTTCTGGGTTTTATTGTTGTTGTTGTTGTTTGTTTGTTTTAAGAAAGAGCTTTCAAAACTGTAAAAGAAGGCCTAAGAGAAGGCTCCAGGGGTGAAAATTAGAGCTTAAATTAGAATTACAGAAAAGTTGCATCGTTTTAATTACATGTTCTACTATAATTTGAATAGTTAATATCTATCTCCCCCCCAAGATGCCATACTACTTAGTCTAGTGGTTTCTTAATGTACAAAGGAAATAAAGGGTGATATAACCAAATACTGTTATATCAGAAGCTTCCTATAGAAATGATCCATTCTCTTACTGTTAAATTACTTTTAGCAGATTACTCATATACTATATTTCACTCACTACTGCTCTTTAGTTTCTCCTGAAATTGTAATAATTACAAATTAAGAAAAACTGTAAATACTTCTCATAAATAAGGTTACATTCTAAGGAAAATGATAACCAGTAATAAAAAGCACTTTTTTCCACAATAGAAAAAAATAGTAATCTTTAGACATTTATCTCATTTAATGCCATAAGTATATTATTGTAATAAGGTGACTATGTTTTTAAAATGTGTGTTGAAAATAAATTAAAATTTTATATGCCATATATAGCATTCATGTGTAAACTTTGTTTAGCCCTCATTTCAGAGGCACTGATGTCCAAAGTACTGTTAGGATGCTAGAGATGAGAGGAAAATCACTTAAAACTGCTTGTGAAATATAATGTTTGAAATGGTTCTTTGAGAATGTGCAGATTATGACTTGCATAGGGACTCCTTCCAGCTCTCTGGGAAATGAGCTGTTGACATTCTTTTGGGTCATCATCCAAGATAGGAGGGCAACCACAAGGATTTAGCAGATAAATTCATCCCCAAAGACCTTTATCCATTTCATTGCAACTTGGAAACATTCATGTTGAATAGTAGCATTAATGTAGCCCATTTAGCTCTTCAAAGTGAGCTTTATGTATTAAAAAAAAAAAAAAGAAAAGAAAAAAAGAAGATGACGATGAAGAAAATCAAATGACTAGGGTAATAAGTTATTTAAGTTTTCTAAGAGGTAATTCTTTATTTACATAATTCTAAAGCGCAAACCATTTTTCCCTCTATACTGTTTTCAAAAATAGAATTGAGTTCTATTATAGAGAGCAGGGAGCTTTTGAATTTTAACTAACTGAATTAGGCCTGCATGTGGCTAGTTGGTTGTTTATGACAAAGAACAGAAAATAAATGTTTTAGTGTTGTGTTCTGAAATGAATGGCAACATTTTTTAAAGATTGAAAATTATGTCACTTAGGTTGTTTCTGACTCTTTCTGAACTTTGTGATTCAGGCAAAAGAAACAAGCAAAGCAGTGATAAAGGTATTGAGGGTATGCACTAAGATTCACACACATGTCCTTTCTTATAAGTGGTGAAAAAAAACTTTTTGACTCAAACTGGAATGATACTATATAGGGCTGAATGTGCAGGAAAGGTTCCCACAATGCATTGTGCAAACCTAGGGCTAACAAATACCCTGCTGCTTTGAAACCCCCCCAAAAGACAAAAGCACAATGAAATAGAAAGCTTACCACCGGTAGCTTTCAAAACGACAAACTAGGCAAACTATACATCTCCACCACTCCAATTTTGTCAGAATGCTAATGAGCTTGCTCTGATCTTTACTCGGCTTCCCGTGTTTTCTACATCTTCAAGGACCACATGGCGCTAGCAAAATAAAGACAACTAAATGAGAATTTCGAATGCTTTTTGTGTTAGGACCTGGTGCTTTTCAGTGGACGCACTCGTTGAATATTCTCAACTTAAAAGAGTACAACAGGGGGTTGGGTATGAACTTTTTAACAGGAGGAAATTTGTACAAAAGTAAATTAGTGAGATGAGGAAAATATGAGAAAAATTTCTGATTAATTTCCACTCCATAATATCAATGACACCTTCAGCCCCACTCATACTCTTCTAACAAGAGATGCTGATAAAAGATGAATGATTCTGTGTTGTTCACAGTGAATGTTTAGTGGTTTTTTAATAGCAGCATTCTACATAAAAGGCACCAGGAAGTACTCCGCATTAGCAGTTGAGATCACTAGTTAATAGGATGATGTCTTTTAGCTTTTGTCACAAGATTATTAGAAAGGATGGGTTTCTGTTCTCATCGTGGCATAGTTGGAGTGCCTGTTGAGTACAAGTGCTAAAATACAGGTTTCTCAGTATTGTTTCAAATGTAAAGGAAAAAGCCTTTTAATGCAACACCTTTTTCCTTTTTTTACCAGGTGATTTTGTTATTGATCTCTAATCTGCCCCTTTTGCTGTATTGAATGCTTGAAGTGTCCTGCTTTTCACTGTAGCCTTGATGCTAGCTATTTGTGTCTATAAATTCATTAACATTAAAACAGGGTCTATATAAACCATTTGATTCCGTGATTTAGAAAATGGCAGATAATGTAGTTTTTATGGTTTAAAGTATAGATAACAACAGAAAGGTAAGATTGCCTGAGTAAATACTATAAAAATAGGTTCTTTGATTAAAAGAAAAAACATTTTTATGAGATTTAAATTATATATTTGTAAGGAACATATTTTTAACTAGCTCTGTCTCTTTTCTCTAGCAATCACTGTACAATTACTAGGAGATTAAGGTACTCAGCTGCATCTCTCACCATACCGATATCTGTAAGGGGAAAATGAAAATCCAAACTGGGCACATTTTTATATATAAAGATATCTGAACATAGAGTTAAACTGATTCTGTACAACTAATAAATAGCCAGGAAAGGAAGTTTGATACACCAATACTTCTCAGGTTTTGTGTGGAGAAAATTCTTGGCTTAATACATATATTTCTGATATTTCTATATACTGTTCTTTAAATTTTCTCTTATGCTGAAAAATTGTATTTTTGTACATTAAACATTGAGCACATGGCTTAAGATCTTGCCTCTTAAGATACTGTAATTTATTCATACTTCTAACATAAAGAAGAGGGAAAACCGTACTATAATAAGAATAACATGGACAACTATCATTAATAAAGTCAGCAAAAAGTAGAAACTATCTTCTAAATATAACAACAAAGGTGTTTTTCTGTCTGGTTATTCTATATTCTCTATGATTTAGCATGATATTTCTAGGCTTCTTACAAGCATGGGTGGGAAGTGGTATTCACGTAATAAAATGTCTCCATTTTGTATAGGTTCTTTTTTAATAGACATAAATTTGTCTCCTTTCATATAAATTACAGTGAGAAAAGAGGCCATGTCACTGAAAAATATGCATTAAACCAAGTGAAATACCTATTTTGGCATGATAGTTATAAAACTGAAAAAAAAAGTTAAGAACTGTAGATTTCCCATTAATGAAAATTTTTTCTAACTTCATATGACATACCATGGTAAAATAGAAAATGAAGTTTTTAGCTTATTAAGGTAGAATGTTTCCATTTGGTCTCCATAAACATAAAATATGATGAAATGGACAAACTAAGATATCATACTGTGTCTGCAAAGGAACTTTTCATAAATACGAACAAAGTAAGGGAATTCTGGTCCTAAAAAGTAAATCAAATAATGTCTAAGGTTCAGAAGTAGTATAGACTTAGCCTATAGTTCCTCACTAAAATAATTACTCCTGACAATTCATAGGGGATTGAATCTGTAACATAATAAAGAAGCCAGTGAAAAAGTTTACATTTTATGTCTGAAAATTTTCTACAAAGAGAGTGTTTAGCATAATTTCCAGAGGCATTGAGCCACATCCTTTGATAGATTCTAAGAGTTCATAGAATCCATTCCTTTCTGGAAGTAAAATGGCAACATACTTTTGGTAAATGTGGTGTTACAGGTCTGTGTTGTGTGTCTCTGTGTTTTTAGCTGTGTCAAAATCTTAACTTTATGTCACCTCACTCCAAGAATGCAAAATAATATAAAATCATTTTCTAATTGCAAAAAGTGACATAACCTCATGTAATTATATTCTAATCCAATATTCAGAAAAATTAAAAGCATAAAAGAACATGTCATACAATTGGTTCTGTCACATCTTTGATTAGCAGAATCATAGCCAGGTGGAAGAATAGTGAGCCAAGGCCCAGCTCTCCAAGGTCTCCATGTGAATCTTCACTCCCGTGTCCTTGTCCATTACATACCAAAGCCCATCTGTCTTCCATTGCTGTTAACATAATTATAGGAGAGGCTTTTCTTCCATACTTAATCCTTGGTATACCTTCACCTGAAAACATGGGCTCAGTCCTTCCAGCGGTGAGTTGGGACCCTGACGGGGAGATGAGAGCCATTCTAGTGTGCTATATGAAGCTCAGCTTCATAGTTTTGAGCCTCAGTTTCCACTTTAACAGAATGAGGACACTATGGTTTTAGAAAAAATTGGGGGAAAAGAACCTAACTTTAATTCCTATAAAGGAAGAAATTCATTTATCCTTTTATGTCTGGTGATTTTCATTCAACAAATATTTTTGAGCCCTGTTGTGCTTAAGTACTATACATTGAGTGTAGAAACTTAGCCCTGGCTAGTGAATATAATGAGTTCAAATTTGGTCACACTGGGTTAAAGTTGATATGGTGTGGCAGCTAAGAGAATTGTGAGAATTAAATTAGGTACCTTATATCAAGCATTTGCACAGTGCCTGGTGCATATATAGTGTTCGGTAAATGTCATCTATTATTATTTCTATAATCTCGTTAATATTTAAATTTGTCAAGGTCACCTTTGAAATAAAAAATACCAAAGGATGAAAAACATTAGTATGTTAGGAATGTTACCTGTCACCATCAAGCATTAAATAAAATATTTATAATAAGTTGGTACTGTTCTCGTTGCGCATATATACATTTTATTTATTACATATTGCACACATAATGGAATAGGCCTTTGATTACTGAAAATAATTAAATACTAATAGAAATATAGTATAAAGAAAACAAAGTTTTTTTAAAAGGAAAATTTACAGGGGTGCTTGGCTGGCTTAGTTGGTGGAGCATGTGACTCTCGGTCTCAGTATTGTAAGTTCAAGCCCCACATTGGGTGTAAAGATTACTTAAAAAAAAAAAAATCTTAAAAAAAAATAAAGGAAAGTTTACATTTTAAAGTGCTTACAGTTTAAAGTGCTGTTGACTTTTTTACATCTTCAATTTTTAAAATTGGTAATATTCCTAAATTATTTTGTCCTTAATATTTTCCTTCTGTGGTTATAAGAAAAATTAAAACTACTGTCATACTTTCAGAATATCTTTACTCTCACAATTTGTTCAGCTAATTCACACATCTTTAATGTCTTGTTTCTATCTGCATTTCATTATTTGGATTATTTAAGAAAGAAAATATGTAAATTATATTTAAGTGTAGTAGCACTCAACTATTGTTGAATCAGTCTAGTTCATGCAATAGATATTGGATCATACGATTTCTAGAAAGGAATCTCTCTGATTCAGAATACAGAGAACCTCACAAGGTTCTCATTTCTAACATTTGTTTCTTTTCTCCTTGGCACTCACTGTATGTCCCCGCCTTTTACTATATAGTCTTAAGGTGACTTTTTCATTTGCTGATTCATGTTTGTTCATTTATCCAGAAGAACAAATGTGTATAATTTCTACCAGTGATATTTAGAAAGTATTTTCTACTACTAGAAATTTGAATTGGAAATATAAAATATAATTTTTGAACCTAAAGAATTATCACATCACCATAATTTTTAATTTGGAACATGTCTATTGCCTAAAGTGAGGTACATTCTTATTCTAGACTGTAATAAAATTTTTTAACACTTAAAAAAGTAGAAATTCCAGGAAAATGTGTTTTTCTCAGCAACTATCTATGAAACAAAATTTAGGCATTTGAACTGATTTGGCAGCAACATGTTTTTCTTCTGAATGTGAAATTAAATTTGTGTAATGTCATGCCAATGCTAAAATAACATCTTATACATGAAATATCACCCTTTCTTAAAAAAAAAAAAAGATCTTGGTGACTTATTTGTAAAAGGGCTAAGACAGTGGTTCTCAAACTTTTGTCTGCATTTAAAAAAACCACCTGAGGAGTTTGTTAAAAATACAGATTTCCAGGACCTGCCTAAAAGATTCTGATTCAGTGGATCTGGGGTGGGGGCCATATTCTAGGCAATTTATAATACAGGTAATCCATGGACCACATTTTAAGAAACAAGGGACTAAGATACGTTGAATCTACAGTGTAATAAATGCTGAGGGAGGGCGCCTGGGTGGCTCAGATGGTTAAGCGTCTGCCTTCGGCTCAGGTCATGATCCCGGGGTCCTGGGATCGAGTCCCGCATCGGGCTCCCCGCTCAGCGGGAAGCCTGCTTCTCCCTCTGCCTCTCTCTCTCTCTCTGTCTCTCATGAATAAATAAATAATCTTTATAAAAAAATAAAAAAATAAATGCTGAGGGAAGTAGCACAGCATAAAGATAGCAGAGCGTAGACTTAAAAACCAGCAAGATACCAGCTAGACTCCGGGTGGTCTTAGACAAATTACTTAACCTCCCTGAGCCTCTATTTCCTCAGCCATTTACTTTGAAAAAATAAAAAGGCTGATAAAACCTATTACAGAAGGTTATTGAGAATATGACATATTGATACAGATATAGATAAAATTTATATAAGAGTACTTGGCACAGAGCTCTAGGCAGAGGGTTAGTACCCAGTATAAAAGTAGCTGCTGCCATCAGTTATAGCAGTCGCTTCATTATTTATTATTCTAACTCTTCTCTTCCCTCAACACACATACACAGACTCTCTGAGTCCTCTCCCTCCCCCCAACCCAAAAAATGGTTTTAAGAACTGATTTGGCAATTTGACATAAGACTGGAAAGTTGTTGTTTGTTTGTTTGTTTAACCCTTGGCTTACACACAAAAAATAACATAACTGTGTGAACATTTTCACAACTAAATAAATAGCTAGGAGCAAACCTTAGGAATTTGCTAGTCCCTCAATCTATATACGTTTCATTGAATTGATATACTAATTATATGAGTTTCATGAGGTACATACAGAAATGAACAACTTAAGCTTTGTATTTTGAAAAATTTACTTTAGGACATCCATGTAGGAACCAACTTTGCAAATGTATTTTCTTGTCTTCTGTTTCATCCTGACACTATCCCAAGAAGCTTAACCAAGATTTCATAATTTGATTTGACAAAGAATGATATCAGAGATGGCTAAGCGTGTGTGAATTGCCTCTTCAGTCCAGAGTCAAAATCAAGGTAGTTTATGGAAGGATGAGAGCCCTGCTCCGGCACCTTTCTCTGAGTTTCCCCAAATGGAAGCATTTTTCTTAAAAATACAGATGTTAATGTACAGAGACAACTGGATAGTTGCTTACCCTTACTAGGTCCCTTCATCTTTGGATTAGGACTGTCCAGATGAATAGCTGTGAACTTTCTCTTTATTCTTATACAGACTTACAAAGTTCTGCTTTCAAATCATTATTTTTTAGATTGTATAGACATTGCCAGCTCTTAGTCTAGTGGGTTGTAAATTATTATGTCTTTCTTTTAGCAACCAGATAGGTTTTTAACACTTTCCAAAGGCCTCTAGGTGCACTGCATCAAAAAACTAAACATATATAATCATTGCATCTGTTCCCTGTCCCCATGTCATTTCTAAGCTGGAATGTGAAAGGCATTCATCCACTCAGGTGAGCTATTTCTTCAGGAGAAGTTTACGATATAAGTTAAGAAAAAAATGTCAAGCTGGTATCTATTTTTAAAAATTAAGTTAGATTTTTTAAAAAAAATGCTTACTATTACTGATTTGTAATGTTTATTGCTGATTAGTTTTTATGTAAAGGTTTTTTTGTTTTTGTTTTAATTGGGTAATTTGGATGAATGTTGTAGGAGGAGGAAAATTAATCAAAATTGTTGGATTATTTTTATAGCTGCATGGCCTGAAAGGATAAAGTTTGAAAATATATATGTAGCTATTTTCCTGAGGGAGTACAATGGACTTTACCATCAAAATAAGATATATGAATTAGTTTTCTCTTCTGTTTTTATACTGGTGACATTGAGTGGGAGAGGATATGTAAATTCACAGTACAATGAGTTATGAACATCCAACTTGTGAGTGTTTTCTGCATTTATTGACTGCTTATATATTTTACCCACCCCAAAACCACCCAACCCCACTCCCCCAATGCCAGTTCACTCTGAATTAATAGCACCACTTGGTGGCCAAAGCTAGGAATTGTGTAAAGTACCAACATTTCTTCCCCACCAGCGTGTTCTCCCCAGATAGACGCTTTGATCTGAAACTTGATGGACCTGGTCATAGCTCTTTCTGTTGTACTTTTGAAGGCTCTACCTCTGTAAGGAAAGTTAAAGGATAAATTTTAATTTAAAAAATGAGTTTTTTATGCATTTCAGTGCTTTAAACAATAGCAGTAGTTTCCTGTTATGTATAAATAACTTTCCACAGAAATAAATTATTAAAGTAGTCATAGATATTTTAATTTCTCATGAGAATAAAATTAGGGATAGCTAAAATTTCAAACTTTTAATACCACTTGTTTTAATTCAAGTGCTTAGGGGCACCTGGGTGGTTCAGTCGTTAAGCGTCTGCCTTCGGCTCAGGTGATGATCCCAGGATCCTGGGATCAAGCCCTGCATCGGGCTCCGTGCTTGGCAGAAAGCCTGCTTCTCCCTCTCCCACTCCCCCTGCTTGTGTTCCCTCTCTCGCTTCTCTCTCTGTCAAATAAATAAATAAAATCTTAAAAATAATAAAAATAATTCAAGTGCTTATTTTGAATCTTAAGTAAAAGGTTAATAAAGTTATACTGAACGTTGCAAAATTGTCAGTGTTGACTAGGTAGCTATTTTGCTAAATTCTGAAATGTAGAATATTAACAGAAACATTGTGAGGACGAAACAGACTTGGAGTTGACCATGAATTTAGGTGGAATGTAGGTAAAGTTGTGTTACATGTGATTGCTCTAACCCTTTTTAAATAAGCTATACCTTATACAATAGAAGGACATATAGCTAACTGCTGGAGATTGGCCCATAAGACTTATGCAAGAATCTGAGAGAGACTGTTGGGGTAGCATGATGTTCTTCAGTCTCAGGGGTATCTAAACATTTCTATCATGATAAAAAGGGGAATTGAACATATTTTGGGGATTAAGTTGAGGAAAAACCTGAAAATCATCTTTAGAAATTCTAGAGATCTGGGAGTTACACACTAGATTTTTACTTTCTCTGAATTTCTGACTGAAGATACTGCTATTAGCAAGGGAATCTTTGCAGAACATGTGTAACCTTCGGAAACAGAATGTCTCATACTGGTTTGCATTTGTTTTGATCCTTTAAAGAAAAATGGGTAATAGGTAAGTCAATGGGCTTCCATACTTGAGGGGAATGAAAAACTTAAAATGATGGTAGGATGACTTGGCCAGTGAAATGGATATGTAAAGACAGAAATTTCTGGCTCAATGTAGCTAACATCTCAAGTTTTGCACCAAGTTGCCCAATGTGTTTACTTCTGTGGGTAGGCCTTCCCAGTGTTTGCATAGGCAGTAAAAAAAAAAAAAAAAAACAAAACAAAACAAAACTGAGTCTCTGCCAGGAGAAATCACTATTCCTTGCTCCATCCATAATGCCAAGAATCAGATAGTCAGAGAGGATCCTGGAGCTTAAATAAAGAGTGTGCTCCTTACTGCATGTGTGTATATGGAGAGAAAGATAGTAAGAAAGAGAGAGAGAAAAAATACAGCAATAGCAATATAACAATAGCAACCACCATGACGTTGATTAAATAATGTTATATGCCAGGCACTCTTCTGGGTGTTTTACATATATTAACTCACTTAATCTTCACAGAACCCCTGTTGAAGTAGTACTATTATTTCCATTTTTACAAATGAGGAAACTGAAGCATAGGGAGATTAAATTATTTATCCAAGTTCCTGTAGCTCCTCAAGAGCAGAGCTGGAACTTGAATACATCCTGATAATCCCATGCTAGGCAGAGTATTCTTGTTTGGCCATTTTCACTGAAGGTTGCTTCAAATGCTCAAATGGAATCAGAGTGGTATATAGTTGTCCAAGAAGTGAACAGGTCTATCCCTGGAATCATGTTTCTAGCAGACATTATACACTGACCTATAATTCAAGGATCATAAAGATATATGTGCGTAGGAAAAAAGGCTGATTCACCTTGACATCCCCTGATGTACTTCTCTGAGATCATTGTTAAGTCCCAGTGGCCTACATTGGAAGAGCAAACAAAATCCCCACTACTAATGGATGAACTAAGGAACAGAATGGTTTTTGTTTGTTTATCAGAGATTTGAAGGTTTGCTTTTTGCTTTGTTTTGTTTTGTTTGTGCCATTTTGCTTATCAGAGCCATTCAGAAGGCTTTGTCAAGGTTGGCCTGAATTCTAAATAAAGGGCCTGTTCTTGTAAGACTGGTTACCCTGTGAGTGTCAGGTGGGGTAGCTGAGAGTGGTGGTTTACAAGACAGACTGCCTGGATTTAAGGCCTAGTTCTACCACTAGCTAGCTCTAAGTTATACAGCCTCATTAAATATCTGATGCTATTATCATCATTATAATTATCATTATTACCAGCCTATAAGAAAGTTACTGGTTGTCACTGATCTGATGAAAGAGAGATATTATATAGAGTAGCTTCTGTGAGACATTGTTGTTCCAGGAATTCAGGAAACAACACTGTGGGTACAAGTCCATCGTGAATGTGTCTTGTGTGCCATGATGAAGAGAACGGCTCCAATGAGAAGATTAAGGGGCATTGGATGAGTTGATATATTGCTGAAATCCACACTAGTCACCTGGTCTAGTCTAGAAAAACAGCATTCATTGCTTTTGATTCAAAGTATTGTGTAATTTTGAAGCTCTGTGCAGGTTAAAGTGCTGCTGGAGATGGTTCTGCAGCGTCCATTTTGAGACTGAACATGGCCACAGGCTAGAAGGGGATAGGTTAAATTTCCTTCTGCTCTCCGTCATCAAATAAAGACTTTTAAGAAGGCACATAAGGAAGGATATATCCCAGTGTTACTTGGTTATCTGAACCCAAGCACGATTAAAGCAGGTATAGAGTGGAAGAGGTGCTTTGGAGGTTGGGGCTTGAACTCATTCCTTATTGGAAACTGAAGGCACTGGAGACACTGTGTGTAGGATTTTTAAAGGACATTGAAACACTTTAAGCAACACAAGAGGGGGTTACCTAAAAGAGTAGCTGACTGACTACATAATACAACTTTGGAGAAACTCTTTATTAGAAAGAAGCCTATTTAGAGCATATCTACCTGGTTTGTCTTTCTATATTTTAAAAACGAAACATACTTAATTTTCTACATTCTCAACAGAAATCTAATCTCATTCTCACCTGGCATTTAGTAAATCAGCTGTTTCATCTGCATTGCCAATTTTATAAGCTGATTTTAAAGATGCTCTGCTTTTAATATCAAAATCTCTTTCTATAAAAATGATGAAATCTTACTTTCTCAGTGAAGGTTTTTACTTTACAAATATTTAGTTTTTCTTGCTGAGGGCTTTCTTTTCTTAAAATTATATCCACTTTTACTTCAAATTGTCATTGTCATTTTTTTCTTTATGCTAATAGTAAACTTTTAAGTGTGTTCTAGTAGTGCATAATTTTCAATCTTAAAATTTACCTTCTTTAGTCTTTGATATTAAGCAATATTCTGTGATCTTTATTTTTAAATGTCTAGCACCCTGCAAATAATTAGACTCTCATTATTTGGAGCACAGCCACATTATTGTGTCATCATTACGGCCGCCTTTTGTATGCAGTAGTGATGCTGCTGACCTGGTAGGGCATCCACTTTGTTTTTCCAGCTGCAGCAATGAGTTTGTACTGATTCACCTACATTTTTCACCTATCCTGCTTATGACCAAAGACATACTAACTATCCTAACTGTATAAGTTGTTATGACTAACAAAGATTTAAAATATAATTTGTATCTGTGGAGTTGTTTAGAAATTGACCCTCACGCTAGTTATTCCTGATTATGTGTCTTTCCACATTAGACTGTGAGCCCTTTTGAGGTAAAAAGCCACATCTTGGTCATCTTTGTATCTCCACAGTGCTGCATTATGCCACCATCTCCCTCTTCATTATCATCATCATCATAACTAGCATTTTTAGTCTCAGGTACTGTGCTAAGGACTTTACATAGATTTTTTTCATTTAATTCCTCTAACAACCGTATGAGGTAAGCAATATGATTACCCTTATAGAAATGGAAACTAAGGCTCAGAGAGGTTAATTAGACTAAGATCAAGGAACTCAGTCAATTTTTTTTTTTTAGCCAGACTGGAAGAAAAGCCATTTGGGATGCAGATTCAATGTTCGTCTTATTTGCATCACATTCAAGATGATGGTTCTAACCAGCCACAGAAACTACAGACAGTACAATTATATGTTATGCTTAGCCTTACCAGAATTTCTAGTCTTATCCACAGAAGTTCCCCAGAATTAATAC
This sequence comes from Callorhinus ursinus, assembly GCF_003265705.2. Classification (NCBI taxonomy): domain Eukaryota; kingdom Metazoa; phylum Chordata; class Mammalia; order Carnivora; family Otariidae; genus Callorhinus; species Callorhinus ursinus. The sequence goes on along the minus strand of NW_027397072.1, from coordinate 59,146,602 downwards.
AAGTAAACACATTCATAAAGGTGGTACTTAATTTACTAGAGGTCTTTATTCTGAAGTTAATTTATGAGTCATTTTCATTTATTTATGAATATTTCCATAAAATACTTAAATTATGGATTGGGTTCCCAGACCACCCTAGAAAAAAAAAATTATGCCCAAATGACTGTAAAAAAAAAAAAAAAAAGGTAGACCTTGATTCTCCCAATAAGAAGATACCCCCTCCTGCCCCCAGAAATCTTGACTTACTTAAATATATAAAAGGTTAGGGGCACCTGGGTGGGTCATTCGTTAAGCATCTGCCTTTGGCTCAGGTCATGATCCCAGGATTCTGGGATTGAGCCCCACTTTGGGCTCCTTGCTCAACAGGAAGCCTGCTTCTCCCTCACCCATTCCCCCTGCTTGTGTTCCCTCTCTCACTGTGTCTCTCTGTCAAATAAATAAATAAAAATAAAATCTTTAAAATATATATATATATAAAATGTTAGAAATATCTTTTATAATATTTAATTTAGCTATATAAACATACATTTAAAATCACATCTTCAAATACATTAATCTAGAAATAATTGCTTCTGTCCACTCCTACTTTTCAAGAAATAATTTTATTCAACTCTTCATGTTTGTCTTTAACATTAATGTCTCTGTCACTTCTGGAGCAGCTCTGAAGTCATTTCTATGACATGACTGTGAGAAGACCTTAGGACAGGATGGGGGGTAGAGAGGAGTTCACCAGGTGCAGTCCAAACAAAAGGGGCTTCAGGAGAGGGGAGAACTGGTGGGGAGAAGCTATCCATCTGTAAGCATGGCTCACAATTCAAGTTTTCCCCTTATTACAGGATGCCTAATTGATTCACTAAGTAGACAATAGTCTGTTTGGTTCAATGATGCCTATAAAAGTGACTCACTGTATTTTATCTTATTTTACAGAATATGTTAAATGTACCTTAAAAAAGTAAACACAGTTTTAAAGTTATGTTCTGAGCATTTTAACTAGTCAAGTGCCTATTTGTAGGTAGTCAGGATGGTCATGTATTACCTGAAATGTGGGTCATGTTAATACCTTTACATGCTCTTAGCACTGAAAAGTTAATAGGTGCAAATCCATCCCATATGTAACTTAAAGAAAATACTAAACTGTAAGTAAATATAAAGATTTTTTTTCAGTTACAGTTTTTCCCATGATAACTCCTTCCAGGCTTTTAAATTTATTTTTATTTTTTGCTATTTTGAGTTTGTGCCAAGTTTACCTTTGGAAATCTGGCACTGACCTTTGGCAGGAAAAAAGGCTACTCATACGCTATTAAGGAGTTGGTACAAGAAGACTGCTGTTAATTTCCAACCTTCGGAAATAGCTCCTTTTTATGTAAAAGTTTATGTAGGAAGAACTTTGGTGAAGTTGTCTATACCTCTTTCTGTAAGAAGTATGTGCTAGAAGTCTATCAGAAGTTATCTGTAGAGAGATGTTGCCCTGAATCTGTTTTACCAAATGGGTAAATAAAAGGTATGTTTGAGAGAGTGTGTTAGTTTTTATTTTACTGCAACAAAAGGAGACGGGATTTTCCCCAAAGTTTGTATTCTTAACACTATAACAAATATATCATGTTAAGCGAATAGTTTTAAGACAATTGCTGCTGAAAACATCAATAAAGATTATGAAATTCTTCATTTATGTTGACTGCTGTTTGAGGATATTCTTGGGGTAGAAACATTTATCGGCTATTTGCTTATATAGTAAAATTTCCTTTCATAATAAAGCTCTGTTTCCTAAGTGTAAAATATTTTCTAAAACTGATGCACTGGAGTCCTGTAGGAATATTGGCTTTAGGAGTTCATGTGTCTATGACCCTACATAACTACAGTAAATTCATCTTTTTTGTCCATTATATAGATCTACCAGATTTCACTTCCTTTGTTATTAGAATGTGTTTCTTAGTACCAGCTAGTTGGACAGCTTTGTGTGTCTCTCTGTTGTATTATATTATGTCTTTCAGAGATCATCATATTGGTGTTATCATACCATCAGGACAATTTGTAATGGCAGCTTTTTTGTTTTTATGTTTGGTTTGGCTTTGTTATGTTGTGTCCTTTAAGGGCCATATATGATCACTGGTCAGCCATCTCCACTATGGGGCTATGGCAAGATTTCTGGTAGAAAACCTTGAATTTGTTTATATGTACAACAGCAGCCTACATCTTTGTGTTTTCATTCCTTCCCACTGAATTCATCTTCTGTTTGGCTAAAATTGTATTGTTCCTTATTTTGTATTTATATAAGAATTCACTGTCTAAAAATATATCTTTCTAAAGAGATAAGGATTAATTAGGAAAGGTAAATTAGTAGAAAATTTTTGAATATATGATTCATAATTTTAGGTTTTTCACATCACTTTTCTTTTATTCATTTAAAAATTTACATTGAAAAAACTGCTTCTGAAAAATAAATGAAAACTACATACATATTCATGGATGAATGAATGAATTCTTGAATGAAATTAATCTTAACTAAATTTAAATAATTTTTGGAGGAGATGAAATATAAAAATGGTTGATAGTCAACCTGTGTTTATTAAGTACTTATACTGTATGTAGTGCTATGGATTACACGCTTTCTGTTAAATGGTTTTTGTGAACTATGTCACAGGGAAAATGATTTGAAGTCACATTTATAGTTACTTTTCCTGCCATTATCATTATTCTTGATCATTTGATAATTTTTACAAATCATATCCCAGCTCTGTAGTAATTGGTTAAAAGAAAAAACTGATGTTAAGAGATTGTGATGTCAGAAAAGATGTTACATTTCTAGAGGCAAAATAAAAAACAGAAGTCTTTGAGGGAAAAAAGGTAGGAAAAATATTGCCAGAGATTGAATTACTTAGTCAATACTTTAAAATGTTAATGTGATGTTGTTATTTGTAGTATATTTACATGAGGCACTGTGTTTTAAAATGCAGTATAACAACCCAGCCATGTTTTTACATTTTAGTAATTGTATACTGACCTGTAGTATTTTGTCATTTTTTTATTTCAAAATGGTCTTCACTTGTATATGTCCTGAATTTTTCAATTCATGAAACTGAAAAAAAAAATTGAGATTTTTTTTTAAAGTATCTGTATTCCACTCTAAAGTGTCAAAAAAATGTAGTTGTAATTACAAATTAAAGATAATTTTCAAAGACAAGTAGTTAACCAGGTGAGGTTAAACAAGATAAAATGATTTATGGCCATTTTATAAAATAATGACAGTCTTCATTTTAAGCTACAATGTAAAGTGCTTTATTCTGAGATTATGTATTGTGGCAGAAGCTAAAACTGCCTTTTTTCTAACAGTGCCAGAATACAACCTCTTTTTCTTTTTGCACTAACAAGACTGCTTTACCACCACAGCCCACTCTAAGTAATTAAATCAATCCTTTGTACTTACCGTATTCTCCTCTAGTGACGGTACTAGATCTGATTATATGCTTCATGCATATTCAAAGTACCGCACTGACAGCTCTTTAATGAGCTCTTACTTAATCAGTATGAACAATGTTCATCTTGTTCTTTTTTTCCTCATGCATTAGAGCTAGGAACAGTTGGGAAAAATGAAACATCCAGCATTCATTTGAAAAATATATTGTACTTTGAAAAGTGTCTAAGCTGAGGAAGTTGCATTCTGCCCTTTAAAAGTCTGATGGACAAATTGGATTACTAGTATTGGATTAAATAACAAATGGTTAGAGGAGAAATGAGAAAAGCTCACTGTGATCACAGGCTTTAATATTTTTTGTTACTTATAAAGCTAAAGGGGTCTTTAACCAGTTATTAAAGTCAGGATTAATTTGTAATGGTTCAACTTACTGGCTTTTAAAAGCTTTTTAAATTTAAAAAATTTTAAATCCCGAAAAACAATAGTGTAATGATGTATTAGAAGAAAATTTAATTTTTTTATTACTAGGCTAAGTATAGATTTCCATCTTGTATACTATCTCAGATAAGGGTTTGTGATACAGAATTGATTTAACCTCAAATATGTTTTTTCAGTTAATTTATATAATCTGTGTAGCAGAGTGTAATGTGTCTTTAAATATTTGTTATTGTTAGGTTTATTTCCTTTTGAAACATGAGACTCTTGTATTATTAGTCATTTCCTAACAATTAGGGGAAGGGGATCTTTTATTCTTACCTAGAAATCTTAGGCATGAGTTAAACTGAAAATAACACAGTACCATATCAATATTGTTATTCTCAAGGAAGCAGTCTTCCATTGAAGAAAATGATGCTAATTTAAGAGTAGGCTAGTTGCTTCTAGTATTGCTGAAAGCCTCAATTATAGGTTGAGTTAAACTCAAAACAAAGTTTTAAAATGTCTGTATTTTTAGAAGCCACTTATGCTATGAACACAAGAACTAAGTGTTTAATTAAAAAATAAAATATCATAAAAACTGCACCTATTAATATTGCACACATGTGTCATTTCACTGATCAAAAAGGCCTTCACCAGGGTACAATTGGCCTTTTTCCAAATTGCAAGCTTTTTCTCAGCTTTTTCTTTCTACTCTTTCTTCTTTTGTTGCTACCCAGGGATTTGTGCGTATCGCAGCCTGTATCACATGACCAGTGTCAAGACATCACATGGTCCAAAGTGAATACAAAACCAGCTACCCTAAAAGAGAGATTAAAAATACTGTAAAACAATAAAGACTTTTGTTCATATCCCAAAAAGATCTATCCTACGTCTGCTTCATACCATAAACTTAATAGCATTTAATGAAGGCACGTATCCTCACTATGCTCCCTAACGATGAACAACAGATACCTATTTTACAGGGATGCTCTGAAGTACATGTTTAATCTTTTGCACACAGATTATCATCTCTTTATATTCTATTTCCATTCTAAAAATTTCTTCAGATTTCTATTAATGTGGAAATAGTTAAATAAATTATGGCACATCCATAATTTATGCAAGTATTAAAAAGAATGAGGTAGATCTTTGAACAGCATAACAAAAGCAAATCACAGGGCAATATATAATATGATCTCACTTACGCTAAAGAAAAGAAACCTGTATGTGTCTATAGATAAGGTATATGCATGTGTTTGATACACATAGTAATCTCTGTGGTCTGGAAGGAGATATGCTAAACTGTAGAAGTACTTACTTCTGGAGAAAGGAGATGGAGAGAGGAATTGGAGAGAGAGGGGTTGGTGAAAGACTTGGCTTTTCACTTATTTTAGGTATCTATTGTCTGAATTTTTAAAATGGGCTGGTCGTGTGTTTGAAAGTTAAAATATCTTCCTTAAAAAGAAAATGAAACTAGAATATTTTATTTTTTATTAGATATTTAAGTTAGCCCTATGCATCTGTACAGAAGTGGGACTGAAGTATTAAATAATGGCCTAGCAAAACAATAAACCAATCATGGGTGAAATTCAGAAAAAAGAAAAGTCAAAGAATTATAAATTTGACTATGTACAATTTGAATGAAGAGGTGGGAAGAAGGTAGGGAATTAATATTTCTCTTGAATGTGATTGTGGCCTACTTCTACATGAACAATAATAAATATATCCTATACATTATAACCCTTGATATACTGGCCTTGGGAGTGGTATAGATGATGGAAAATGAATTTTAAATGTGCAATCAGTAAATCTAAATTTTAGATCTTCTCTCTGCTGAAATGTTTTGTGATTTACTGAACATTATTATTTCCATTATACTGTGTCTTTTCACAGATAGCTGTAGGCATTTTTTGTAGCCTGGTCATTTACAATGTATTTAAAACAATTTGCATGTGTTTGCCCTATTAGAGATGATGAGTTCCAGAATGGTATATGAACATATATCTTTAGTTTACTTTTGGGGAGAAAAGAAAAAAAGCAAGTTGTTACAAGTGGAAGCTTTCATGAAATCTCTGGACTTCTCTGATCTTTCTGCTAGTCTTACAATTCTCATAATGATTTTTGAATTTTTTTTTTTTTTTTATCATGACCTTATGTCTGTCAGCACCATGAGTTCCTCATTGAAACATAATAACAAATCAGCCTCTGGGGAGGATTTAAAAGTTGGAACACTTTTTTTTTTTTTTACTGTACTTAATGTTAGTCTGATCTGTAGATATGTTCAGGGGGACTGAAATATACATGCTGAATAATACCAGCTTTAGAAGATTGGCTTATGAATTTTTAGATGTTGATTTCTCTTTTCAGACCCTGGACTTTAATATTATGTTATTATAAACAGTTTAATTTGTACTGTTGGGATAGCTAAAATATGTTTCATGTTAAAAAAAATACTTGTACTAAACTATTATTTGGCTTGTAAAATGTCATATAATAAATAATTTGCTGAATTACAGGAAGGAACACAGAAGAAGAAGAAGCTATGATGCAGGAATGGTTTATGTTGGTTAATAAGAAAAATGCCTTAATAAGGAGAATGAACCAGCTTTCTCTCCTGTAAGTACCCATGACTATGCTTGTTTTTCCTACAACAGTGATGAACTTTAGGCTTTTTGTCATTGCCTTCTTTGGGATTTCATATTTATTAGGCTTAATATTTTTCTTTCCTTGGAGATTACAGTATAGTTTTTTATAAAAATAAAAATTAAAAATAGCATATCATTTCTCATCTGAACACTAAGTTTTTTAAAATAGTGATATATACTAAAAAATGTTTATTATATAGGAAGCCAAGGAATAAAAAAAATTTTGTATTTAAGAAATAAAGCACTTATGCACAAAAAGGAGATTTGGATTATATTAAGGGTTAGAGGACAAAAGAAATAAAATTGAAGTTTATTTAACATCACATTTTAAGTTAAAAATGAAAATAACTCTTAATAAGGACAAAAGTACATTTGTATTCTACAGATGATGTTACCCTAAATTTGGGTAATTCCTCCAATCACAGAAAGATCACTTTTGTGTACAGTAAAATGGAGACTAGACCAAATGTAAGCATTCTTGGTCTTTAGCATTTAGTTCACTATAGGACTTAATGCGTGTTTCTTTTTGTTCACCAGCAATATTCTTATATTATGCCACCTAGTGTGGGAAGGAGCAGGCTCACATGTTTTATTTTAGTGAAAACCTCTATTTTTGTCATTTCTGCTATGCCTGAACTTGATAAAAAGAGTTATAAAGAAGCACAAAACTTAGCTCTCCGGATTTTTAATTGTCTCTGTATTAAATTTGCACTGGTAGTACTTACATGTTTCTTGTATTCTTTTTACATGGTGCTCCAGACAAAAGAGTGCTTATTGTGAGCTATGAAAAATATTTTACAAAATAGTCCTATACCTGGCACTTAAGACAAGAAGCATTGAAGAATGAGACTACTTATCTGAAGGTTAAAATATACCTCTGTGCAATTCAAAATTGAAGGAGAAAAATAATAGCATTAGTAATATTCAACCTGAGGAAGGTTTTAGGTTTGTGTATCATTTGTTTGGAGTAGCTTAAAGTTAAAGAGAAAAGTCAGTTATGAGTCCTAAAATCAATGTAACCTACAGGTTCTTTTAAGTGTTTAATGATTTAGTAATTAGCATATTGATGAACTTTTGCAACTTGCCTAGGGAAAAAGAGCATGATTTAGAACGACGGTATGAGCTGCTGAATCGGGAATTGCGGGCAATGCTAGCCATCGAAGGTAAGAAATGGCTATGATGGAATGAGGTATGTGAAGTGTCAACTGCAAAGAGATTTAAAGAGTGTAATACACTTCTGGTCTCACTAGGTGTGGCCTGACTAGGAACCAACAGATAAACACCTTAGAGTTAGAAAGCAACAGTCACGTAAACCCTAAGAACCCTAATTCAGATAGATAATCATTATGTGTGCTATTTAACACAAAATTGTCTTAACTTTGTCAGTAAGCTGAAATGTCCATAAAATAGAAAATATAAGGAGTTAAGTGATTTAATTACATTTTACTGTGTGTGAAATTTAATGTTTCCACGAGGGAGGTGGGGAAAGATTTATCATTTTGATTTTTCACATCAGACTCTAAATTTTACCTTAATATTTAATTGATGTCAACACTGAAATATGCCTGCAGTCTGCTATAGTTCTTAAGATTCCAACTCCTATTAAGTGATTATTCAGGCAAAGATTGACATAAGAGATAAATAAAACACTTTAATACTTTTCATAAAGCTTTTATATGAATTACATAGTAATCCTAAGCATGGTTCATAATATCAGTAAACATCAGCTAGCTTAACTATGGCATTTACTATATGATTTTTTAAAAAAATTCTTAACATGTTTAAGAATGCACTTCTCCTTATGCCTTTTAGTTGAAAATGTCTTATAGTTCAAAGATGTCTGCTTAAAAAGTAATCCTTTGGGCTGTGTAAAATGGACCTTTTGTCTAATCAATGCAAATTGATTTTCCTATTCTATATTGACCTCTTAACCCATTGACTGTCCATAGTAATTTCCTTCTTTACCTGATAAGGTACCTGATCCATAATAAGCCAATTCTAATTAGTTTAGAAACTAGAAATTTAAGTTTGTAAGGGAAAGCCAAATGAAACCATATATTTTAAAAATATTTTAATTAATATTGTGATTAAATAAAATATATGCTGTTTATCTAAATATAATCTTATATATTATAAAAGTTTTATTTTTAATTGCTTTTATATCTGTAATCTCATTTGATAAATATGACTGACAACGTTTGTGTATCCTCATTCAGAAATCGGATTTACTTTATTTTAAAGGCTTCAGATAGCTTATTTCCTTCAAATGGCTATCCAGATGAATCAAATTATACATTGATAATGACTAAAAATTTTGTCAAAATTATTTAGAAGTTCTGTAGAACTTGCCATTGAAATAAAATGCACAGGTGTGCTAAATGGTATTTTTCTTCTTGACACAATTTTTGTAGTCATGGTGTAGTCTTTAAAAGATTGAAAAGCTAAATAGTTGAAAAGTGGGTATAGAAGATACTATTTATATGGTTTATATATATGTATGTGTGATATAAAATGTATGTATATATAGTATATATAATGTGTGACTCATTGTACAGTTTATTCTTTATAGATTCATTACACATTATACTCAATACAGAGTATTAAAAACGCTCTCTCATGTATAATAAGTTAAATTATCCCTAAAATACAGCTTGATACAATACAGTTGATTTTTAAGGCAGATATTGTTTCTGTCCCCAAACCAGTTATATTACCAAATACCATCTTGAAAGGAGGGCCATGACACATACAAAAGATCTCAGTTTTATGGTAGTCCTGTGTCTATATACCAAACCTACAGTCACGAATCATTGAACATTTTATCTGCCTGTTCTTCTTGTACATATCAGTACAAAGTCATATTTTTTTTAAGGAGGGGAAGAAGTGTTTTTCTTTTTCAAACCCCTTTAATACAGTTGGTAGTTTTTTGGGATTTTGTTTTATTTTTTAATTAAGATCATTGTCTCATATGTGATTGTGCCAGTTTCTGTTGCTGGTTGAGGGACAGAAGAGACTTGAGGAAAGAAGTAGCTTGTTGATGACAAATAAAGGCACTTTCTTAGTAAGAGGCCTGTCCCACTAGCCTGGGCAGTGCATGGCCTGGGCTGTCCTAGACAGGTACTGACTGTCGTGATGATCAGTTCTGTGAACACACTGTCCTCTGAGCCAGCCCTTAGAATGTATACACATGCAGTTCAGTAGCCTTTTGGAATATTAAAACCCACAGAATAACACATGAATAGGCAACATTATTTGGTGTTGTTTTGCTCTCCTTTGTTGTAAGGTTCATTCCTCTTTTTGTCCCCATCTCTTCTACTAGGTAGCCATAAGATGGTTTTCATAATAAATAAACTAAAATCTTTTCAAATAAATCTGCTCCTGAAACCATTCACTAGGAGAAAGCACAGAATGTTAATAGCCACATAGCACATTGAAAGAAATATTAACAGCTTGGTTTGAGAGGGGAAAAAAAATTCAATATATCCATTCTTCTGAAAATCCATAATCACTTTGGCCTGTTTTTTGCCTTTTTTTTCCTCGAGGTGTTTTTCATAGCAGGAGTTTCACTCTACTGAGCTAAGTTGTAGGATCCCTTAAGCTAACAAACATCTTTTAGATACTTTTCCTATAGTTTTTTTGTTCCAGATTATTTAATGCCCCCTCAGGAAAGATAAATTCATTTCTGCACACATTGGGGTGGGCTTTTAGAAAGTGGTGTGTTCATTTTCTGCACAAGAAATGGATCTCCTCTAGGATTTTGTACATCTTGATTTATTCTTGGCTTAGAGTTTGAAGTGGGTGCTCTTCTAAAGGGATTTATGCATAGGTTCACTATTTTTGTAGTTATGGTTTATATGATAAGCTTTTTATATTTAAAATCAATATGTAATCCTGTGGAGGAGCTTATCCCCTAAAACCCCATTTGTAAATCTATTTTAGCTTTGTTACACAGCACAGCCACAGTCTTCCATAGATTGATTAGGTACAGCAGTAGAATCCTATCAAATGGCCTGCTCTGATGATGATGCAAACTCTTTCAGGATTGCTAGTTGACTGGAACTAAAGATAAGACTTGACTGCAATCCCCCAATGTGCTCTTTACAAAACTAGTGTTAATTTTCATCAAAGTGCCAGGCTTATTTATAGTGGCAAGGTTGAAGGTTTACTACAAGAACTTTAGGTCCTTTCTATCAAAGTGTTTATAGGTATTTCTTTTGCCTTTTTTCCAAGGTAATTATCAACTTCAGCAAATAAACTGAATCGGGGAATGAATAATTGGCCCTATATATAAAAAAAGAGATTTTTAAATTAACAAAACAGCTCAGTGCAGATGGACATAAACAGAATCTCTTTATTTCAACACTTTGGCTCAAATGCAGCATCAAAACTTAATCCTATTTGTTGCAAGAGGATATGGCTTTTGTAGAAGAAGTACACTGGAATCTTTAAATTAATCAGAAGCCACATTGTAGTCTGTTCAAGTCAAAGTCAGTGTATCTAGCTAGCTGTGACTGGTGTTATAGGTGAATAATCCTTTCTTAAAATGCGTAACAGGTAACACATAAACTTACAGGCAGGTTTTTAAAACATGACATTACATCTAGGTGAAGCTACTAAAAGGGGACTTAAAATTTTTTTAAATTTAGGCATGAACATACAAATATGGATCTTGATCAATTTGAAAGGGATTATTAATTTTTAAAAAAATCATCAAAATAGTTTAATTTCCCAAATCAGCATTCAATTATGTGTGTGTGCGTGTATAAATTTACTCCCGTGAGAAAGCAAATGCAAAGTAAAAGTAGTTCTGCTAGTATAAAATATACTCACTGTACATAGCTGTTTCCTCTACAATTGACTAATATTTTGTAGATAAATATTAACATAGCAATGACAAATTTAATATGAAAAATCCTTAAATTTATGCTGTAACATTTTAAATTCTACTCTGTTAAATTTGACTGTGAAATGATGAAAATAACCTAAATATTCATAACCTTAAAAATGTTTTTGTTACAGTTACAGAAAATGTCAGTATTGAGCTAGGAAAAAGTTAAGATTTTTTAAATTATTCGGTACTTCAGGGGTTAAAAAATAAAAGTTTTCTCTCATCCATATTGTTAAAGCTTTATTTATCTTGATATTTCTAATTATTAATTAAAGCCTTAAAAGTGACTGGTTAAGTACAGAAAAGGAACAATTTAATTAAGAAAATTATATGTCCTTTGTTAAAATTTATTTTTTTCTTGGTTTCAGAAAATTTTGTAATTTTCCATTTAATTGTATTTTTTAAGTGTATGGTGGAGGAAATTTATTTCCCAGTTGTGAAGCTTTTATCAAAATGTTTTGGAAGTAAATAATTATAAAGCTTATAATCTGAATGATTTCTTGAGGTTAAAAGTGGAAAAATTAATATTCATCAAAACTGGTAGTCTTACTAATTATAAAATTTAGTTACAAATCTTTTACAAATTTAGCAGGTTTTTCTCTGAGTTAATATTTCTGGAACTACAGTTACCTGAAATTAGACTAGATGACCTTAAAGATCCTTCCAACTGGAGTGTCTATTAATTTTGCTGCTGTGTAGAATAAGACTGATTAAGAACAAGAACCAAATTAGAAAATTGTCTAGCTTTCCTGACCACAGTTGCATTTAAATCCAAAGAACAAAATTGTGATAGATATGGCTTTTCTTCAATTTTGTTGTTTTATTATTTTTTAAAATTCTTATATTCAGAAAAAAACTTTACATAGTAATAGTTTCTTTACTCCTCAAGCTATAGAATATTTCACTTCTTTTTTTATAGGAATGTAATGTGACCAGTTATTTAATGTACTAATTTTGTGAGTTTTGTATCAAATGTGGCTAATTAACACATGGCATGTTTCATATATATGTATGTATGTATTTGAGCTTATAAAGAAAGGAATAGTGATAAAATTGAATAAACCATTCTAGCTTTTTGCTGCTATTCTAACCTATATTGCATGATGATGCATCTAATTTTTAATTTGTAAATACAAGATAGAATTCCCTCTAGCACCATTTGCTTTCATAAAGCTGCTGAGCAGTTTGCTGTCTTGAATAAATTTTGCTTTGGAGGGGGTCGGGGGGATTTGAACCAGCACATTCTTGTGTGGTTTGTGAAGATTCACATGGTAACCAGCGGTGTGCATTGTTAGGTTTATCTGAATAAGCACCAGCCATGTGAGTTTTAACATGATTGCCCAGGGCAATGGAGAGAGAAGAGAGAAACCCAAAAGGATTGCACTCCTCTCTGTTTTTTGGAAAGTGCATTTGCTGGGGGAGGGGGCTGCATGAGTCAGTGGCCCTGGATTTTTTTTTTTTTTTTTTTTTAAAGCTGGTGTCCTGTTTCCCTCTAGGTCCTCATTTGTTCTGCTATCTGCCTCATCATCTACTTCTTCTTTTCATTGTTTACCTTCCTAATGAGGGAGGCGGGGTAGACTGGGGGTTGATTGACAGCTACAAGCCCTTACAGTCTGGCCAGAGAGCAGTTGGCTTTGGTTTTAAAAGTGCTTTAAATGTTCGATTTGGTCCTGTTTTTATTAAACGAAACTGCTGCTCATCTTAAGGAAATTATCAGACCAGCGAAGATTAGCAAATATATTATTGGGTCCTAAAACCTTCAAAAAACCTGCCCTTATGCATGGAAAGAGCACTGCCCATCGGATTTTCCAACCTTTAACGTGGGGTTTCAAAAAGAAGTATGTAATTTTTCCTTTGCAGAAGTGCTTTGATTTTAAACCACCCAGCAAACCTCTCCAAAAGAAAACTGGCTGTGATGCGATCGAGAGCTGCAGTGTAATATTGCAGAGCAAATTTATTTTTTACTTCAAAGAAAAATGCTAATTAGCCGATTCACTACTTTTAAAGTTATTGTGAAGCATATGGCGCCCAGTGTGAGATACATCCAACTGCTAAAATAGAGCGAAGAGGAAATTAGCGAAGAATGGGCTGTATGGGGTGAGCATGGGGGTGGGGGAGGAGGATAGGTTCTCAAGCAGATTCTCTAGCCTTTTCAGACTGATTTTTATCGCCTATCTCTGCTTCCCGCCCCCTCATTTGCCCACTTCCCCCACCACCAACCCTCCGGCCGATCTTTTCTGGGCCTCCAACTCCCTCCCCCCCTTTGGTGAAATCAGGTGCGCACCTCCGGCTGGCCACCCGCTCACACCTGGTCTCTTTTGCAGGTTCCAGCTCAGCGGTAGCCATCTCCATCTGCGGGAAAGATTTAGAAAGTTGGGTTTTAGGGTGAAATCCTCATCACGACGGCCAAACTCCCCATAAAACACTATCTAGTGGCTCTCTAACATGGTTTGCGGAGAGATACAAGGAAATTGGAAAAGGCGGGAAGGGGGGGAGGGTGTGCCGAGGCTCTGCGGGTGGGTAACGAGCCTCCCGTCCTCTGCAGACTGGCAGAAGACCGAGGCCCAGAAGCGACGCGAGCAACTCCTGCTGGATGAGCTGGTGGCCCTGGTGAACAAGCGCGACGCGCTCGTCAGAGACCTGGACGCGCAGGAGAAGCAGTGAGTGGGCGGTGGGGTCGGGGGTCGAGTCTCCGCCGCCAGCTGAGGGGCCATGAAGTTTTCGGAAAGTTCAGTCCGGAGGTCTCGGGTGGGCCGGGGCAGCCCCCCGCTGGCCCCAGGAGTCTCATTCCCGCTGGGGCTCGGATTGCGAGGTGAGAGGCGAGTGCGGCTTTGCCCTCCACGGAGAAAAAATAAATTTGTTTCCGTTTGACTTCCAGGGCTGAAGAAGAAGATGAGCATTTGGAGCGAACTCTGGAACAAAACAAAGGCAAGATGGCCAAGAAAGAAGAGAAATGTGTTCTTCAATAGCAGCCGGACCAGAATCTCCCAACATTTTAGTCTTGGGTCCCCAGACCAGAAAATGTCAGACTCGTTGTTGATGTAAAACTTTTAACATTTTGGGGGGCTGGATTGTACTTCTTTACCACCACCACCCCTTTTCCTCCTTCCTTTCCAGATAATAGAACTCCAAAAGAGCTTTGTTTAAGGCTATTTTTTTTGTGTGAGTTAATCATTTCCTTGAAATCATGTGAAATAAATTTGCACAGACACCTTGTGAGTGATTGGTATTGAGTGTTCAAGAGAGTGCTCAAAGAAGAAAGAAAAGCAAACCCTTCCCCTCATTATTTTCCCTCAGTTTTTGATGGGAAAAAAAAATTTGGAACATTTTTGTTGTTGTTGTTGTTGTTGTTGTTGTTAATAGCATAATGGTGGGAGGGGGGTAAGTGGGGGATAAGAAAAATGTCATGAATGATTATTCCAGTCCTGCCATATGTAACACTTGACTCTGTTACCTAAATTTTATAGTTAGAGCATATTCAATCTACTTATTAAACTGTGTTCTATTTACTAGTGGGATTTTCTGCAGTTGTTTTGCATTTCACTGTAAGGATAATAGAGTTCCTGTTCTCTGTTTTCCTTAGAGTATGGCCCTTTAATGTAGCCTGAGACAGTCCTGTGATTTGAAGGTGAGCTGTGAGGATGGGCCTAATTGACATGCATCAGTTTACAAAGACGGTCTTATCATCTGAGAATGCGCCATCTTTTTCTCTGGATAATTATTTATTACATCTAGCTTGGTTCCTACATTTTGTTGGGTCTGAACATTGGCTCAAGAATGCTGTTAATATTTATTCTGTATCGATAAAAGTCTGTCTTGCCACTATGAGTAAATCCCCCAATTAATATTTTCTTCTCTAGCATAGCACTGTCATTTTTTTGTGGAAATGGTTATCTGTTTATTTATTACAATACCGAGTCATATATAAATTTTCAATAAAAGCAGAAACTTTCTTACCTTAACCACTGCTGCTATTTCCTTACAATGAAAACTTGACACTGGTTTGAGAAGTTCCTGTATCCATAAGACTTTTCATGTGGAAAAAAAATGGTCCTCTTGAATGCAGAGCAGGATACTAGGCTGTATTTGGAGCTGAGTAAGTTTATACCATCCCAAAGGGGCCCTGCTGACACACGAATGCGAACTGAAAAGCAATTAGTCATATTTTCATAAGCAGTGTAAACTATCATCTTTTGTAAAGGGTCATCTCTGTTGTTAAAGATTTGAGGAAATTTGTGATTCCACAGCACTGAAAAAATGCTAATATCTTGATGAATTTTCCATGTTATTTTCGATTGTTAATGTTGCACTCATGAGGAAAAATTATGACTTCCGATAACATGCAAGTCTGTAGGTGCTGAAGTGAAAGGAAGGTTATTGTTGGCAGGGAGGGTAAATGTGTGCAGGTGTGTGTGTATGAGATGAAAGAAAGAGAACTTTTAATAAGAAGTTCTAGGCTATAGAAAAATACTGGCGATTTTACAGTAGTTGCCATCACTCCTCTACAGAGGTGTCTGAAACAAAGAAAGCTCGTTCAACAAGTCTAGAGACAGAACAGTCCACTAGCGTTTATACTTTAGCCTAGATCACACATAAACATATACATGTACGTATACACACCAATCTCCACACACACACACACACACAAATTCCGTTCCAAAAGTACGCAGCCGCCTTCAACTGCCAGTCTTTCAAAATGATAAAACTTGCTACGGTAGATTTCTTCATGAAAAGGATTTTAAGAAGTTACTGAAAAGTTATCAGAACTAAATGAAATTGAGTATTTGTCCTCTTTATTCAAGCAGGGGAGCGGAGCTGGCTGCCGCTCTCTGGGGAAAGCTCTCAGAACCCGACTCTAACCCCAGGGAAGCAGGCGGACGAAATCACCAGCCCCAAGCTGCCTGGGGCTTGGGCGGCCAGCATCACCATCCCATTTACGCTGGATTCGGGGAACCCTCCCTCCCGAAGAGCCTCGCGGAGAGGCGGCTCCCCATGCCGCTCCCGACCTGTCAAGTGACAAACCTTCCCTAGCCCCACACTTGCTGTCCCCCCTGCCCCAGTCCCGAGCCTCGCGGGGTTTCCATTTGGGCTGCTCTGTGGCGCCCGCACGCCCCGCAGCGGCGGCGGAGCGCGGACCCCCGGGACTAGTGGGGTCAGGCCCGCGGCGAAGGCGCCGCGTCCCCATTTCGTCGCGTTGTGCCCAGAGGCTGCCGGCCGAGCGCAGGCGCAAGCCAGAATGCCGAGAGGCCCGGAACCAGAAAGCCCGCGCTGCAGGTTAAAGAAACTGTGGGCTTGAGGGGTCGCTAAGGAGGAGGAGCGTTGGCAGCCGGCTGGTTTGGGCACGGCCCGCGGGCCGGTGCAGAACTTCCGCCCCTGGCCAGGATCCCACGACCCCGACGCCAAACCCCTCCCCCTGTCCCAAGTGTCCCCCAGAGTCCGGCCCGGCCTCGAGGTCACCTGGGTGCTGGATCCGGGTCCCAGGGCCCAGCTCCCACGCCCCCTCCTCGGCCCGGGGGCCTGGAGCTGGGTGGACGTGCTCTCCCTCGTTGATGCCCCCTCTTCTTCCTCCCCGCCCTTCGGCCGTTGCTGGAACGGTCGCGGCTTCTGGCCCAGCGTCTCCCACCTGGACGTTTGCCTAGCGACGGCCTCCTCAGTCCTCCACGACGCGTACAAGAAACTTTCATCTCAGTCTCTCTTCCTCTCTACACTCCTCCCTCTCCCTCTCTTTCTTTTCTTAATCCCGGGGTTTTATGGGTTGAGCATTAAGAAAATTCGCCTGCAATTTGGGATTAGATAAATACTCTCATTAGAAGGGAAAAAAACCTGTGCTACTTGATACCTCCCAACTTCCCCGAGACCGTGGCAGCATCTGGAAGCGAGAGCGCCGGACTCCCGTGTGGCGGGCCCTGGGGACCGCCTGAGCACATTCCAGCGCGCACAGCCGCCCCACCTCGCGGCGCGGGACCTCGGCCGGGCGCTGCAGCTGCAGGCGAAACAGGGCCCGGAGCAAGCAGGAGCGCGAGAGGTGGCGGGGCTGGGACTAGGGCGTGCACCCCGGCAGCAGAGGGCTATACGCAGGCATAGAGCGCGCAGGCCTGGGCTGGGCTGCGCCGGCTGGGGACGCAAACGCGGCCGCAGCGCACCCCAGGGCGCCCGCTCAGTCTTCCCCCCAAAACTAGTGCCCTCCTGACCGCGCCTTTCCCCAGAACTGAAGGCGGGGTGTATTTCATTTCTTTCTTTAAACCTCTGCACCGTCACAGGGGCTCCGAACCGCGGGCCTCGCGGGCTACTCCCCGCGGGGGCCTGCGAGAGCCTAAGTTGTGTCCCCGCCCGGGTCAGCGCTGCGCTCTGCGCAGTTTCTTTTCCTGTTAAAGCTTTTTCTTTCTCATGTTTTTCCTTTTCTCTCGTTCTTTTATTGTTTTCTCTCTCCCTCTCTCTCTCTCTCTCTCTCTCTCTCTCTCTCTGTCTTTCTTTCCCTTTTGTGAATGGGCTGCGGTGTCTTTGTTCTGGAGAGAAGCGCCCGTGTCGCTGACTTTTGTGAACCAGAGAAGGATCTTGTAAAACCTCCTTTTCTCCTTCATACTCCCCCACTCCCACCCCTCCTCCTTTGCCCCTTTGATTAGATGTTCCCTCATCGTCCAAAAAAAAAAAAATGTAATTTCGTTGGTCTGGCGGCCACTTTCTTTGAACATTAGCTCGCTTTCAGCTCCAACTTCAATTAGAAGGAGTTGATTTTGAGAGATCAACAAAAGAACCGACCAAAGCCTTATTAAAGGTCCTAAGAAGATCTCCCGGGTCCTTTGAGAAGCAGTTAAGGAAACAGTGTGCCCTCCATCATATTCTGTTACCGTATTTTATTCGGACTCCAAAGGAAAGTGTCGCTTGGGGGAGGGGGAAGCACTTTGATGAGCGGCGGCCGCGGTCCCTTTTCACTCAGCGGGCTCCCCCTTCCTTCTCCTCCTCGCCCAGAGCCCAGTCCGCTCTCGGTGCCCGACCTCGAGGCCCCGGCTGCGCTGGCGCTCCCCACCGCGCTGCGCCTGGCGGCTCCTTGACTCGCCCTCACACTTACTCCTGTTCAAACTTTTCACTCCGCCTGTTGGGATGGAGGGGAGGGGGGATTAGGAAAAAGGGGTAGGAATTCCTCGAAAGGGAGTAAAGTGGTGCCTAATATTCAGAAAGAGGTGCCACTTACAAGAATCGCCTTGCTCAGGGTTGGGGCGAAAACACCTTTTTTTGGGGGGGGCGCTCTGAAAAGTCCACCAGGTACACGGGTTTGAGAAGTTTGTTCGGCTGGGAAATGGGCTTCGCCAGTACGAACAATCCGGGGAAACAGCCCCAAGAAGGCTCCTTCTGCAGTGTGTGAGAAAGAAATTGAGGGCAGGGGTCTGTGGCCACGTTTTCCGCCAGATTGTCCCTCGTAAAAGGAGACCGGGAAGGAGACAGAGACAGAGTGTGAAAGAGAAAGTTTCCTATTAAAATCTTTCGATTCAGAAGTAGAGTGTGTGTGTGTAAGGGATAGGAGACGCTGAGCTCCAACATTTGAGAAGAAGCGTTTAAGATTTGCAAACACCCTTCGTGGGAACTGTGAACCTCAGGAGACGCCGAGGAGCAGGTAAGTGGCGGTGCCTCCCCAGCGGGTGCCGTTCCCGGGCGCGGGAGTCCCGAGGCGCCGAGGCGGGATCTGCGCACCCAGAGCTGCTCCTGCGCTCGACAAAGTAGCCTGTGCCAGCACGAGCCGCCCGCGGCGTCCGTCTGCAGGTGGTGGCGCGGTGAAAGAAGACGCTGGGGCCGCGGCGCCGAGAGAGGGGCCGGGGGCCCCCTCCACTCCAGCCCGCGGCTCCGAAGTCCTCGAGCCCACAGCCGGGCCGCTGAGCCGAGTGGCGCGCGGGAGAGCGAGGGAACCGGTTCTCCAGCACCTCGTCTCCTCTCTGCCACTCCCTCACGGGCGCCGAAAGGGCGAGGGAAGGGCGGGGACCCCGGGGCAGCCTCGAGACCGGCGTCCCCCTCTGCGGACGGGGCTCTGGCGCAGCGTTCGCTGTCTTCGCCTCGCTCTGCGCGGCGTTTGTCAGCCAAGCCCTGGAGTTAGCGCGCGACCAGGGCGGGGCGGGCGGGCGGTGAGGGCGGGGTGCAGGGGGCGGAGGAGGGCGGGGGCGCGCGGAGGTAACCCCCGGCTCGTGCTGCCATTGCCCGGCTCCCTGTCACTCAGCCCGCGCGGGGCCGGGGATTGGCAGCACAGCCCCGTTACGCACTCACCTCGCGTTCACATACCCGGGGAGGGCAGTAGAAAGGTGATCAATCTTCATCAGGCTACATTTCCAATCACCTAAACAACCCGGCAAGACAAGCCACTCCGACAAGGTAAATCGCTTGATTTATTTAGTTTGCAAAGTGCCTCTGCAGGACTTCCCTAGCCCCCACCGCCTCCACGTTGTATCGGGAATGCAACTGCAACCGGGAGCCACCTCCCCACTCTGCCCCTTTCACCCCCACCCAACCCTTGCGGCCCCTCGGCGCGGTCCCGGGCGAAGTAGTGTCTCGGGAACGCGTATGGCTTTGCAAACAAAGTGTGCAATAAAGTGAAACCTGGAGGGACACGCACAAAGCCACTGGAAAGAAAGAAAAGGAAGGAGGGAAGTTGGGCAAAGAAAGAAATCCGGGGATCCTACACTAACCGTCCGGCCCGGCGAGTAATTCCTGTGCCGCTCTGTTTTGCAGGTTGGCTGTCCCGCGGGTCTGTGTGAGGGCGCGAGGTAGATGGTGAGCCGCCCCGGCAGCTGAGGGCAGGTAAGGAGAAAGCCGTGGGGCCGCCCTGGACTCCGGGAGTGCGTTGGTCGTTCTTAACTCCCCTTCCTCAAACGGGTCCCCGCTTCCCAGGTCCCCGGCAGGTGGGCGGGGCTGGGGGGCGGCCTCGCTCCCCTCTTGGTGCGCGGGAGACCCCAGATCTCTGCTTGGGCCCCGCGCCCCCTCCCCCGCCTCCTCCGAAGTCACCGAGCCGAAGTGCTAAGTTTGAAGAAAGTCTTTGAAAACTCACGCTGCAGCCTAGCAGAGGCGCCACGGCTTGACGTCCAGTTCTCTTTCGGCCCTCGAGCCCTGGCTCTTTCCCTTTCGTCCCCTTCCCTGCAAACTGTGTTCCCCCAGCCCAGACCCTGCGTCCTGGAGGATAGGAGCGGGAGACTTTTTTAGTTCTAACTGCTCTCCCTGAACTCCCTAGCCCGGGCCTGCTTTGAATTCCCGCGACGCGGGGTGAAGCGACAGGTCCTCTGGGGCCCCAGCCGCACTCCCCCCAGCTCCACTTCCTACCCCTGGGAATAGCGCCTCAGGTTGGAGGCAACCGGGGAAGCGAGGCTTCGACCTTCCAGCCCGGGTCAGCGCGAGCTACGCTGCCGAGGCCTAGTTGTCTAGTCTCGATAGGGCCCTGGGGCTGCGGGTTCATCTAGGAGGATAGGTGGGGCGCACATGGAACGCTGCACTGAGGCCTCCCAAATCTGTGAGACCCTTTGGGGCGCTGGGCGGGTCACCTTTCAGCCTCCGCCGGGACGACATTGTCCGCAGCCAGGACCCGGCAGAAGGAAGGACCCGCTCGCGTTCGCGAAGAAGGGCCTGCGGCCGTGGCGAGGCGCCCCTGACCTCCCGCCGCGTCTTAGAGCCGCCACCTCTACCGTGGCCCCTTCTGCGTCTTCTGGCCGCCTCTGCGGGCCCTGGGCCTGTAACTGCGGTTCAGGTGTGGTGGGATTCCCGGTGAGCAATCTTTCAGCGGCTGGGCACTGAGAAGTTAACTGGAGGGGTGGCTGTGGGCTCTGGGGCCCAGACCCAGTGGCAGAGACCTTGGAAGGAATCTACTCTCCTAAGTGGGCAAGGCCTCCCAGAGAGGCCCAGGTGCTGCTAGCCCCCCCGCAGTGCCTCACCTTAGCTCTCCGAGTCTCTACCTTTTTGTCCCGCTTTCAAAAACAAAACGAAACAACCCCTCATGCCCTGGACAGCCTGCCTCACTGGCGCCGAGTAAACGTTTGCTTTTGCAGTATTATTGAGGCCGGCTCCTACCGGACCAGAATTTTGCCTAGACTTGGGACCTTGTACACTCCACGTTGTTTCAGGCTCTCACCTTTCCAGCTTGGCCCTGCTTTTTAATCTCTCCTCACTCCTAGTGACACCCTTCGAGTGTCTTTTATCCATTCCAAGCCTGAAAAGAGGCGATGACGATCCAGAAAAGCTTACTTTTCAAAGAAGCTTCCGTCTTTGGGCTAAGGCCTTGTAGAGCCGAGTTGACCGCCCTGCAAAGTTCCATAAGCCTGCGTTCCCTCCCCATCCCGAGGCTCCTTGCCTCCACCAAGACCAGGTAGCCGAGATGGCTCCCAATCACTGTTTACATGTGTCTCCTGTCTCCATAGGCCGGGCCCCAAGACGCAACAGAGCTTGAAAGACTGCGCAGTGGGAGCCCCGCACTGCGCCTGGCCCAGGCCCCCTGGATCCGTCCGGGCGCCTCCACCCGGCTGTTAGCATGATGTCTTACCTCAAACAACCCCCATATGGCATGAACGGGCTGGGCCTGGCCGGGCCAGCCATGGACCTCCTGCATCCTTCCGTGGGCTACCCGGGTGAGCACCGGTCCCCACCCCCAGCCCCTGCAAATCTTGGGGACCCCCAGACTCTTGAGTTTGAGCACACATTTTGTGGCTGAGCAGGCCCAGGGAGCCGGTTGGCTAGTCTGCCTACAAAGCACCGCATGTTGCAGGCTCACAGGACAGCCGCGGGTGGGTGAGGTGGGCCAGGCCAGTGATGTGATGCAAGGTATGTCCTCCCAGCCTGACCACACGGGCAACCTGTCTCTCATTGTGGTCCCACCAGCGGCACAGGACACATTGACCCACGGATTCATTTCTCATGGGTGGTGTTTTTGGGGTGTGTGTGTGGGTGTGTGTGTGTCTTTGTGTGTGTCTGTTCCTTTCCCCCCAATACTGAATGAGGAAATCTGGACACTCTCTAGGCCCTGACAGGAAGGGCCAAGATTTCCTTATGGAAATGACTGGCTGAGATGGAGAAGACGGATTCTTCCTCCCTAATTAAATTGTCCTATACGTCGGTGGTCTGCACCAACTTTTGCACTGCGGATGTGGAAGGCTTGAGCCGAATCCCAGCTTTTTTTTTTTTTTTTCCTAGCACCCACTCCTTCACCTCCATTTATTCCCTCGGAAAGTGTTTTCCAGGTGGTGTTTCTGCGCACCCCTTCCCCATCCTCCAGCCAGGGGATGTGTTGGGGGGGGGTGGTGAAAGAAGGGAGATTGTATAACTTCTCCTTTCTTAACCTCCAAGAGGCAGGGAAGGGGGCAACTCTAGAGTCTTGAAGACACTGGTTCCCAGTTGCACACATGCACTTTCTCCCACCTGTGGCCTCTCAGGCTCGGCCTTCCGGGGGTTTTCTTTCGCTTGGAGCTCGGCTTTCTTTTGCAACGGCCTCGCACAGGGCCCGGCAGGGGCCTGTCTGCGTCCTCTAGTGTGGGTCCGCGTGGCCACCGCTGACCCGAGGCGCCCCCGCGTGTCCCCTCAGCCACCCCGCGGAAGCAGAGGCGGGAGCGCACCACCTTTACACGCTCGCAGCTGGACGTGCTCGAGGCGCTCTTCGCCAAGACTCGCTACCCTGACATCTTCATGCGCGAGGAGGTGGCGCTCAAGATCAACCTGCCAGAGTCCAGAGTCCAGGTGCGCGTGCCCAGGGCTCCGGGGTCAGGGTAGGGGCCCTGGGGCTGGTTGGAGAGGGCCTGGGAAGGGTGGTGTGGTGTGGGGCGGGCCTGCAGACTGGGCAGCCCCTCTCAGACTCCCCCTAGCGCTCAGCCCGGGCCTGGGAGAGGGGCAAAGTTAAAGTAACTAGCTTAGAGCCCTGGATTCGGCCCCTTGGTCCCAGGGCGCCTTCGGTATTGAAAGTCTTTTTTAGGATTTCGGGAGGGCAAGCGAGGCTCCCAAAAGTAAAGTGCCTAGAGGGCCTGACGCTTGCCCCTGCTTCTTCGGCCATTCCAGGATTTGGCAGTTTCCTTCGGGGTCTTGAAATCTGCCCCCGCTCTTGCCTTGCATCCGGGGGATCCTGGAAATGGAAGAGTGGAGCTTGGCCAGAGCCTGGTGCCCTGTCGGAGTGCACTCTGTGGGTGGCGCCGGTGTGATTAGACGCTCCTTTGCCCAGGGAGGATGCTGAACGCAAAACCCGGCTACCGGCTTTGCTGTTTCTGGTTTTTGCGATAAAAATACTGTTTGGATTACAACTCAGAACTCTCCTGAAGGGCCTTTTATCTCGTCTTCTTTCCCCCGAGGCCCGAGAAAGAACCTGGAATGTTGAGAACTTTGCCCCATTTGGTTCCCCACTTGGAGCCAAGAAGCCCAACGAAATTCTGCTCAGGCTTCCTTCACCAGTCCCCCAAGTGTACTGCCTCTGTTCGGCCTCCTGGCCTTGCTTCTGCGTCCATTCAAATTCTCGCCTTGCCCACGGGGGGGGGGGGTGCTTCTGGGGCCGAATGGCTCCCACTTTGGACTTGGTGACTGCCCCACTCTCTGCGGTCTCCTTGATGCCTCTCCGCAGTTTCCTCAGCTCTAGTCATAGAATACAGAGCCTCCAAACATACACGACGCTGTTGGGAAGCAGCCAGCAGCAGCAGTTTAGAGATGGCTGAACTTCTGGCTGGACAGACGCAAATGTTCCGCCCTAGGGCAGAGCTGCGCTGGGGGTGGAGAGGTGCACATCCCTGTTTGCCAGAGGAAGATCTTTGGTCAGAGGAACGGGGGAGGGTGGAGGAGCTGGGACCACTGGGACGTGGGCTGGCCTGGCCGGAGATGGGGAGGGGCGGAGGCCCTGGTAGGAGAGGGATGAGAGACCCTAGGCCGGGTAGTGGGTACAAGAGGCGGGGGAATAGCAAGCTCAGCTCTCCCCCCCACCTCCTGACACCCTCTTCCCCACTCGGCCCGCTGCAGGTCTGGTTCAAGAACCGCCGTGCCAAATGCCGCCAGCAGCAGCAAAGCGGGAGCGGGACCAAGAGCCGCCCAGCCAAGAAGAAGTCGTCCCCCGTGCGGGAGAGCTCGGGCTCGGAAAGCAGCGGCCAGTTCACGCCGCCCGCTGTGTCCAGCTCCGCCTCATCCTCCAGCTCGGGCTCCAGCGCCTCCGCCAACCCAGTGGCGGCAGCGGCTGCAGGCCTGGCCGGGAACCCGGCGGTGGCAGTCCCGTCGTCGTTGAGTACGCCGGCTGCTTCATCCATCTGGAGTCCGGCCTCCATCTCGCCGGGCTCAGCGCCCGCGTCGGTGTCAGTGCCCGAGCCGTTGGCCGCGCCTAGCAACGCATCGTGCATGCAGCGCTCGGTTGCAGGCGCCGCCTCGGCCGCAGCCTCTTACCCCATGTCCTACAGCCAGGGCGGCAGCTACGGGCAGGGCTACCCTGCGCCCTCCTCTTCCTACTTTGGCGGCGTGGACTGCAGCTCATATCTAGCGCCCATGCACTCGCATCACCATCCGCACCAGCTCAGCCCTATGGCACCCTCCTCGATGGCCGGCCACCACCACCACCATCCGCATGCGCACCACCCGTTGAGCCAGTCCTCAGGCCACCATCACCATCATCACCACCACCACCACCAGGGCTACGGCGGCTCGGGGCTCGCCTTCAACTCTGCCGACTGCTTGGATTACAAGGAGCCTGGTGCCGCCGCTGCTTCCTCCGCTTGGAAACTCAACTTCAATTCGCCCGACTGTCTGGACTATAAGGACCAAGCCTCATGGCGGTTCCAGGTCTTGTGAGGCCAGGAGTGGAAGGAAGAGGAGAAGAAACTCAACTACCTGCGCCCTCCGTGGTCCCCGTCCTGTTGCTGCTGCTGCCACCGCCCGCCTTCGCCTCGGCTTCTGCAGACCTGAATTTTCATGCCCCTAAAAGATGCCCTTTGCCTGCACTGCCGCCCTCATCTTTCTGCCACTTGTTTGGGGGATGTGCAGACCCGCCCAACCCTTGGATGAAGGGACCGGTGCCTCGGCTTGGCCCGCAAGTTCTATATGGGGAGGGCTGTGTGCTCTCCTCCTCAACCCCTAACGAACTCCTAAGCCACTCTCCTCCAGTCTTTCTGGGCAGTTATTATGCACTTGCAGACTTCGGAGGCTCTTTGCTCTGACTCGCTGTTTGAGCCCTACCTATACTTTTATTTATTCTTTCTGGACACTGGAGTCCCTAACTGGCATGTGTCTGCCCATTGGAGTGCACCCACACTCCACCCCAAATCAAAACAACCACTAAGTGTTTCTCGCTTGCAGACTACCGCTCCTTCAGAGGCCCTCGCCCCTGCTCCCCGCCTGCAGGCCTGACCTTCCCGGCGTTTTCTCCTCCCCAGCAGGGTGCGCGGGGACAAGGCCCGAGGGAGGAGCGCGCCCCTAGCCTCTCGCGCACAGCCCCGCCCGGCGTAGAACTGGCTCAAGCTTCCGCCTCGGCGGGAATGCTGTACATAGTCCGGTCCGTTACAGGGACCACTTAAACTTTTTAGTTGCTATTGGTTGAACTGAACATATCTCGTCTTAGCGCCCAGGAAATAGAACTTTAAGATATATACAGCATATATATACATATATATACACACATATATATAAAACAAAAGCAAAAAATATTTTCCCTCTCCCCCTTCCTCTCTTCCTTAAACGATGGCGCTTTTATTTTTTCAGTTGTTGCAAAGCTGACCTGCCCTCTCACACCTTCTCCCTCTGTGTATTTATTAAAGAGAACCTTTTGGTTCCAGGAAGCTGGGCGCGGAGGGTCGGGAGGGTCTGAGAGTCTGGAGGAAACAGCCAAGTCAGGGTACGAGTGAGGGGGCTAGGCTGGGCGGGGACGTAGGACTGAGCCCTTCATCAGGTCCAAGCACAGAGTCGCAGTTCCGGTTTAGAGACCAATCACAAAAGAAAACAAATAAATAAAAATGCGGCATTATGGAAAAACAAACAAACCCATCCAGGCCCCAAACCCCAGTTCCAATTCCTCTGTCGGCTTCTCTCTTTTTAAACAACCCTGTTTTGTCTAGTGAGTTTTTAGTGCACCTTCATTCTCCGAAATCTGCGGAGAGCCCGCGCCTGTGTATGAATTTTGGCTTTGGCCTTTTCGTCCAGTAGGTGGGAAAGTAATTTGTAAATTTGATTTGTCCGATGTGAAGATCACAAATTACTTGTTTGAAATGTAAGGCAGTCCCCCTCCTCCCCCTTTATCTACATTATTTCCCGAAAATAAATGCAAATTAATGAACGGCTTGTCAGTGTCGCTCTTCTGATTCCAGCCCCAGGTCCTGGTCTCGGGGAGCCTAAAAGGAGGGAAACTCCCGCGTTAATACCCCCGCGTGTTAATGACCTGTGTGAAGCAGGAGGCCAAACGGTAGGGAGGGAGGACGTGGCAAGAGGAGTCTTGAGAGAACGTTCTCTGAGGGAGTGTCCTACCCTCCCGGTCAGCTTGGCCTCTTCCCCCAGGCATTTTGACCCCGCATCCCCTCTCGCCATCCAGGACAGAGACAGGTGTCAGGACTCAATTCCCGAAGCAATTCCTTTCTCTTCAGAGGCAGGAACCTGGCACTGATTTCTTCACCCTAATTGCCTGCATCAGACAGAAGAGGGGGAGGGGAAGAGGGTCGGAGGCGGGAAAGGATAGCTCTGTAATGCTCTCAGAGCTGAGCCAAAAAGGAAAAGAAAACAAAACGACAAAAAACCGATCCGTGTCCTGCATGTTGGCAGCAGACAACCTTCCTTTCTGCTGAGCTGTCCCGGGTGGCTTCACGGCGGCTAGGGGATCCGAGTCATTCCTTCCACGTGCTAAGATGTCCCTCTAAACCCTCAGGCCCTTGCCAGAAGTAGCCAAGTTATCTTTTGCTTATGGTGAAGTTTCTTTAAAGCGCAAACATAAAATCTATAAAAGTCGACAAGGACGCAGTTCACTTTGGCAGGGGAAGAAGACTCCCCACTTGCAGCAGGGGGTCGGAAAGGACGGTTCCATCTTGCCCTGAGAGAAGACCAGGAAGGAGGTGGGGAAGGGATGGGGTGATTCCTCCAGAAAACCCAGAGCCGGAGCTGTCCAGATTGTTTGGCCTGAAATCTCCTGGGTGGAAGGCCGAGAAGCTGTTCAACTTGTCCACGGGCGGGAAGGAAATAAGGAAACAACGAAAAGTTTCCTGCGAAGTGACCAACACACCCTATTCTTTTTATTCCGTGTGAGACCTGAGAACACAACGTGAGGCCGGGTTTGGAGAACGACCCCTCCCTCAGGGTCCCACGCGGAGCAAGGTCTTAGGGCTGCGAGCTCCAGTGGTAGAAAAGCCTTTTCGGCCGCGTCCTCCCCCTGGACTCCGTAAGCCCGGCTCGGGCGCATTGCGCCTTCCCACTTCAGCAAACCCATTATCCCCGATTCAGCAAAGGCCCGCGGGAGGGCGCAGCCCGGGCCCCGCCGAGCCCGGCCAGCCGGCGCCGCCCCGGGAGGAAGACCCCCGACCGCAGTGCTGGGCCGCCCCCGCGCGGGCTCCGCCTTGGGCAGCGCCTCCAGTTAAAGGCGGAGCCAAGGCCGACCCGCCCGGGGAGCGCCGTGGCCCCTCGGGTGCGGGGCCCGCACGTGCCGGAGAGGCCGGGCCGGTGGCCAGAGCCAAGAGGCTTCCAGACCGCGCTGCACGGGCCTGGGCACCACTGCTGGAGGGCTTCCCAGGCGCTCTCCTCAGCCGACCCTGCCCGTCCCGCCCCGGGGCCGCTCTGCCTCACGCGGCAGCTGCCAGTGCCGCTAGAGGCCCAGGTGCTAGGCTGCCCCCACCCGCAGCTCTGAGGCGGGTTCTGGGGGGGCGCCTAGCGGTCCTCTTGGCTGTTCGGTGGAAAGAAACCAGGAGACCCGGCTTTGCGCCTGCTCGGACAACAGTGTGGCCTCCGGAGCAAGGTACTCAAACCCCTGGGCCTCAGTTTCGTCGCATTTGTTAGTTTGTCCCTCTTGGCCTGGGACGTTCCAGAACTTCACACTTTGTGCCGCGGTTGCTGGTGGGTAGGTCTGACGTGTCCCCGCGGCCCGGCCACTCGGCGGCGTCTAGAAGCTTCGGCGCCTGCGTACTTCGGCAGACGGGAACCGGTGGCCAGGCGCACGGAGGCCCGGCGGGAGTTCCCGCCCGGGGGACGAAGCTTCGAAAACAGGCACGTGCTTTTCCCAGGGCCTCCCCGCCTGTGCCGAGGCCCCATGGCGCCGGGTGGAAACCAGGAACCCGAAGGCGCTGGGGCACCGCAGGCCACCGGGACGCGGGAGCTGGGGGGAGCAGGGTGAGTGCTTGGCCGGCGTGGGGGCGGCCGGAGGTGGCCAGGCCCAGTGAGGTGAGGGCGCCCTCGCGAGCGGAGCGTCCTCGGGAGGCAGCAGTGGCGGCGGCGGCGGCGGCGGCGGGAGCGCCAAACCCCTCCCGGCCGGCCACCTGTTAATGGGCAGAGCCGCCCTCAGCTCGCCCTTCGCCCTTCTCCCGGGGGAGAGAGGTTTGTCTGGTTTGGGTTTTGGTGTTCGTGACTGAAGTGAAGCAACTTAAGGAGATTTAGCAACTTCAGAACATTTAGCAATGTTAAGATGTCAACAGTTTTTTTCGTGGCGTGCTCAACGAAATCTTCGTGTTTTTTACCCATAGCGTGTATTCTCTCCTCGAACCCCAGAGGCAAAAAAGTTTACCCTTAACGTGAACATGTGCGAGGTGCCGTGTGGGTAAAGATAACTCATATTTGTGATTTTTAAGGAATTTTAAAACTTAAAACCATCCCAGGAGAACCGCATTAATTTACTGAAGCTCTGAAAAGATTCAGTAAAGTAACCTCGTTTGTTGTAGAACTTTTCAGTATTCAGTAGCTACTGAGAGTATATGGAGACATTTTCTTAGATGGTGAAAACATTTTTTGGGGGGGAATCCTTAAAGCTAGAGAGTTATTAACGCGGTAGGAAAAACAGGTAAAAAGACAATGTCAACAAATTCGTGTCTGCTACATTATTGAGAGCAAAAAGCAGTGGTTTCATTTATTGTGTCAAAAGAAAATTACTAGGTTTTTTCATATATTTTGTTCAAAATAGCAGGTTCACAAACTTTTTTCGATTGTGAAAATAAATGAGAAATTCACTGGCAGAATTGTTACTGATGTTATTAAGCATTAACAGGCACTAAGGTTTTCTTTAGATACAGAAATAAAATGTATCTGATATATTAAATGTAGTTAATATATACATTATTGGTAAAGAAAATCTGTATCATTACTATTCAAAACCAAAAAAATCACTTGGCTTCTGATGCAGAATTAATTTAAGAACAGCAACAAGATATCTTTATAAAATTCCTTAATTGAAAACCGATCAAATTCTCAACAAGTTATTCTATATTTTCCACACTTTCCCTTCCCCCATACATTTTAATATCTAAAACGAGACTGAAAAAAAAAACTCCTTAGGTTTAACTGAGGAATATTTTATTCAACAATATAAATCTTAAAGTAAAAACCAACTAAAAGGTGAATACGAAATAATAACAATGTATTTCTTATTTGACAACAAGAAAACATCTCCATTATCTTTAAGAAAGAACCTGTTTAAATGGGTGTCTGGAATATACTCTTTTTGAGAAGGAGAGGCTTTATTTTTGGCTTTTTGGCTTTATTTTTAGTAAATTGTTCCTGAAAAAGCAATTATGCCTTAATCATCCTGTTGCTATTTACTGATACCTGAAGAAAGAATTGGATTGTTTTGTGAGGGAGGGGACCATGCCATTTTGACCTAATGATTGTTTAATCATGCTTTGAAAATGAGTTGGATTTTACTTAAAACACATTAGGTGCAGTCTTTCAAAAGCTTTTGAAAATCAAAAATATTTTCCAAAAATTCTTCAGTAACTTAGGTGAAATGGCAGTTGCATAATATAGCCAAAGTTGAAACTGCTTTTAATATATCTGATTTTTTTCTTAGGAAAAAACAAAGCACAGAAGTGTGTGGTATGCTCACAATGAACATGCATATTCCTCTAATTATGAAAATGTACATTCAGGTTTCTAGGATTATTCAGAGACAAGGATATGCTTTAAAATATTTTGGAGTTCTTTCTAATCAAATAGGACTTAACTCGATTTAATCAGTGGTGACCCATCAAAATTTAAACATTGACAATCTGTTGTGTTTCTAAAAATTGTACACCTCCTATCCCCTTTGGATAATTTACTTGGTGGCTAATATCAAAGACACAAAGTTCCATTTCATTCCAAAAGTCCTAAATACTTCATTTTTCAGAGGTTAATCTTTATAGAACAGCTTATGAAACTATTTTAGAAAATTTTAGAAATTCTTTTAAAGTGGATTGTAAAACTAGGATTTAAGGAACTTGAGTCACAATTTTTTCAGGATTGAAGTGGAGTATAAATAAATCATAACTAATTTTGATAGTTGGCATAAAATTAATGAAACTGTAGGAATAAATGGCCTCTGATTCAACAACGTGTCTAAAGAGCTTATAAAATATTTTTAGTATGCAAATATTCTCATGTATGTTCAAAGCTCTGAATGCTTATAAGATATACCATCGTCTGTCATAGCTATTTAAATGTAGGAATCAAATTTTCTTTTTAAAGTTTACTTAAAAATTTTTTATTGTGAAATATACATGGAAAAGAAAGTGTAAAACACATATACTTTAAAGGGAAAAGAAAATTTACATGGAGCAGCATGTTTTGAAATACTTTGAAAAGTAGATTTGGAGTTGGTTACAATAGCAGTGTGTAAATCTGTTACATAAATTATGTCAAGTTATGTTTCAGGGATTTTGTTAAATCCTTTAGAATAGTGACTATTAACATATAAAGACAACTTTTTAAGGCAGAAGAACAATTACAATCATAGTATATAGAAGTTCTATAGGCCTTTGAAAATCTGTAGGGTTTCTTTTTTGATGTAAGAATTGTGCTTTATGTCTATGTTTTTAATGAAGGAGCACCAAAAATACCTATCTTCTTGTTTCTGAAGCATGGATATTTGACCTCCACACATAGCAACAGCTTCAACTCTTGATTTCATTCCTAGTGACCCTCAAATCCATATTCCTCTCTCAGACCTATCTGTTTGACTTCATATACCTGTACACCCACTGAGAGAAGCCATTGGAGTTTAGGTCTTAGTATGTTAATGATACGATGTCTGGGACTTGCTTCAAAATAATAGAGGAAGAGAAGGAATGAGTGGAATATAGATAAAACCAGATTAGCCACGAGTCGGTAATTGTTGAAGCTAACTAAGTGAGAATACATATAACTCATTATACTATACTTTTGTATATTTACATATTTTTTCATAATAAAAAGGGAATAAAAATATGTATTTGCTGAAAGTAGTTTTTGAGTATGTTAAGAAAACTGAGTTTCCCATACTTTTGGAGCTCCTATAGTATTATTTGCGTATATTATTTTCTTTATCTGCTCTCAAGTCTTGCAAGATTAGTTAGTGTGAGCCTCAGAGAGGTTTGATTATTTACTCAAGGTTACATAATTGATAGGTGGCAAAACTCGGTACTCAGGTCTTCAGATCCCATGTTCTTTTGCTATAAAAGCTACCTAAAATTTTCAGTATGTTAGCAAACATTAATTTTTAAGAAACCACCAGATCACTTGACAGTCCAGTTACCAGATTATCAACAAAACATGCTTTATCTAAGTTCGAGTTACAAAATTTGAGCTTTGATAACTGAGAATTATTTCCTGGGACATTATTACCTTTATGTTTCTGGGCATCACTTCAATCTAATTTTTATGAGTGTTCAGAAAGATTTTAATAGAGCATTAACTGAGAGTACTGGTCTGAGACCAGGTCTATCTACTCTTTTAATTTCTTATTAATTTTTAATTCCTTACTAGTTCATTTCTGAGTAATTTTAAAATTCCTTCCTGGCTGGTTCATGTTTATGAGTGGTGTTTTTTGTTCTTGACCAAATCTTTTTTGCTCCTTAGAATATTGCTTTGCCATGTTATAAGAGTTTTAACCAGGGAAAGCTATGTAAAGCAGATAAGGAGTTGAGATTAGATTAATGGCTCCGTGTGTGAGGCTTAATTTGTTTGTAAACAGATATTTGGAATCTTATATTCTAACTATACTAACTTGGGAACTACTCTTTTCAAGTTTTGAAGTTTGTAGCTTAATTTTTAAAATCTGATAGCAAATCCTGTCTTTTTAAGGGTAAATTTTATTTTTTCAGAGCTAAATCTGGAAATTTAAAAATGGGTTAACAAGTTGGGTAAGAGAAATCACATCACTTTATAGATATAGGTTTCCTTTATTGAAAAGTGAAAAGCAGAAGTCTTGTTTAAATTGCATCTTTATTTCTTCAGTTTTTAAAAACCCCTCAGGTCATGCTTCTGTTCTTGCTACTGTCCTCTTTCTTCAGTCTTTCTCTTCCCTGATGTAAAAAATAAAGGTTGTTTGTTCAGGATCCTTAATGTTTGGAAAAGAACACATCTAGTATCCGTATTCTTCCTGTATTTCCTCAGTTGAGGCAGAAACTTTATCATATACTCATATTAGCACCTAACAATTCCTGCATGCCTTTGTGTCTGTACATTTGGAACCAAGAGTCTTCCCACCCTATTGTATTCCAATCAATAAAATAGCTAAATCTTTTATCCCAAGAGAGATGAGAAGTCAATGGGGGTCCTAATGCTGAGGGAAGCCTAAGGGATGGAACTAAGTTTTCCTGTACTTGAAGTCCTTGGCACAGTGCCAGATACAAGGTAGGTCTCAAATGAAAGAATGAAATCCAGTCATCAGCCTTGAAACAGATTAAAATGTAATTCATCTCAGATACAGAATTGTCTTTTTTTCTTTGTGGTATTCAGAGTTAGTTCTGAATGAATTCAATAGCATGTTTTCTTAATCTCTTTTAATCATCCTTAGAATCAAGACCTTTCTGGTGACTTCTCACTATTACATCTCTTGTTAAATATAAGACCATTTCAAAATTTTGTTCATTAAATTTTTAAGTTATATACTTAAAAGTCCATAAAATGTATATATACATTTAATCAAATAGTTATCAACATCTTGTAATCACCACCACCAGGGTCAAAGAATATTGGGACTGCAGAATTGCTTGAATATATCCCTTGCCCATTACAATCACTTCTGTCTACCCATAAGTAACCACTATCCTATCATTTATAGTAACTGTTTTCTTGCATTTCTCTTTTAATTTAACCACTGGATATGCATTCCTAAACTATATGGATTTGTTTTGCCTATTTTAAATTTTATGTGAATAGAATTACATTGTATTATTTTTGTAACCTTTTTCCACTTAAAATTATAAGATTCATTCATGTTATGGTGTGTATCTGTAGCTTCTTCACTTTCATTGCTGTATGCTGTATAGTATTCCATTGTATAAATATACTACAATTAATCTGTTCTACTGTTGATAGGCATTTGTGATGTTTCCAGGTTGGGATAATTATAATGGTGCAGCTCTGAACATTCTTTTATGTGTATCCTGATGTGCGTAAAGATGCCAATCTCAAGAGTATATCCTAGGAGTGAAATTTCTGAGCCATAGGGGATGCATATTTTTAACTTGACTAGATATTGGCACAGTTTTTCAAGTTGGTTGTGTTAATTTATGTTCCCAAATAGTGTATGAGAATTCCAGTTGCTCCTTATCTTTGTCAAAGCTTAGTATTTTTAGACTTTTAAAAATTTTGTCAATTTATTGTATGTGTAATAATATCTCATTGTGGTTTTAATTTGTGTTTTCTTGACTAGTAGTTAGATCGAATGCCTTATGTTTATTTGGATATCATTTTTGTGAAGTGTCTATTCTTATATTCCTTTTTTTTCCTTTTAGGTTATCTACCTTTTTTCTGATTTGTAAGAGCTCTTTACATATTCTGAAAACTAGTCCTTTGTCATTTATAGGAGTTGAAGATTATTTTTTCCACTTCGTGCATGGTCTTTTCACTCTTTCTTATGGTGTTTTAAAGATTTTATTTGTTTATTTGTCAGAGAGAGAGAGCACAAAGCAGGGAGAGCGGCAGGTGGAGAGGGAGAAGCAGACTCCCTGCCGAGCAGGGAGCCTGAGGTGGGACTCGATCCCAGAACCCTGGGATCATGACCTGAGCCAAAGGCAGACACTTAACCGACTGAGCCACCCACGTGTCCCTCTTATGGTGTTTTAAAGTAGCTGAATTTGTTAATCGTTTATGATTGGTGCTTTTTATGTGTCTTGTTTAGGAAATCCTTTCTTACCTCACGATCATGAAAATATTTGCCCAGATTTTCTTTTAAAAGATTTAAGTTTCGCCTTACATATTAATCATCTGACTTTTTTGTAGAGTGCAGTATTTGACAGCATTTCCTCCTCTTGAAACTTTATCTGCTTGTATAACTGCAAATGTTGATAATTCCAAAAATCTATATTTTTGGTATTGACTGTATTCCGTAGCTGAGACCCATATTTCCAACTGCCTCCTGGATCTCTCCACTTGAATGTCTTGCAAATATTTGCTAATATCTTAGTTTAAAGCTCATTTTTTAAAACTTTGTTTTTTATTTAGATTAAATCACAGTATAAGCCAAAATACATGGTTGCATCTTTGACTCTTCTTTCCTTATCTTCTCCATCAAAACAGCCATCCTCTTCAAGTGATTCTACTTAGGAAATGCATGTTAAGTCCATTCGTTCCCTTCTTTCCAGTTGCACAATTACTGCTCAGAGTTCCACCTAGTCTGGTATGGTACCTTCTACTTGGTTTTCCTGCCTTCCTTCTATTCCCCTTCTCTAGTCATTCGCTCACACAGCTCCAGAGTTTTCTTTGTAAGACACAAATCCGATCTCTTTCCTGCTTTTATGGCTTTTCATTGCCTTCATTATAACAAAAAATTCAAATTCCTTCACACAGCTCCTACCATTGTTCTGCAGGAATCTCGTGTTTTAGCCACACCATGCTACTTACTGTTTCCCAAAGAAGCCAGGTCCTTCTGCCTTTTTCCATGTTGTCCCATTTGCTTGGGATAGTCTTCCTTCCACCTCTTCTCACTGGGAATATCCGCCATCATTTCCAGAAAGAATTAATCCTCCCTGCCTCTGGGCTTCCCATAGCACTTTGTTCATACTTTTATTACAGTACTTATAACGCTTTATATTTATTGGTCTCCTATTCTAGACTATGAAGTTTTTGAAGACAGAGAATATGCTTTATTAACCTTTTCTTCTTAGAATCTAGCAATGCTTAGTACAAAATAGTAGTCAATAAATCCCTGAAGAAAAAAATATTGAAGAATTGTGTTAACTTTAAAAAAGAATATAGGAATGTATGCATTGACTAAAAAGCCATAAGCAGTGAAATACGTTCATGAAAGGGTATACTGGGCTGTTTTATGTGAGTAGATTATAGCTGAAAATATTAGAACCATGCTGCTCTGGTCCAATGCTAACTGAAGGGACAAAAATAATCTTAAAAGAACAAATAAAATTGAGTTCTCATTTTTAAAAGGGTGACTTACATATCAAACAGACTTAGAATAAAAAGTTAAATAAATTTAGTTTTAAAAAACCTAAGAAATTCACAATACTGCTAAAGAAGTTTTTGACTTTCAGGGACCACATTAATAAGCATAGTCTATCCTGTTACAAATTTTATAATATCGTGAATTACATCTGTTTTGACAATGCTTGCTAACTCTTACTCTGGAAGGTGCTGGTAAATCGAGGTACCCCTTAGGTTTAATCAGAACAGTGACAGGTTGACAGTTGTTGCATTTGCTGATTCTGCCGATTCCTATAACCAATAAAACCCTGGTGACTGGAGTCTAAATATTTACTCAATGTTCATACAGCAAACACACAGCACAATTGAATTATGGTGAGACAGTCTTTTACAGTTCCTCTGGAGGAAGCAGGGTTAGTGTTCAATAACATTATCTTTCTTTTCATGTTAATATAACTGATTCATTGTATGCACAAGAATATTCTAAATACAAAATGTTCTTAGAGAAATTTTAAGAGCAAAATGATTTTTCATTAAAATATTATATATCATTTATATTGGATTTTTGATTGAAGTAAATCTTTAAAGAAGCTTGAAAAAGTTTGTCTTTATCTGCAGATAAGTTATCTTCTGATGATGAATTTATAGATTTTGAAATAAACCAGCGCCTTAATCATAAAAGCAACTTCTAGATAAACATGGTCAGTTGAATACATGTTTGATTTTCACTGTCTCTTGAAAACATACTAAAATGAAAGTCAGGGAATAAAGAAAGGCATAAACTCCATAAGGACAAAGAGAACATGAGAGGAGATATCAACAGACGTTTGGAAGCTGGGCCATCGGTAGATGGATGAGTGGTAACTGTCTTAGTAAATAAAGCTGACCCCTCCGTTTGTGCACACCTGGCTAGCTAAGATAGTGACAATCGGCAGGTGGCTGTTTAGATACTGATGGTCTCCAAACAAGAGGCCAGCGTGAGCTTGGTAGGGAACCAGAGCTCTATCTTGGATGATCTGATTGCAATACATTTGTCTAGATTCTTTGAG
The DNA here is from genome assembly GCF_003265705.2 of Callorhinus ursinus. NCBI lineage: Eukaryota > Metazoa > Chordata > Mammalia > Carnivora > Otariidae > Callorhinus > Callorhinus ursinus. Next base: position 59,109,699 of record NW_027397072.1, on the reverse strand, counting down.
CCTGGGAATAACTGAACATTCATAGATGAAATATGCTATGTAAGCAGCATATATTATGAATGATATTATTAATAAATATAAGGAAGACCTGCAGTGGGCTTTGTTCAATGAGGATACAATAACTCTAGATATTATACAATCATATAGAGCAACACTGTCTAATAATGTGGCCACTAGCCATGTGTGGCTTTTGAGCTTCTGAAATATTGCTAATCTGAATGAGGATTGCAATGTAAGTGTGAAATTCACCTTGGATTTCAAAGACTTACTATAAAAAAATGTAGAATATCTCCTTAGTGGGGCTTCTGGGTGTCAACAGTCCATTAAAGCTTCCGACTCTTGGTTTCGACTCAGGTCGTGATCTCAGGGTTGTGGCATGGAGCCCTGGGTGAGGCTCCACACTCAGTGTGGAGTCTGCTTAAGACTCTTTCTCCCTCTCCCTCTGCCTCCCCCCTACCCCCATACTTGGTTTCTCTCAAATAAGTAAATCTTTAAAAAAAATCTTAGTAATTTTTTATTAGTTGCTTAATGAAATATTTTGCATAGTATATGTTATGTTAAACAAAACATATTATAAAAATATTTCACCTGTTTCTTTTTACTTTTCTAATGTGGATACTAGACCATTTTAAATTTCATATGTGGCTCTTATTTTTATACAGCTGTGAATAGTGGTATTGATCCTTGAGTGGCTGGTACGGTTCCCTGGTCTGTGTCTTACAGGGGCCCTTTAAAATGAGGCCCTTTAAAAATAAATAAATAAACAAATGGGGACCTCCTCCATATTGTGCAACACCTCTCAGTAGTACCTAAAGTATTGCAATATATCCTTCTAGCAAAATATCCTGTTAGTGGAATTATGAGTCTGTTTATTGAATAAAAGAGAATAGTCTAAAGGTATCAGTAGATATCTTGATAAAATTTGTAATTTTCTTGTTATCCATCTACCATGGTTCAGCACAACTCCTTCCTTGATTCCATATAATTTTACTTACCTGATTACTGATTGCTTTAAGAAAAAAGCACAGATTTGAGCCAAATGAGAATATTGTAGAGTCTTGGTTACCAACTTGGTCTTTGGTTCTCAAGCTTTCTAGCAATATTTCTGTTTTCTAATACTTCAGTCTTGATAGTGGCTACTTAAAACCTTTCACTCTTCTCAAGCCTTGTATCCATGTTCTCAGCAGATGATCCCACATCCTACTTCACTGACAAAATGCTATACAAGGTGTCAGAGGAGAAGGCCCTTGACTTTCAACTACAGATCTTTCTTGGAGTTATGTCCCAATAAACCCGATGTAAGTTGAAAATATTTTGAGTCAAAATGCATTTAATACACCTAACCTACCAAATGTTTCAACTTAGCCTCGCCTACCTTAAATGTGCTCAGAACACTTACATTAACCTACAGTTGGGCAAAATTATCTATTAGAAAGCCTATTTTATAATAGAGTGTTGAGTATCTCCTATAATTTATCGACTACTGCGCTGAAAGTGAAAAACAGAATGGTTGTAGGGTATCACTTTGTGTGCTGTCATGGCTGACTGGGAACTGAAGCTGGTTCTCACTGCCCAGCATCATGAGAGAGTATTCTGGGAATCGCAAGTCTGGGAAAAGATCAAAATTCAAAATTTGAAGTATGGTTTATACTGAATGTGTATCACTTTTGCACCATCGTGAAGTCAAAAAATTCTAAGTTAGGGACCATCTCTATGGATACTCTCTATGTATGTATATATGTGCCATGCTACAGTTTAACCTGTACTTAAAGCCATTCTTTACCTCCTGTCCACTGCTAGGCATGGTGGTTCTCTTCTCCTGTCTGAGGATAATCTCTTTCTGTGTTCTGCATCTTATCCCCTGTGCTTCCTCAGAGCCCTCTCTTTTTGCATCTTCAGTTCCTTTCTCCTTCTCTATTAGCTTCATCTCAACAGTACTTAAACATGCTTTAACTTCTACCATCTTAAAAAAAAAAATCTTCTTGGGGTGCCTGACTGGCTTGGTCAGTAGAGCATGTGACTCTTGATCTCAGGGTTGTAAGTTCAAGCCCCAAGTTGGGTGTAGAGATTACTTAAAAATAAAATCGTCTAAAACCAAAACTCTCTCTTGACTACTTGTCCTGTACCTACCACTGGGTCTTCCTCTGTTTAACAGTTGAGCTTCTTGAAAATATTTTCTGTTTGTTGTTTTCCCATTCTCCCCCCTATTCACTTTTTAATTCACTGTCGTGAAACTCCCACCCCTAAGACTGCTTTTGCCAAAGTCACTAGTAACTTATTTGTTTGCAATCTGAGCGATAGTTTTCAGTCTTAATCATAATTCATCTCTCAATAGCATTTAATACTAGGAATCATTTTCTCTTTTATGAAATACTTTTTTCTTTCGGTTTTTTGATACTCTACTATTCTGGTTTTTATTCTAATGTCTCTTCTTCCTTCTTCTTAGACTTCTTTGTGACTCCCTCTTTGCTGCTGTATTAAATAGTGTTGTTCCCCAAGACTCCACACTAGGCTGTCTTCTTACTTAACAAACTCACCCTGGCTAATTAATCTACTCCCATATTTTCAGTTTTAAATTTGTATTTTCAGCCCTAATCTCTAGATCCAATTTCTGTCTGGAAATACCATAGTACCTCTACTACCACATCTGCTCTTCTTGCTCTATCCTTTATCTCCACGAGCTAAACAAGGAAACCAGAGGGTCATCTGCATTCTAACCACTGTGGTCCTTCCTCAACACTCATTGTCAGTTACTCATCAAGTTTGGCAAGGGAGGGCATGTTAAAATGTTTTGCTATTTCATCACTCAGCAGCTTTTTATTCTATTTACCTGTCTACACCCCAAATACAAATACAAAATGTCATTACAGTCTCTTAGCTAGTTTATTCTAATGATGTTGTAACTGGTTGGTATTCTCCAGTCTTGCACCTATGCATAAAATCTCTGGTAGCTCGTTTCCAAAGATGGCCCCCAGTGAACCACATCTCCTAGGATTCAGGCCCTTGTTTAGTCCCCTCATTCTGAATCTGAGTTTACCTTGTTACTCACTTTAAGTAATGGAGCATGGCAGAGATGACGTTGTGCCAGTTCCAGGCTTCAGCCTTAAAAATGCATGATAGCTTCAACTTTTGTATCCGAAGTTCCTTGTAAGTCCAGCTAGTGCTGGACATCCCAGCATCCCAGCTGAATTCAGACTTCTAGATGTCCCTTCTAAGATGCCAAAGCTAGAGGAGAGCTTATTATACATGTTCCATACCTGGAAAACTCCTAGGTGACTTCAGCCCCAGGAGACATCAAATAAGCTAGAGAACTGCCCAACTGAGCCCAGTCAATCCATGGAGTAATGAGAGATAACAAAATGATTGTTGTTTTAAACCACTAAACTTTGTAGTGATTTATTTCACAATAGATAAAACCAAAACAAGACTTCTTTGTTCTGCTTCCTATTCCAGTCTTATCTTTGGCAATTCATCTTTGACACTTTAAGCTCTACCTTCACTAAGCTGCTTGAAGTTTCTAGACTGAACTCTGCTTTTTCTTCTAGACTTTTTACTCCTGCTGTTAGAAACATTTTAACATGCCCTCCCTTGCCAAATTCCTACCCAGCTTCCAAGTCTTTACTTAGACCTACCTAAAACCGTGGGTAACTAATTGCCTTGCTTATGTCCTCTCATAGTAGCAAATGCTCTTCCTGCAGAATAGTGGTTGAGAGTATGGAGTCCAGCAGTGTAATATTTTGCAAGGTATTCTTTCTAAGCTTCAGTTTATTCATCAGTAAGATGAGGATAATAATAGCAATTAGTTTGTTGGGAGCATGTAAAGTACCCCAAAAATGTTAGCTATTAATGTTATTAACACATTATCATAAGTGCCTGTTTATCACTTTATCCCTAGAATCTAGCCAAGTGCCTGGCACATAATATGTGCTATATAAAATGTCAGTGAATGACTGAATGTATAAATAAATTCAAATCATTTGGATTTCATTATACTAATCCAATTAAACCTAATTTCAAGCTTGTTTTTTTTTATTGTGATGAAATATCTATAGCATAAATTTGCTAGTGTAACCATTTTTTTTTTTTAAAGATTTTATTTATTTATTTGAGAGAGAGAGAATGAGAGATAGAGAGCACGAGAGGGAAGAGGGTCAGAGGGAGAAGCAGACTCCCTGCTGAGCAGGGAGCCCGATGTGGGACTTGATCCCGGGACTCCAGGATCATGACCTGAGCCGAAGGCAGTCGCTTAACCAACTGAGCCACCCAGGCGCCCATAGTGTAACCATTTTTAAGTGTAGAATTCAGTGGCATTAATTACATCCACAATGTTGTACAATCATCACTGCAGTCTATTTCCAAAATTTTGTCATTACCCCAGATAGAAAGTCTATCACATTAAGCAATAACTTCCATTTCCTCCTTCCCCTCGGAGTCTGGTAACCTCTGATCTACTTTTTGTCCCTATGAATTTGCCTAATTTGATTATGTCATATAAAGGGAAACATACATTATTTGTCCTTTTGTGTCTGGCTTATTTCACTTAGCATAATGTCTTTAAGATTCATCTATAGTGTAGCATGTGTCAAAATTTCCTTCCTTTTTAAGGATGAACATTTCATTGTATGTGTATACCACTTTTTGTTTATCTGTTGATGGACACCTGGATTATTTCCACCTTTTGGCTATTGTGAAGAATACTATGGGAACATGGTATCCAAATATCTGCTAAAGACCCTGCTTTCAATTCTTTTGGGTATATACACATAAGTGGAATTGCTGGATCATGTAATTTGTAATTTTTTGAGGAACCACCATAGTGTTTTCCGTAGTGGCTGTACCATTTTACATTCCCACCAGCAATGCACAGGTGTTCCAATTTCTATATAACCTTGCTGACATTGGTATTCCCCTTCCCTTTTTTTTTTTTAATATAATGGGCATCCTGATGTGTGTGAAATGTTATCTCACTATGGTTTTGATTAGTATTTTCCTAATGACTGGTGATCTTGTACATCTATTCATGTGCTTATTGGCTATTTGTGTATCTTCTCTGGAGAAATGTTTTTTCAAATCTTTTGCCCATTTTTAAAATCAGGTTTTGTTGTTGTTTTGGAGTTGGAGGAGTTCTTTATGTATTCCAGATATTAAGGCCTTATAAGATATATGATTTGCAAATATTTTTTCCTAATCCATGGGTTGCCTTTTCACTTTGTTGATAGTGTCCTTTGGGAAACAAAGTTTTAAATTTTGATGTATTCTAATTTTATTTTTTTTTAATTTTATTTATTTGAGGAGGGGGTTGGTGAAGGACAGAGGGAGAAGCAGACTCCCACTGAGCAGGGAGTCTGACGTGGAACTCGATCCTGGGACTCTAGGATCATGACCTGAGCTGAAGGCCAATGCTTAACCAGCTGAGCCACCCAGGTGCCCAATGTATTCTAATTTATTTAATTTTACTTCTGTTGCCTGTAGTTTTGGTGTCATATCCAAGAAATCTTTGCCAAATCCAATGTCATGAAACTTTCTCCCTATTTTTTTCTATCAGTTTTGTGGTTTTAGGTCTTAAATTTAGTTCTTTGATCCATTTAGAGTTAATTTTTGAATGTGGGCAAGATAAGTGTCTAATTTCATCTTTTACGTGTAGATATCCAGTTTTCCCCAACACTGTTTGTTGAAAAGACTACTTTCCTTATTTTATGGTCTTAGCACCCTTGTTGAAAATCATTTGACTGTGTGTGTGAGGGTTTATTTCTGGGCTCACTATTCTGTTCCATTGGTCTATTTGTCTTTATGCCAGTACCACTACTCTTTTGATAATTGTAGCTTTTAGTAAGTTTTGAAATTGTAGATGTGAGTCCTGCAATTTTGTTCTTTTCCAAGATTATTTTGGCTACTCTGGGTCCCTTGAAATTTCATATGAACTTTAGGTTTTGTTTTTTTTTTCATTTCTGCCACAAATGCTATTGGGATTTTGCACTGAATCTGTATATTATTTGGGTAGTGTTATCATCTTAGCAATATTAAGTCTTCCAATCCATGAACATGAATGTCTTTCCATTTATTAATGTCTTCTTTAATAGTTTTTGGCAATGTTTTATAACTTTCAGTGTACAAGTCTTATACCTCCTTGGTTAAAATAATTCCTAAATATTTTCTTTTTAAAAAAAGTTGTAATTATTGCAAAATACATATAACGTAAAGTTAACCATCTTAACCATTTTTAAGTGTACAATTCAGTAGTATTAAGCACATTCATGTTGTTGTGCAACCAATCTCTGCAACTTTTTTTAATCAGGCAAAAGTAAAACTCTGTACCTTTTTTTTTTAAGATTTTATTTATTTGACAGAGACACAGCAAGAGAGGGAACACAAGCAGGGTGAGTGGGAGAGGGAGAAGCAGGCTTCTCGCTGAGCAGGGAGCCCGATGCGGGGCTCGACCCCAGGATCCTGGGATCATGACCTGAGCCGAAGGCAGACGCTTAACGACTGAGTCACCCAGGTGCCCCTGTACCCTTTTTGTTTTTTTAAGAACGCTTTATTTTATTTTATTTTAAGTAAACTCTGTGCCCAGTGTGGGGCTCAAACTCATGATCAAGGGTCACATGCTCTACTGACTGAGCCAGCCAGGCACCCCTAAAACTATATCCATTAAACAACTCTGTAGTCTCCTTTTCTGCAACCCATGGTAACAACCCTTCTACTTTTTGTGTCTGAATTTGACTACTGTATGTATCTAATAAAACTGGAATTACACAATATATGTCTTTTGTGACTAACTTATTCACTTAACATAATGTCTTTAAGATTCCTCTGTGTTATACCATGTCAGAATTTTCTTTTAAATTTTCTTTTGAAAGAGTAAGATTTCATTGTGTGGATGTACCACGTTATGTTTATCCATTTATCTATTGATAGACCCTTGTATTGCTTCTACCTTTTGGCTATTGTGGATAATGCTGCTCTGGATTGAGTGTGCAAATTTATTAGTTTAGTAGAACTGCCATAAGAAAATAATACAGACTAGATGGCTTAAACAACAGTAATTTATTTTCTCACAGTTCTGGAGGCCAGTAGTCTTAGATCAGGATGTCATCCGGGTTGATTTCTCCTGAGGCTTTTCTCCTTGGTTTGCAGATGACTGCCTTCTCTCTGTTCTCTCACATAGCCTTTTCTTTGTGTGTGTAGAACCCTGGTATTTATTCCTCTTCTTAAAAGGACATCAGTCATATTGGAGTAGGACCCACCGTATGACCTCTTTAAATTGTTATCTCCAAATACAGTCACATTCTGAGGTATACGGGGATTAGGATTTCAACATATGACTTTTGTGGGGGAACCATTTAGTCTATAACAATACATGTCTGTTTGAGATTCAGCTGTTACTTCTTTTGGGTATATTCCACTGAAGTAGAATTGCTGGATCATGTGGTAATTCTGTTTTAGTTTTTTTTGAGAAACCACTGTACTCTTTCCATAGTGGTTGCACCATTTTGACTTCCCACCAACAGTACACAAAAGTTCCAATTTCTCTACATCCTCACCAACATTCAGTATTTTCTTTTTTCGATAGTAGCCATTCTTACACCTAATGGGTGTAAGGATGATTTTATTCTTTCAATACCCTTGTGAATGATATCATTGTCTTAATTTTTTTTAAGATTGCTCATTGCTAGTGTGTAGAAATACAACTGATTTTTGCCTGTTAATTTGTATCTTGCAACATTGCTGAATTTATTTCTTAGCTGTAACAGATTTTTTGGTGGATTCTTTTTTTTTTTTTTAAAGATTTAATTATTTATTTGACAGAGAGAGAGGAGAGAGGGAACACAGGCAGGGGGAGTGGGAGAGGGAGAAGCAGGCTTCCTGCTGAGCAGGGAGCCCAATGCGGGGCTTGATCCCAGGACCCTGGGACCACAACCTGAGCCAAAGGCAGACGCCCAACGACTGAGCCACCCAGGCGCCCTTTTTGGTGGACTCTAGGTTTTCTACATAGATCATGTCATCTGTGGATAGAGATAGTTTTATTTCTTCCTTTCCAATATTGATGCGTTTTATTTTTCCTACCCAGTTGCTCTGGCAAGAGCTTCTAGTACTATGTTGAACAGAAGTGGCAAAAGTGGGCATCCTTGTCTTGTTCCTGATCTTAGAGGAAACAAAGCCAGTTTTTTTCTGTAAAGTAAAAACTTCCATATGTGGAGAATGATCTTTCAGATTTGGGATACATTTCTCATTAGCTTGGTTTGAATGAAGGACACATAAGAACTTATTAAGAACAAGAGGAAAAAAGTATAAGATGGAAAGAGCTGGGATGAAGCTGATAAGTAGGTATGGGAGAACCTAACCAGGCTTGCCGAGATGTTGAAACAGAGGTGGGGTCAGGAACATTCAAGAATCACCCTACCACTAGGAGGCAGTCCCTAGCTATCTCAGCTCTAGATCCTGACCTAGTAAGCAGGACTCTACAAGTTATTAGCAGTTATAATGGATATTCACAGGCTATGAGAGGTGTTTTTATAGATTAGGAATAAACATGAAGTAAAAAATAAGTGTAGTTCATAAGAGCTTCCTGTCTTCATTGATGTGGGATCCATGTAACTTATTAACTGTACTTTAAGAGTGAAAGAGGGTGCTACTAGTGATCCTTCCTAAAAAGCAGGTGTGAATTGACTGTCCCAAGGCAACTGGGACACAGGTTATTCTATTTATTGAACTCTTCACATTCATAGATTGTAACTGTAGTTAGCATTTAATCTTGGGAATGTTTAGTCATAATGGCATATTGATTAATTTCTGTAGAGAATTGGCTGCTAAAACAATCTAAAGGTAGATTCATAAGGTCGAAAAATTTAAGTAATTTCAGATTACAAATGAACAGAGATAATAAAGGATAATTTATGAGGAATATAGACATTCCTTCTGCTATAACCTCTGTTATTGCATATAACTATGTGCTCTAAGCTGGGCTGCCTTTTAGACAACTTTTTTGTCTGTTACATTGAGTCACAGTAATCCTTATGGTGATGCAACTTTTTGTGATGATTGATCACGAGTTTATAGTTCATTTCTGCTTACTGTTATTTTCTTAAATTTGTAATAGCATCTATGGGTCTTTTGACTCACCTATATATGACAAAATCCCTTTTCTGTAAGTAGTGTGTGTTTCTTTTAGAAAAGCCTTCTTCATGGAAGGATATATACATTACTTATCTACAGGCTGTAATATTTGTTATCAACCTAAAAGTTTAGGGGTTTGTATCATATTTGTAAACTGTCATGACTCTGTGGTCTATAACCTTTCTTAATTCTTAAAAAAATAATTTATATTTTTAGTTTCTAACACTTCCCTGGCAAGAGTAGAGCTTTCCATAGTTTTATCATTTGTATGTAAAGTAATATTCACCTTCTTTGGCTGCTGTGTGGTTCTTCTGGTTCTCTAGCCAGTGAGTGCTGTCCAAGGCCCTATCTTCCACCTCTGTCTCTCTAGGCATTTTCTCTCTGAGCTCATTCATTCTGATGATGATAGATTCAGCTGTTAGCTTTATGTTGGTTTGGGGATTTTTGTTTGTATTTTAAGGGAGGGAGAGAGAGAGAGAGAGAGAGAGAGAGAGAGAGTGTGTGTGTGTGGTGGGGGGGCAGAGAGAGAATCTTAAGCAGGCTCCATACCCAGCACAGACCGTGACATGGGGCTCCATCTCAAGACCGAGATCATGACCTGAGCTGAAATCAAGAGTCAGATGCTTAACTGACTGAGCCACCTGGGCGCTCCACTTTATGTTGGTTTTTAAAACTATCTATTGAAACTGATCATCTCAGTTTCATCAGATGTAAAACTTATCTTTGTACTTCACATTCCCCCTCCCAGTGTTGAGATTATTTATACATGTCTTTCTCTAAGTAAGTCTGTCTGTTCTATGTGTTACTATTAGTCTTATCCTAAGTAATTTATCTTTACTAATCTCTCTGGGAGTCTATAGGAGCTTCTTTCTGTTATTTTAAATTCAGGCTCTTATGCCCTTCAAGGTTTTTCATCCTCTAGTTCCAGCATTTCTCTCTCACTGGTTCTCTCAGGATCTAACTTTGCCCCTCTTCCCCCTCCCTTGGCAAATAGGCTGGTCTTTTTTTTTTTTTTTTTTTTGTCATGTACACATAACTTGCTAAAGCTGTCCAGTTAATTCTGGAATGCACAACAGAAGGTCTGTCTTATTCTGAGGCTTTCTTGACCACACCAGGCTCCTAATTATGAACATTTGTTTCACAAAAGTTTAGAAGTTAACTGGCATTTAGTTCTTTGTTTTAATTGTGGCTTTGTCTCCTTCAATTCCCTGTAAGTTCCACGAAGGCAGACCGACCTGTGTTAAACCTCTTTGTCTATCAGTGTAATCAAGTGCTAGGCACATAGTAAAGACTTGATAAATTATTTTATCTTTTTTTGTCGTTGTTTGTTTCAAGTTTTAATTAAATTCCAGTTGGTTAACATATAGTGTAATATTAGTTTCAGGAGTAGAATTTAGTGATTCATCACTTACATATGCACCCAGTGCTCATCCCAGCAAGTGCCCTCCTTAATACCTATCACCCGTTTAATTCATCCTTCTGCCAACCTCCTCTCCAGCAACCCTCAGTTTGTTCTCTGCTGTTAAGAGTCTGTTTTCTGGGTTGCCTCTCCCCCCAACCCCGTGTTTATCTGTTTTATTTCTTAAATTCCACATGAGTGAAATCATAATGTATTTGTCTTTCTCAGACTGACATTTTGCTTAACATAATACACTCTAGCTCTATCCATGTCATTGCAAATGGCAAGATTGCAATCTTTTTTTATGGCTAAGTAATGTTCCATTGTGTGTGTATGTATGTATGTACACACACACACACAACAACTTCTTCATCCATTCGTCAGTTGATGAACATTTGGGCCCTTTCCATAATTTGGCTATTGTTGATAATGCTGCTGTAAACTGTTGGTGGGAATTCAAACTGGTGCAGCCACTCTGGAAGACAGTATGGAGGTTCATCTAAAAGTTAAAAATAGAACTACCCTACCACCTAGCAATTCACTACAGGTATTTACCCAAAGAATACAAAAATACTGATTTGAAGGGATACATGTACCCCAGTGTTTATAGCAGTGTTATCAACAATAAATTATATTTTAAACATACTTTATTTCCCAATATTTATCTTTTTAAAAAGTATTTATTAAGTAATCTCTGTACCCAATGTAGGCCTCAAACTCACAACCCTAAGATTAAGAGTTGCACACTCTACCAACTAAGCCAGCTAGGCACCCCCGTATTTATCTTAACCACACCATATTCGTGGATTAATTTAATCATGTTTTTGGTCAGTCATAGATTGTTCTAATTCAAATCTTCATCTTTAGAGAACCAAAGCTTACAGATCAGTGGTTCTCAATCTTATCAGACTGAACACCATCCTTTAAAAAATAAAATTCTTTTTCACATCCACTTTATTATCCTGAAATAAAATTTATAAACAGTACAACCTATTTATACATCTAATTTAAAAAGACAATATAGGGGCGCCTGGGTGGATCAGTCGGTTGAGCATCTGACTCTTGATTTTGGCTCAGGTCATGATCTCAGGGTTGTGGGATGGAGCCCCGAGTCAGGCTCCATACTCAAGTGGGGAATTTGCTGGAGATTCCCTTCCCAGTGCATGAGTGTGCAATCTCTCTCTCTCGCTCTCAAACAAATCTTTAAAAAAATAAAAGACAATATAACGTTTGAAATCCTATTAAAAAGCAATAAGGGAAACTGACTTATAATAAAATATTAGATATTTCAGTGTATAAGTGCTCAGGCAGGACTGTACCAGAAGTTCCAAGGAAGTAGTCAGATTCTTGCACTTAGAATCACTGTTAAATAGACTGTACAAAGTGACAGAGGTGCATTTTATTGATGTTTAAAATATCATGAGTGGTGTTTCTTTTAGTAGTGTGATTTTCTGAAATGGTGAACTGCTCTTGAAAAAATTCCAAACTTGGCATTCTTAAAAACTTCAGCACATATCAATAGCATGCAAGAATACATTGTTTATATGAAATATGTAATTAGATTCTAGGCTTACATAATTATAAATTTTTCCCTTATAATCATAAGGAGTTTGGAAGTTGTGGGACATTTCTTTGTTGTATGGAACCATCCTCCTTCTTGCTCACTTGCTTTTGTCCACTAAATAGCAGCACCTCACCCATTCTGATGATTATAATCAAAATGCCACCACAGAGTTCCAAAAATATGTAAAAATTTTTAAATTGCCACATGTTTATTTATTTTTATTATTTTTAAAATATTTATTTAACAGAGAGAGAGACACAGCTAGAGAAGGAACATAAGCAGGGGGAGTGGGAGAGGGAGAAGCAGGCTTCCTGCTGAGCAGGGAGCCCATGTGGGGCTCGATCCCAGGACCCTGGGATCATGACCTGAGCTGAAGGCAGACGCTTAACGACTGAGCCACCCAGGCGCCCCTAAATTGCCACATGTTTAAAAATCAATTCCCTTTTATTAGGGGATGCCACCCCTTGAGAATAATGTTGAAAATGATTTTGATTTCGAGATAGAATCAACATTCTTCAAACTGTATTTTGTGATAAACCAGTTTTTGACATGATAATAGAATACCCATGAAGGAGAAAACATTCTATAGTTAAAACAAAATAACCTTTTTTCCTCTTAGAAGGGAGAAAAGATTCTATGGTTGAAGCAAAATAGTTTTTCTTTTTTTTTTTCCTCTGAACTGCATGACTTTTCATAGCCTTTAATGTGTTAATAGGTATTGTCAGTTTACCAGAGGAAGATGCTGTATTTCCTCAAACTATCCATTGTGGAGTCTTTTTGAAATTGCTGAATTAGATTGTTTGTTTATTTATTTATTTATTTATTTATTTATTAATTATTATTTTTTTAAAGATTTTATTCATTTGAGACACAGATATACAGAGAGAGAGAGAGAGCATGAGCAGGGAGAGAGGCAGAGGGAGAAGGAGAAGCAGGCTCCTCGCTGAGCCAGGAGCCTGACGTGGGGCTCGATCCCAGGACCCTGGGATCATGACCTGAGCCAAAGGCAGACACTTAACCATCTGAGCCACCCAGGCACCCCAGATTGTTTAAAAATATAGACCCTTTAGGCATATTAGACTCTGTGGGTTGCATTTTGAAGATAAAACATGAATGTCTGTAAAATGATCTATTCATAATAGGAGATAGGCAGTCCTTGGTAAGCTAGAGAATTTTTAGAGTTGTGTATGTCTTGCCACATGTGAGCCTTTCAATTCCAAATTCCACCCGAATATTATGGAACAATTCAATACTGGACTGTGAAATTTAATAAACTTAGGAAAAGTTATGAAAAACTTATGAAAAATCATTATTGCACAATTAACTTTGGTATCATTCTAAAAGCGGCAGGAAGATGGAATGGCCAAAATTGGTGAAATAGGTTACCAAGTCTCCTTTGTTGACCAATCTGGTCTTAAATCTGTTGTGGATTGTTAAAAATTTCCTTTTGTTAATAATTCAAAAAAATTCATGAAGAGATTATATGCAAATTGGAGAAGACAGAACTCAGTGTAAAATATATAAATGTATCTCTAAAAAGGTACAAAGGGGTCACCTGGCTGGCTCAGTCCACAGAGCATGCAACTCTTTATCTTGGGGTTTTAAGTTCAAGCCCCACGTTGGGTATAGAGATTACTTAAAAATAAAATCTTAAAAAAATGCTAGATTTTTGGAGAAACCTCAAGCAAAGTTGATGGTCAGATGAAAAGTCAAAGAGAATGAAATGCACTAAAGGCTAGAAAGAACACAAATAAAATATATAGAAACTGTTACTTCTTGCCAAATATTTATTACAGGTGTTTGCAAGTAATAAAATAAATTTCCTGCTAATTTCCTTCACCTACTTGAAGAGGTGATTCTGGCTCTTGGTTGATAAATATTGTAGTTTTATAACTCACGTGCGTTAACATCACACATATGATGTAGAATTACTAATTTCAGACTACCTAGCTGGCAGGAAATCTGTGATCATACCAAAGTTTCAGAGAAAATAATATAATAAAAGAAATAAAGACTCCAGTCTTTATCCCAATATTAGGAACTCCTCAGTCTTTGTCAATAATAGAAACAACATGACTGGATCAAAAAGTAGGCTCCATATATAGGTCCACTCTACCTCTGCTTCTAAAATGCCCCTAGTTGGGATGCCTGGGTGGCTCAGTCGGTTAAGTGTCTGCCTTTGGCTTAGGTGATGATCCCAGGGTCCTGGGATCGAGTCCTGCATCAGGCTCCCTGCTCAGCAGGGAGCTTGCTTCTCCCTCTGCCTGCCATTCCCCTGCTTGTGCTGTCTCTCTCTGACAAATAAATAAATAAAATCTTTAAAAAAATAAAATGCCCCTAGCTCCTTTAACCAGAACATATGATAGCCCTTTGATATGTTTAACAGCACATTAGTAGTTCCAGAGAGTTGAGAGAAGATAATAAATGCTTCAGATTAATTGTGATTGGACTGAACATGATTTAAAAAAAATAAAAACTATTTTTCGGGGCACCTCAGTGGCTCAGTCATTAAGCGTCTGCCTTTAGCTCAGGTCGTGATCCTAGGGTCCTGGGATTGAGCCCCACATTGGGCTCCCTGCTCAGCAGAAAGCCTGCTTCTCCCTCTCTAACTCCCCCTGCTTGTGTTCCTGTTCTTGCTGTGTCTCTCTCTGTCAAATAAATAAAATCTTTAAAAAAACCCACTATTTTTCCATATAATGCTGATAAGACCTTACGTAGCATGGTTCAAGATGTTATCTTGGGGCAGTTGGGTGGCTCAGTCAGTTAAGCGACTGACTCCTGGTCTTGGCTCAGGTCATGATCTCATGGGTCTTGGCATCCAGCCAGAGTAGGGGTGGGTGTGGGGTCTGCCTACTATGGGGGGTCTGCTTGAAGAGCAGACCCTCTGCCCCTCCCCCCATGTGCATACATGTACTTTCTCCCTCTCTCAAATGAAGAAATCTTTAAAAAAAGAAGAAAAGAATGAAAGGAAGAAAGAAAAAGACGTTATCTCGCTGTTTATGTCTGAGGAAAAATGTGGCTGACTTTATGGAAACCTTGACACCAAATCAAGGGGTTGGTTACCATGGTCATATACAAATTTGCTGGAAGAAAATGAGGAGGAAACAGTGACTATGGCAACTCTATGCTCTACATCCAAAAGAAGCATCAGCCTGATGAATTGATCTGAGAAAAGTAGTGTCATTTCCCTCACTGAATTATTTGGAATGTTTGTCAATAAGAACAGTTGCAGAATTTTCCAAAACACTGTTTGTGGTAATAACTATTTCCTAAATATTGTGCCTATTTAAAAAAAAGAAAAAAAAGAACATTAAGGAAGTGACTTTTAAGTACAAATAATATTGTTTCAAGTATTCATATTAAATAGGTGCATTCTATAGGGAGCTTGGCAGAAACATTGAAAAATAACAGTAATTGTAATTCATAATTCATACCAATCAGTCTTGAAACTCACAATGCAAAAGTGGGAGGCAGTATCCAGTGATTAACAACTTCATAGTTTTTGCACATCTGAGAAATCAGATGAATTTTATCTTTGGCAAGCATATTTTTATAAGAAATGTGGGTGTGCCTATTTTAACAATTGTTTCCTGTATCATGAAAAGTATTCTGCACAATTTTAAATGTTTTATACTAGAGAATTCTTTAATGCATACTTGTTAAATGTATGTATATTTATAATATACATATATATTTATATAATATATTAATATAATTAATATATTGACATATATTATATATTATATACATATAATATATGTTAATATAATATATATTAATATAATTATATATATATATTACCCATATTACCTTTTTATTTTTTGTTTTAGATGTAAGAACATGCTCATATGTTAGGTACTTACATAAATTGTTACATTATTTTTTCTTATGTAATACCTTTTGTTTATGTGGTTCAAATATATTCTTCCTTTAAACGCTTTAGGAAAAAAAAAAAGCAACAGCTGGGACCCCTGGGTGGCTTGAGTCGCTTAAGTGTCTGCCTTCAACTCAGGTCATGATCCCAGGTCCTGGGATTGAGCCCCGCATCGGGCTCCCTGCTCAGCGGGGAGCTTGCTTCTCCCTCTACCTGCTACTCCCCCTGCTTGTGCTCTCTCTCATTCTGACAAATAAAATCTTAAAAAAAAAGCAACAGCTGCAGATAAGATAGTAGATATTTACAAAAGTGCTTTTACTTTTAAAGCATCAGTGTTCATCTTAGAAATATTTCGTAATGATGTAAGTGTAGCAAAACTGTCTTTTCTAAATGGAGAAAACCACTTTGCTACTGTGGAATTCTGACCATTGGGGACAGATGATCCATGGTACCAAAATGTGTTGGAAAAAAAAATCCTTGAAGTTCATCAAGATCAAATATAGGTAAACCAGTGTATGAAACTATAGGCTGCTGGTCCCAGGTTCCTTCCTGCTAGGGTTCAGCAACTTGTCGCTCTTAGGATGGCAAAGTAGGTGATTTCTACCAAATATTAATGATATAGGGGCTGTGTTGTTTCTACTCTAGGACTCTAGGGGTGCACAAGGTTTGAGTTATCCTAAATGCAGTTGTCAGGGAGTATTACCTGCTTTGAGAGGGGGGATGCTCTTTAGCCGGGAAAGAAAATGCAAGCACATTTATGATGGGAGAAGCAATGAGCTATTTAATTAAAGAATTGGGCATCTTTGCTTTCTTAAGGCAAAACAGCAGAGGGGTCAAAAGGAAACAAGGTAATTAATAGGAAGTTGCCCAGATAGTTGAAGGAATCTTCCAGAACCCTGACTCTGTCTAATTAGGTCTAGCACTGGAGATGAAAACCTGGAATGACTCACCTGGCCAAATGACCCAGAACCCTGTGCTGCACACCAAGGCAGCATTCCTTACTCTCCCCTGGATAAAAGGGGACAAGTGGTCAGAGTGGACAATTTACAGTTATACAGAGACACCTTTTTATAATGAAACATTGCTTGAAAAAGCACTCTTTGCCCCTCCCTTAGCAACAAAATCCCTCCACTTAAGAGAGCCAGGAGAATTCTGTTTTACTACATTTGCCAATTTATGAAGTGAATGGCAAACTACTGATATTTAGTTGTTACATACAAAAGTTGAAGAAAAAAATTTTGAAGGAAATGAGGGAAAGTATCATTTATCACTTATAAAGACAAGTACATGAACATTCATTTGTCATGCACTCTGCCTCATATTTTCTCCCAGGTTAACTAAGGTACAAAATAAGGAGGAATAAGATGCAAATGCTAGTTACTATAAAAATGCCTGCATATCTATAAAATCCAAGGGCTGGCAACTAAAACATAGTCAAATGATTTTAGGATTTTTTTTCAATATTGATACATCAGCATAAGTATTCACTTCCAAATAACACTTTTTGATTTTTTTTTCTCCTTCCTGCAGGAAAATTCCAATAAAGTAATAAACTTGAGGTTTGGGGTCTTTTTTTTTTTGAGAATTTTAGTGAAAGACCTATAGGTTTATATCAGCCATGTTTGTGCTATGTCTAGAAAGCCCCCTATTTCGGGAAACTTAATCTGAAAGCTTTCTCTTCAAAATGAAGGCATCAGATTAAAAAATATATATATATGTATATAGTTTCTTTAATGTGATGCTAAGATAAATCTTTTTTTCCTGTTTATATTGCTTTAATCCCTGTCAAGTGTAGTTTATGAAGGGAAAGGACAAGTACCTTTGTATAGAATATACAGACAGCATGGCACCATGGGGCCCATGGGAGGGGCAGGGGAGACAGCACTTTTTTCTGGGAGAAGCATCTCTAATCCCAGGAATGGTTCTCAGCTCCAGGCTGGCAGCTGGGGGCATAGATATCTTACTAAAGTGCTGCAGCACAGTGGCCTTAACTATTAAACTGTAAACAGTCAGTCATTCTCACTTAAACTAGTGTGACTCTTCTTCTTTCTCGTCTTGGGTGTCCCGGAACCTTGGGCTACTAGGATTGAATTCTCAAGGATGCAGCGCAACACAGGAAGCCCTCTTAAGTGCTGCAAGGTAATGGATCTCACATTTATGAAATGTCCGTTAGATGTAGGCGCTGGGATAGATTCTTTTCATTTAATTCACATAATCCTCAGGTAAGTTTAGATATTTTTATTCTTCTTTTACAAATTATAAGAACTGAGACTAGGAAAAGTAACTTGTTGAGATCATTTAGCTGTTACTAAGCACTTTAGATTTTTAATTGTGGTTACTCTGATACCAAGTCAGTTATTTTTGCCGATTTGCATAATCTAAAACACAGTGTGAATGCAAATTATTTCTACTTATCAAGAGCAGGAACAAATTTTTATAATTGGGTTGGGTAGATCATCTTTTGGAAGTGATATTATATCCCCTTCTGAGTGAGGGATTGTTGATGAGTAAGAGGCAAAGAAGATCTTTTCTGGGAATAATGCACATGAGTTGGAGCCCCTCTACAACTGTCACCATTTGACAGGGAGTTGACTATCAGGCCTTGGGTGATAACAAGAAAGCAACCATTTGGGTCACTGATGCACTAGAACCTCAAAGATGAAGCAGATTAGAAAAGGGGTAATCATGTAACTTCTTTGCTTGAAATCCTTCATTTTGGCATTCTGTTTAACTCATTGTAAAAACGTTTTTTTTAATGTTTTTTTTTAAAGATTTTATTTGAGAGAGCGGGAATGAGAGAGAGAGAGAGCACATGAGAGGGAAGAGGGTCAGAGGGAGAAGCAGACTCCCTGCTGAGCGGGGAGCCTGATGTGGGACTCAATCCCGGGACTCCAGGATCATGACCCGAGCCGAAGGCAGTCGCTTAACCAACTGAGCCACCCAGGCGCCCATAAAAACGTTTTTTATAGTGGCCTACAAAGGCCTAATCCCGACCATACCCCTTTCCCTTGTTGTCTTTCCAATCTCCTTTCCAACCTCCTCCTCCACTATTTTTCTTCTTGATCATTATGTTCCAGCCACTCTGGCATTCAGATTTTTTTTTTTTAATACATCAGGCATATGTCTGCCTGTTCTGTCTTCTAGAACATTGTCTAGATATCCATAGGCCTCACTTTTTTTCTCTTTCAAGTCTTCGTTCAGGCTGTCCTGATTATCCTCCTTAAAATTGCCACACCCCCTATCTCAGTGCTCTCTTACCTTGCTATATTTTTTTCCCCATAGCATCTATCACCCCCAACATACTATATAATTTATTATATTATTATCTTCCCATTCCCTCCCAATTAGAATACAAGCTCTATAGAGATTTTTATCTCTTTGTTTATTGATACAACTCCAGTGCCTAGAACAGGGTCTGGCACAGAGTAAGTGCTTAGTAAATATTTGTTGAATGAATGGTTGAGTTAATGAATGGCCTCTTCTTCATTTTTTCAGAGGTTTTCTGACATCTGCAGCAATTATTTTGAAGAATCCCTCAGTGTGTTGTCATCAGACAGTGACCCCGATAAGTAGTGGATAAGTCCCAGTTTCTCTGAGTGACAATATGGTCAGTCCATTTTTGGTAGAGTGACTTCGCTGTGATGATACTTGGATTAACATATATGAAAGACAAACCTTGATTTTTGCTTTCTGTTTCAGCTTATATAGTCTTAGATTTTTTTTTAGTAAATTTTTTTCTTAACTTTTCATTTTGGAAAATTTTGGATATAAAGTTGGGAAATAAAATGAACTCTTAGGTACCTATCACACAGCTTCAACAGTTAATGCATGGCTAACCTCACTTTGTCAGTACTCCTTCTTGCTCACTGCCCATTCTCCAAGGTTATTGTGAAGCAAAAAGCAATGATAGGAAGACAGCACATCATTTTATTTGTAAATTATCAGCGAAGTTTTAGATAAAATTGAATATTGTTTAAACTCAACATTGCAGCTCATGATTTGTTTCAAAATATAGTAAAAATCACTGCTGAAGCAAGTCACTCATATTCGGGAGTTTTACTATATTTTTATCTTTCCATTTAAGATCTGCTGGACCAGTTTTCTGACTTTGGTTTGAATGTGACTTCTTTAGTGTTGGCTAACTAGCTCAATGTGTTGGACAAAAAACGCAACTTCCTTTTAAGGTAGCTGTTTTTCATATAAATAGCTTTTATATAAAATGATCGGATACTTTAAAAAAGGAAAGCTGTTTGTTTTTAGGGAGGTGGAATTATGGGTAATATGTAATTTTTCCAAAATTGGACTATATTATTACTGTTAAAAGAAAAAAACATTTTGTAATTAAGGGTTCCCTGCTTATCTGTGGAATATGAGATGACCAAATTAGTGATGCATGACAAAGGTCAATTTTGTTGTATCAATGGCTGAAGAAGAGTTGGATAAAATACTTTGTTCAGAGCAAATGGGCTGTGATTTTTATCTGAAAGCTTATTTTTTGAAGCATAAATTCTGTCTTTGCCCTGGGGTTACTTCAAGACATTCTCAAAGCACAGCCAAAGTCAAAGTGTTTAATTTGCTGTAAGTTGTTATAGGCTCCTATGATCTGCAGGTATTTTTTAGATTGGAGACAGAGGTGAAGGTAATCAATTTGTGTAACCATCACAATGTGTGCATTATTAAAACAAAGTTTTAAAAAATTAAAATTCCTTAAGTAATATATATCACATGCAAATTTGAATCTTGTTAGACTGTTACATGAAGTCTTAATAATTTTCTTAGCTTACCAGTTGTGAAGGTATAATAAAAAATTAGTCATTTGCTGTTGCTAAATTATAGTCCATGTTAAGGAACATATTCTGCTTAGAAACATTTGAAAGTTTTAAGTGCTGACTAGGAAATTTTTAAATGTTATATTATTTTAAAAAGATTTTCTTGACAGACAAATCAGCATCTCTGCCAGTTTTTGCATCATTATTTTTGGCAGGATAATAAGCTGTAATGCCAGGATTCAGATATATGGTAGTTGGAATTATAGATGATCCAAAAATTCATTCTCAAACTGTGATATATCTCACACCCATAGGAAGTAGGGTGTAGATTACAAATAACTAGGTGTATACATGATTTTAAAGCTACCCAAATAAAGATAAGTGGTTTCTAATAAGGGGATAACTTTTGAACTACTGTAACTTTGATTATATATTTTAAGTTAACAGAACATTCAAAGCCTTAGCACTTTGTCAGGCTTTGGCAGTACATAATAGTAAATATGTAATAATGCTCTGCTTTTCCTAAGAAGAAAGGCATAACTTTAAACAGTTTCTGATGTGTGTGTCCTTTGCTTAGGCGGGAACAGCTGAAGTCACAGGAGCAGGGGTGGTTGATGGAGTACAGTTTCCGAGGATGTGGTTGGTAAGGCCATCTTAAATGGTTATGTGTAAGAATGCTGGGCCAAGTGGGTGAGGAAGGGCAGAAATCTGGTGCTCTGCCTGCTAAATTTATGCCCTTGTGTAGGGATCATGTGCCTAAAGGAGGCACTTTTCTCTTACACAGTTTATACATTAGCCATCAGAGGCTCTGGTGGGTAGAGATGAGCTCCAGAGCTCAGGAGAAGCGATTCCTATTCCATAATGACAGTAGGCAAGCAGAAAGCAAAATCTAAGTAGACACTCTTTCAAATATTTATTTTATTGAGGGTAGGAAGATACTTTTCTAGTGAAAAAATTTTACATACATACATATATCATTATGTTTGTAATAAATTAACCAAAGGCACAGAACATAGCTTAACATTTTTAACTTTGTTAAAAAAATTGTTTTCCTATCACTTATGACTAGATAGCATTATCTATACACACTCATTAAGGTTTGAGTGGCCCATAAAGCCTTACTTGGTCTGACTTCTCCCTATATTTCTGCCATTATTGCCTACAGTTTATTATATTTCAGCCATGGAGAAGTCTTTTCTTCTATTCTTCAAAGGCCAAGATCATTTTTTGGGGAGACTTGGTATTCCCTCTGCTTGGTTCTGTTTCTGCCCCTGCCCTACCTTTGCACGGTGGGTATCTTTTTATCCTTTAGGTCTTTTGCACCGTACTGTGACCTTCCCTTTCCTACTTCCAGTCTCTAGTAGCAGCCTTGCCAGCCCAGTCTTCTCTCTCACATAATCTGTTTTTTTCCAAATAGTATCTATTAGTATATATTATCATCATTTATTTCTTATCTGCTTCTCCCATAATGTAAGTCTTCAAAAGCAGGGACCCTTGTTTGTCTTGTTTCCCAGAAAAGTACCAACACATAATTGGTGCTCAATAATATTGTTTAATAAATTATTAAAGTGGGAAAGACTTGGTCAAAATATATTTTAAAGTTATTTTTTTCTGGTTTGTATGTTGGCAGCATGCTTCTTATTTTTCTATATTTTGGTTCTTTAGTCAGTTTTCTAATGCTGTTTTCTGAACCAGACAGTTTCTTGTGAGGCATACTAAAGTTTTCAAATTTAAGTTAAAAAATAAATTGCTTGTTCCTGGTAAATAGCATCATGCAATGCATGGTTTAATTTCAAATTTTCTGCAGATTTTGACTGTAAGTTTCAAGTACCTGTTAGTTATCTAGATCAGCATTCATAGTGTAGCCTTTAGTATACTGTACGATTTAATAAGTAGATACAATTTGCAAAAATACTGATGTCAATAGGTTAGTGTTAACAAGAAGTATTTAAAAATTTTCTACCAAATGCTGTCATTTGAAGTAGTTATGAAGTAGTTGGTTTAAATGGTCCCCTGTTACCAGTCTATTCCAGTGATGTTAAAATACTTCTTGTAGACTGGTACTCAGGGAGCTACCTGTTCAGTCATCCCTGTAATCCAGCCTTAGGAAATGGATGGGTATGGGTATGGGTCAGTTTAGTGTGACAGCAAGAATTTGAGGATTTCCTGACCGATGTCCCTTATCAGTGAATTAGGCAGGGTCCCTTTGCTCAGATTAAGGGGACAATAGCATGATGGGAGGATTGAGGAAAACAGTGTAGAATGGAAAGGAATTGACTAGGGAAGTGGAGAAAGGTTATTGGGTGGAGCTGAGGACAGAGATAGGTAATGATATATTTCAGTGGTACCAATCTGTTCAATTGTATGAATAACTGGAATGATAAATTGTTGGGTAACAAATAGACAATTCTTATTTTTTTCAAGTTCTCTAGGATATGTTTGACAATTGGAAAAAACCCCACTATCAGATAGGGTTTTTAGTGTATGTTAGTGTAGTTTATGAGACAATACAATATGAAGGGGGATGGTAAAGGGATCTATATGATGGTAAGATTCTATATTTCATTTGAATTGTTAAAATAGTGATTCTTTGTGGTTGCCAGGGGCTGGGGGGAGGAGGAACAGGGAGTTGTTAACCAACAGGTATACAGTTTCAGTTATGCAAAATGGGTAAGTTGTAGTGATTTGCTGTACAACATTTTACCTACAGTTAACAGTACTATATTGTACACTTAAAAATCTGTTAAGGACATAGACCTCATGTTAAGTGTTCTTACTACAATAAACTTGTTTTAAAAGGGAAGAAACAGTAATTCTAAGAAGCTTGTGCAAAGTTAAGTAAATTCATTGTAAATCTCTACAGCAACCACTAAAAAAAGATATAAAAACATAATACATTAAAATGAAATACTGAAAAAATACTCAAATAATCCAGAAGAAGGCAAGAAAGAGAAAACACAGGAATGAAAACAGAAGGACAAAGAGAAAACAATAAAATGGGAGTCTTAAATCCAAATGTCAATATTTATATTAAATATAAATGGTCTAAATACAACAATTGAAAGATAGCAGTTAAATTCAATAATTTTTTTCCAAATTTTTTTAAAAGATTTTATTTATTTATTTGATAGAGAGCACAAGCAGGGAGAGTGGCAGGCAGAGGGAGAGAGAGAAGCAGGCTCCCCACAAAGCAAGGGAAACCTGATGTGGGACTCAATCCCAGGACCCTGGGATCATGACCTGAGCCACGCAGGTGCCCTCAATGATAATTTTTAAAAAAACTCTGTTATATTCTGTATACGAGAAACCCATTTTAAGTTTAATGCTGTACGTAGGCAGGTTAAAAGGAAAGGATGGAAAAAGATATACCATTCAAATACTAGTAAAATATTTGGAGTAGCTATATTAATATTAGGCAAAGTACACTTCAGAGCAAGAAAAATTACCAAGGATATTATATAGTAATAAAGAACCAAGAAGACTTAATGATTCTAAATATTTTTCTACTTAAGAACAGAGCTTTAAAAAAAATACACGAGGCAAAAACTCGTAGAACTGAAAGAGGAAATGAGCAAATCCACTTGTAGGTGAAAATTTCAACATTCCTTTCAATAAGTGATAAACAAAATCAACAAAGATGTAGAACAACTGAATAACATCAACTAACTGGATCTAACTGAAATAGAGAATACAACACCCAAAAGAATAAAATATATATTCTTTTCAAGTGCTTGTAGAACATATACAAAGAATAGAATCGGCAAATGTTTTGTGTAGAAGACCAGACAGTAAATATTTAGGCACTATGAGCTGTATGGTTTCTGTCACAACTATTCAAATCTGCCACTGCAGTGCAAAAGCAGCCTTAGATAATTCATAAATAAATGAGTTTGGTTATGTTCCAATAATACTTTTTTTATGGACATTGAAATTTGAATTTCATGTAATTTTCACAGGTCATGCAATGTTCTTTTGATATTTTCATCATTTAAAATATAAAGATAATTCCTATATCATTGGGCCATACAAAAACTGTCAGAGACTGGATTTTGATGTAAAAATAGGCCATAGCTTGCTCTCCTCTGGCCAAAATAAACCATATCCTGGGGCATGAAACAAACCTTAAGAAATTTTAAAAACTTAAACCATACAAAGTCTTTTCTCTAACAGTAATGGAATTAAATTATAAAACAGTATAAAAAGGTGTCTGGAAAATACACACATGTTTGGAAATTAGACAGCATAGTTCTAAATAACCTGTGGATCAGAGGAAGATGAAAGAAATCTCAAGGGAAATTACAACATAGTTTGAATTGAACTAAAATGAAAATATAGGCAAACATATAAATACTTGTGGGATGCAGAAATAGAGGGAAATTTATAGCATTAAATTTATAGCACTAAAACAGAGGGAAATTTAGAGTACCAGATGCTTGTATTAGAAAATAAGAAAGATCTTAATAATCTAAGCTCTTATCTGTAGGTTTTTTGTATAGAAAGTTCATTTCTTTCATTATGCTGTTATATGATTTTCTGATTGACTTGATATTCCTTTTATTGTGCCCATTCTTAAGATATGGATCCCTCTGGGGTGCCTGGGTGGCTCAGTCGTTAAGCGTCTGCCTTCGGCTCGGGTCCTGATCTCAGGGTCCTGGGATCGAGCCCCACATCGGGCTCCCTGCTCCACGGGAAGCCTGCTTCTCCCTCTCTCTCTCCCCCTGCTTGTGTTCCCTCTCTCGCTGTGTCCCTCTCTGTCAAATAAATAAATAAGGTCTTTCAAAAAAAAAAAAAGGTATGGATCCTTCTTCTGACTTTATATTTTCTTTAATCCAATATGGCTAAATTATCCTTGACTTCTTTTTTTTTTAAAGATTCAAAAAAATTTTTTTAAGTAATCTCTACACCCAATGTGGGGCTCAAACTTAGAGTCATATGCTCCACTGACTGAGCCACCCATGCACCCCTTCTTGACTTCTGATCTGTGGCCAGTTTATCTTCTCTGAGCTACAGTTTGGTGGTTGGGTAATGCCTTGTATTTATTTTCTATACTCTTATAGCTGGGAGGGCTATGGGAATAAGGGTAATTCAGTTGGGGTTTGTGAAGCCTTTTCTAAAGGAAATGGGTTGTGCTTTTCCTTTGGAATTAATTATTAAGTGTCTGAACCAGGGTTCATTTCTTCTCACAATGGGATATACTTTTCCTGTGGAGGATGTCTCAGAGTTCAGATGGTTTCCTCCATTTTGTTGTGTAACCCTTGTGCTTTTTCTTCCACTGGGAAGAAACATTCTACTCCATTTTACTTATGTATTTCTACTTCAAAATTTATAGTTTATAATAGTTCACTTTCCTTTTAGTTTTTGATTTTGCTACATTCTGATTTACCGTTGTGGACCGTTGGCTATGCTTATGTTTTAAAGAGTGGACCTGAAGTTTCCTCATTTCTTCACTGGGATATAGGCGCTGTATTTGGAGTTTGTCTACTCTGAAGACCTTTTCAGTCCCTTTTTCCTGAGCTGCCTACTCACTTCCTCAATCTGCTTTTTTTCAAAGAGGGCACAATTTGTGAGAACTCTCATGATTTTTCTGACATTGCTTTTTTCAGAGCTTCTTTAGGGTGGAGGTGGGATGAAGATTATAGCCACTGCACACATTTCTTCAGTCAACATTTTTTTGAAGATTGTGGCAAATCGTCAGGAAAAATTTTCCTCCACCCTCTTAGGTTCATTCTTGAGGGACCTGCAAATTAAACTACCAAAGACATGTTAGCAAGAGGAAAAGACAAGATTTAATTGTGTATGTTGCATCGGAATTAAATGTGATTGAAGAATTTGGAATTTGGGGCTTATATAGCATCTTAATTGGGGTGGGAGGGTAGAGGGGCATTTTTTGGGAGAACAGTGACTTCTTAGAGGGGCATAGGGAGAAGGGGCACTTATGAAACAACAAATGACTTTTGGAAAGATAAGTGGGTCCTTAGGAGAAAAGATGATATATAGTTTTGTGACAAAATCTGACTGGGTGTAGTGCTGACTTCTTTTTTAGGAAAGAAATTAGAATTGTTCCTTGGGAGGGGCTTTATGACAATTGAATTCTTTTGGGAGTTCTGCTTTTGGCAGGTAAGGGATTTTAGAAAGTCAAATGCCTATAGCTCAAAATAATTTTTATGCCACAGTGGCTTATTTTTGACCCCTTCATATGGTTGTTTCTCCTTTCTTGTTTGGTTTCTCTGCCCTTTAAAATGTTCTTTCAGTTGTTTTTGTTAGATTTTGAAAAAGAGAGTTTGTGATTCAGTTTTACTCGTATCCTTCCCCCCCATTTTCTGAATCTGTAATATTTTATAGTAAGCAAAATTAATAAAGATATTAACATTTAAGAGAGTGCAAAATAGATCAAGAAGCAATTTATGAAAGAATGAAATGCTCATATATGTTTTAAAAATTGTTCAAAATAAAAGCAGTGCAGTGAAATATTCAAAGAAAAATGAAAATTTATTGAGTATGCCGTAAAAAATCATATTCAAACCTGTTTCCTGAGAATTTGTGTTAAACTTTGTGAAAAACAATGTGATATGTTTGAAAAAAAGTTTTTAAAGATTTTATTTATTTGACAGAGAGCAGGAGAGCACAGGCAGAGGGAGAGGGAGAAGCAGGCCCCCCGCTGAGCAGGGACACCCCCCCCCCCCCCCCCCCCAATGTAGGGCTCCATCCCAGGACCCTGGGATCATGATCTGAGCTGAAGGCAGTCTTTAACCAACTGAGCCACCTAGGTGCCCTTGTTTAAAAATTCTTAAAAACATTTATTTTCTTCGACATAGCATTCCAACTCTAGGAATTTGATTTAAGGAAATACTCAGAAATAAGTATTTAAAAATAATGTAAATATGTCAATGTTAATATAAACCCTAAAATGAAACTTATCTAAATGCTGATCAACAGCTGAGTGTTAAAGTGTAATTGCAATATACTCAACTAAAAAAAGCAGGACCCTAAACTATATATGTTATGAGATCCCAGTTTTATAATATACAGGCGTACCTCAGAGATGTTGCAGGTTTACTTCTAGACCACTGGAATAAAGCAAATCAAATGAATTTTTTGGTTTCCCAGTGCATATAAAAGTTATGTTTACACTATAGTGTAGTCTGTTAAGTGTACAATAGCATTATGTCTAAAAAATACACACCTTAATTTAAAAATACTTTAGTGCTAAAAAAATGCTAACAATCATCTGAGACTTCACCAAATTGTAATCTTTGGTGGTAGAGAGTCTTGCCTTGATACTGATGTCTGCTGATTGATTAGGGTGGTGGTTGCTGAAGTTTCAGGTGGCTTTGGCAATTTCTTAAAATAAGACAACAGTGAAGTTTGCCGCATCAGTAGACTCTTGCTTTCACGAATGATTTCTCTGTACCATGGGATGCTGTTTGATAGTATTTTACCAACAGTAGCAGCTTTCAAAATTGACGTCCATCCTCTCATACCCTGCCACTACTTTATTAACTAAGTTTATGTAATGTTCTAACTCCTTCATTGTCATTTCAACATGTCTTCATAGCGTCTTCACCAGGAGTAAGTTCCAACTCAAGAAACCACTTTCTTCATCCATAAGAAACTTTCCTAATCCATTTAAGTTTCATCATGAGATTCAGTCACAGAAATTTCGTCCCATCTTCCGACTCTGCATCTAGTTCTAGTTCTCTTGCTATTTTCACCACATCTGCAGTTCCTTCCTCCACTGATGTCTTGATCTTCTCAAAGTCATCCATGAGTGTTGGAATCAGCTTCTTCCAAACTCCTGTTCATGTTGACCTCTTCCCATGAATCATGAATGTTCTTAACAACATCTAGAATGGTGAATGCTTTCCAGAAGGTTTCAACTTGCTTTGCCAGATCCATCAGAGGAATCAGTATCTATGGCAGCTTATGAAATGTATTTCTTCAGTAATAAGATTTGAAAGTTG
Organism: Callorhinus ursinus; assembly: GCF_003265705.2. NCBI lineage: Eukaryota > Metazoa > Chordata > Mammalia > Carnivora > Otariidae > Callorhinus > Callorhinus ursinus. The sequence goes on along the minus strand of NW_027397072.1, from coordinate 59,081,018 downwards.
AAATGACTCATTGATCCTTGGACTACAGATTGGATGTTGTGCTAAAAGGCATGAAACATAATAAATCTCATTTTGTATCTCCATCAGAGCTTAGATGCATTGGTAATGAGCAGTAATATATTCAGGGGAATCTTTTTTTCTAAGCAGTATTTCTCAACAGTGGGCTTAAAATATTCAGTACACTATGTTGTAAACAGATGTGCTATCAGTCAGGCAGGCTTTGTTGTTCCATTTCTAGAGCAGAGGAAGAGCAGATTTAGCGTAATTCTAGAGGACTCTAGGATTTTGGGAATAGTAAGTGGGCATTGGCTTCAACTTCAAGTCACCAGCTGCATTAGCCCCTAAAAAGAGAGCCTGTCCTTTGAAGCCAGGCATTGGCTTTCCTTCTAGCTATGAAAGTCCTAGATGGTACCTTCTTCCAGTAGAAGGTTGTTTTGTCTACACTGACAGTCTGTTTTTTTAGTGTAGCCACTTTCATAAATGATCTTAGCTAGATCTTCTAGATAACTTCCTGCAGCTTCTACATCAGCACTTGCTGCTTCACTTCTTTCCTTAAACACATGAACCAATTTCTGCTAGCTTCAAACTTTTCTTCTGCAGCTTCCTCACCTCTCTGAGCTTTCATAGAATTGAAGAGTTAGGACCTTGATCTGGATTAGATTTTGGCTTAAGGGAATGTTGTGGCTGATTTAATCTTCTATCTAGACCACTAAAACTTTCTCCATATCAGCAATAAACAAGGCTGTTTCTCTTTCTTACCATTCGTGTGATCACAGTTGTAGCACTTTTCATTTTCTTCAAGGACTTTTTCTTTGCATTCACAATATGGCTAACTGTTAGGTGCAAGAGGCCTAGATTTTGACCTGTCTCAGCTTTGACAAGCCATCTTTACTTAAGTTTAATCATTTCTAGCTTCTGATTTATAGTGAGAGACCTGCAACTCCTTGTTTTACTTGAACACTTGGAGGCCATTGTAGCATTACTGATTGGCTTAATTTTAATATTGCTGTATTTCAGGTAATAGGGAAATCTAAGGAGTGGGAGAGAGACAGAGGAATGGCCCATCAGTGGAGCAGTCAGAACTCACAGAACAATTATTATTAAGTTTGTCATCTTTTTTTCTTTTTAAGATTTTATTTATTTATTTGAGAGAGAGCATGAGAGGGGGGAGGGTCTGAGGGAGAAGCAGACTCACTGCTGAGCAGGGAGCCCGATGCAGGACTCGATCCAGGGACTCCAGGATCATGACCTGAGCCGAAGGCAGTTGCCCAACCAGCTGAGCCACCCAGGCGCCCTTAAGTTTGTCATCTTATTCAGTTTGTGGTGCCCCAAGGCAATTACAATAGTAACATCAAAGATCACTGATGATAGATCATTATAACAAATATAGTAATAGTGACAAAGTTTGAAATATTGGAAGACTTATCAAAATATGACACAGAGACATGAAGCAAGCAATGACTGCTATTGAAAAATTTCTTACTCAGTGCAGGGTTGCCACAAAGCTTCAGTTTGTAAAAAACAAAAAAACAAAAAACAAAACCCCAAAAAACATAATTTCTGTGAAACCCAGTAAAGCAAAGTGCAATAGAATGAGGTATGCCTTTATTTACAGAAAAGGAGAGTAAAAAGTTTCAAATTTTATTCTTTAAAAATTTTATATATTTTAAAAAACACTCTATAACACATAATTTAAATTCAGAGAAAAAATAAGGTTAAAACGTATCTAATCTTGGGGCACCTGGCTGGCTCAGTTGGTAGAGCATGTAACTCTTGTTCTTGTGGGTTCAAGCCCCACGTTGTTTACCTAAAAATAAATAAGTAAAAAAAAAAGGTATCTAATATGGATAAAATAAATATAAAAACACTTGAATGCAAATTTAAGAAGTATTAAATAAGAGGATAAAAATAAGAGTTTAAAGTGGTAAGATAGCAAAAATATTAAGACAATAATATAAACTAAGTATAACCAATTTGGAATAACCAGAAAGTAAAAGATTAAATAACAAAATGATAAAATATGTTCATGTGATACAAAGAATAAAATAGTCTAAGAAATTGAAAAAAAATCACACAAATACGGAGGAGGTAGGTAGAAACTCAAATTAAATCTAGACATTAAAATCGTGTAAGATTGTTAACAGGTTCTGGGTTGAGGAAGTTTCACAGCTTGAGTGCTTTACTGCAGATTTTTTTAAAAGTAAACTTGATGGGGGGGGGGGGGGGATGGGTTAGCCTGGTGATGGGTATTGAGGAGGGCACGTTTTGCATGGTGCACTGGGTGTTATGAACAAACAATGAATCATGGAACACTGCATCAAAAACTAATGATGTAATATATGGTGATTAACATAACAATAAAAAAATTAAAAAAAAAAAGTAAACTTGATGGCCAATGTGGGGCTCAAACTCAAAACCCTGAGATCAAAAGTTGCATGCTCCACTGACTGAGCCAACCGGGTGCCCCTTTACTGCAGATTTTTGAGGGATAAGGGGCAATATCTATTTAATGGTGTCATTTCTCTCATGCTTCTCATATTTGCAAAAACATTAGTTCTCAGATACTTTAAAGGAAATTTGAGTTTGCTTTTTTATTCTGTCTTGTTTTTGGAAGTCCTTAATTATTTTGTAAAACTCTGTGTATGAAATATTTTCTGAATCATTGTCATAATCAATTAATGTTTGTTTATGAAAGCAGAAAGCATTCAAAAAGGTTCAAGTAAAACTCTCTTGGAAAGAGTTGATATCTTAAAGGGCATTTCATTTCATTCAATTGCTGGCAGCTTCTAGGAAACAGCTCTCTGGAACCAGCTGGCTTATTGACATTTCTCTGCATGTTTGTTTCTCTCTTCTTATTCATTATAAACTGACTTTCCTGCTCACATATTTACTTGCATATGGCCTTATCATGACCATTTCAAAATGATAGCCTAAGACCTATAGTCTACATGACTTCTAGCTCTTCATCCCACATCTGAGTGTCCCATCTTATAATTCCAAATTGCCAGGAGATAAGAATACATTGCTTCAATCAGTTGTGTTCTGGAGGTAGGGTTAGGAGTGAAGGGACAGGGTCAAATGGTACAAGAGGTCTGTCCCTTCCAGGGTTGTGAGCAGGACAGGTTTTCAAAGAAGAAATTAGTGGCATCTCTTGTATATGTCCTGAGTAATTTTATTTTTTATATATTATGTTAATAATTGCAGAGTAAAGCAAAGGATCTTCTTTTAGTCTGACAGTGCCTTTTACTCTTCTTGTGAATTATGTGAACACATCTCTCCTCTCTTGATAGTGGTAACTTCATTAAGTGACACAAAATGAGAACATGCTGACTTCTAGCTAGTCCCCCCTTCAATAAATTTCGGTATTTAATTCTTTTATATAAAGTGTTATCAAATGAAGACTTTAATTCTACCTCTTAAAAATTAAACGACATTTATTTGACATTTTAAAATAAAGAAGTCATTTATGTTACCGTAGACATTTTTGACACTTTTGACATTTTTAAATGAAATCTATTCATGTTATATAGACATTAAAACCTAATATTTTAGGAAAATCTTATTCTTTGTACATTTCTGGCATCACTTCCTGTATAATTTTTAAATCTGAAATCCTCTTAACATGCAGAATAAATAGATTATGATATACTGAAGGATTAAGCTTTACTGTCTTGTGTCAGATTAATTCCTCATATATAGATCATCATTTGAACTGACAGAAATATGGCTGCAATTCAGCAAAAAAGCTCAATGGATAAATTATTTTATGTAGGATGAATTCTACACTTCTTTACTAGTTGTTGTATAATTTTCCAAATTTAAATAAATCTCATAAACATTTTTCTTAGACTTTCATAGAGATTCATGGAAAAGGTGTCTCTGATGGTTTATGTGGTGAAATAGTGCCATTAAATATTCTATTTGGATTTTCCCACTTTATTGAGGTAACTCACTTGGTAAGGGTATTTTTAAAAATTTTTACATAAAAGTTGATATTATTTTGAACTTCATCTTATTGTACAAGTACAAATTTGCTTTTAAACAAAATAGTTAAATCTGTAAAAACATTGCTCCACTTGTTTATGTTTTTGAATGAAACAAGTAAAAGCTAAATGCATATAGGTGAATATTAAAATGACCATGAAAAATAAAAATAGCTGTTATAGTATGAGGAATATGGTGTGTAATTAATATACATATATTTAAGAAATATTTAAAGGGAATTTAAATAAAGCATACTTTTTTCCTAACAGGAGATGGTCTGGAAATGATTTGTAACTATCATTTTATGTAAATAGTTGAGTGATAGAGTAGAAATACTGACTTTAAATAAAATTGTTTTATTTTATTTATCTTTTTTAAAGATTTTATTTATTAGAGAGAGAAAACAAGCAGGGGGGGCAGCAGGCAGAGGGAGAAGCAGGCATCCTGCTGAGCAAGGAGCCAGAAGTGGGACTTGACCCCAGCACCCTGGGATCATGACCTGAGCCGAAGGCAGATGCTTAACCGACAGCCACCCAGGTGCCCCTAAATAAAATTATTTTTTATTTATTTTTTTTAAAGATTTTATTTATTTGAGAGAGAGAGATTGAGAGATAGAGAGCACGAGAGGGAAGAGGGTCAGAGGGAGAAGCAGACACCCTGCTGAGCAGGGAGCCCGATGTGGGACTCGATCCTGGGACTCCAGGATCATGACCTGAGCCGAAGGCAGTTGCTTAACCAACTGAGCCACCCAGGCGCCCCAATAAAATTATTTTAATAAATACTTAAAAAAAAGTTTGGGGGTATCTGGGTGGCTCAGTCAGTTAAGCATCCAACTCTTGATCTCAGCTCAGGTCTTGATTTCAGTGTTGTGAGTTCAGGCCCCATGTTGGGCTCCATGCTGGGCATGGAGCCTACTTAAAAATAAATAAATGAAATAACAATAAAAATAAAAATAAAAAATAAAAGTTTTAAGGGCATCTGGCTGGCTCAGTTGGTAGAGCATGTGACTCTTGATCTTGGAGTCATGAATTCAAGCCCCGCATAGGGCATAGAGCTTACTTACAAGAAAAGTTTTAAGAAACGTATATAACTCATGAAAATATTTGTGTGTAGTTTATGTTAGAATAATTGTGAGAGTGGGTGTCTGGGTGGCTCAGTTGGTTAAGTGTCCAACTCTTGATTTTTGGCTCAGGTCATAGTCTCAGGGTCGTGAGATCAAGCCCTGTGTCAGGCTCCGTGCTGGGTGTGGAACTTGCTTAAGATTCTCTCTTCCCCTTTCTCTCTGCCCCTCTCCCCTCCCTCTTTAAAAAAAAATTGTGAGAGAATTAAGGAATACTGCTTGTTTTCTTTGAGAATGGAAGTAGAATATCAAAGTAGATTTTTAGCAGAGTAAAATTAAATCTGGATTTTTTATTTTTTGGCTTATTTTTATTTTTATTAGTTTTTTAAGTAGCCTACGTAGCAAATGTGGGGCTTGAACTCACGACCCTTAGAGCAAGAGTTGCGTGCTCTACAGGTTAAGCCAGCCAGGTGCCCCTTTATTTTTAAAATTATTTTATTGTGAGTATATACAGTTCACGTACAATGTTACATTAGTTTCAGATGTATAACATAGTGGTTTGACAATAATATACATTATGAAATGCTGACTATAAGTGTAAGCACCATCTGTCACCACGCAAAGTTATTACAATATTATTGACTGTATTCCCTATGCTGCACATTTCATCCCTTTGACTTATTTTATAACTATTTTGCGCATCTTCCCACACTCTCCCCTCTAGCAATCACCAGTTTATTTTCTGTATTTATGAGTTTGTTTCTGTTTTTTTTATTGTTTATTCATTTATTTTTTAGATGCCACATATAATGAATTATTTGGTATTTCTCATTCTCCATCTGCCTTATCACACTTAGCATAATACCCTCTAGGTTCATCCATGTCACAAATGGCAAGATTTCCTTCTTTTTTATGGCTGAGTAATACTCCTTTGTGTAGATATCTTCTTTATTTATTCATCTGTCTATGGATACTTAGGTTGCTTCTGTAGCTTGGCAATTATAAATTGTACCCCAGTAAATGTAAGGGTAAATCTTTTTAAATTAATATTTTTGTTTTCTTCAGGTAAATACCCAGAAGTAGAATTACTAGATCATACGGTACTTCTGTTTTCAGTTTTTTGAGGAATCCTCCATACTGTTTTCCATAGTGGCTGTACCAGTTTACGTTCTCACCAATGTGCATGAGGGTTCTCTTTTCTCCACCTCCTTGCTAATACTTATTTCTTGTCATTTTGATAATAGCCATTCCTACTGGTGTGAGGTGATATCTCATTGTGGTTTTGGTTTGTTTCCCTGGTGATTAATAATGTTGAACATCTTTTCATATGTCTGTTCTATCTGTATGTCTTCAGAAAAATGTTAATTCAGATCACCTCTGCCCATTTTTTAAACTGGGTTGTTTGGTTTTTTGGTGTTGTTTTCTGACTTCTTTATATATTTTGGATATTATCTCTTCTCCCATTCAGTAGGCTGCCTTTTTTGTTGTTGTTGGTTTCCTTCACTGTGTAAAAGCTTTTTAGTTTGATGTAGTCCCAGTTATTTATTTTTTTGCCTTTTTTTTTTTTTTGAGAGCGAGAGAGCAAGTGAGGAGGGGTAGAGGGTGAGGGAGAGAGAGAATCCCAAGCAGGTTGCATGCCCAGCATGGAGCCCGACAGAGGGCTTGCTCTCACGACCCTCAGACCATGACGTGAGTTGAAATTGAGAGTCAGATGCTCAACTGACTGAGCTACCCAGGTGCCCTTGTTTTTGCTTAAAAACATTTTTATTTTGCTTTTGTTGTCCATGTTTGAGGGGTCAGATCCAAAAATATTGCTAAGACAAATGTCCACAAGTTTACTGCACTTGTTTTCTTCTAGGAGTTTTATGGGTTTGGGTCTCATATTTTGTTCTTTAATGTATTTTGAGTTTATTTTTCTATATGGTATAAGAGAGTGGTCCAGTTTCATTCTTTTGCATGTAAATGTCCAGTTTTCCCACTGGGGGTGATTGTCTTTTCCTCATTGTCTACTTTTTTTTTTTTAAGATTTTATTTATTTATTTGACAGAGAACACAGCAAGAGAGGGAACACAAGCAGGGGGAGAGGGAGAGGGAGAAGCAAGCTTCCCATTGAGCAGGGAGCCCATTGCGGGCCTTGATCCCAGGACCCTGAGATCGTGACCTGAGCCAAAGGCAGACTCTTAACGACTGAGCCACCCAGGCACCCCCTCATTGTCTACTTTTGCCTTTGCTTCCTTTGTCATAGATTAATTGACCATATAAATGTGGGTTTATTTCTGGTCTCTTTATTCTCATCTGTTAATCTATGTTTCTGTTTTTGTGCCAGTACCATATTGTTTTGATTACCATTGTATAGTTGTATAGCTTTGTAGTATAGTTTGAAATCTGGGATTATGATACCTCCAGCTTTGTTCTTCCTTCTTGAGATTGTTTTTGCTATTTGGGATCTTTGGTTGTTCCATACAAATTTCAGGATTATGTGCTCTAGTTCTGTGAAAAATAGTTGATATTTTGATAGGGATTGCATTGAATCTGCAGATTCCTTTGGATACTATGGACATTTATATTATTCTTTTAATCCATGAGCATGGAATATTTTTCCATTTCTTTATGTCATGTTCAGTTCATTCATTGGTGTCTTATAATTTGTTTTTTTTTTTTTTTGTCAAGGTAAGTGTACTCTCTAATCCCCATCCCCTATTTCCCCTATCCAACCCCCCCCAACCTCCCTTCTGGTAACCATCTGTTTATAATTAAGAGTCATTTTATTGGTTTATCTTTTTTTTTTCTTTGTTCATTTGTTTTGTTCAAGTTTTTATTTAAATTCTAGTTAGTTAACATATAGAGTAATATTGGTTTCAGGAGTAGAATTTAGTGATTCATCACTTACATATAACACCCAGTGCTCATTACAACAAGTGCCCTCCTTAATACCTATAACCTATTTAGCCCATTCCACCCATCCCTTCCCTACATCAACCCTGTTTGTTTTCTCTATAATTAAGAGTCTCTTATTATTTGCTTCCCTCTTTTCTCCCCTTCCCCTGTGTTTATCTGTTTTGTTTCTTAAATTCCACATATGCATGAGATCATATGGTATTTATCTTTCTCTGACTGACTTATTTCACTTAGCATTATACTTTTTAGCTCTGTCTGTGTCATTGCAGTTGGCAAGATTTCATTCTTTTTGATTCGACTAATATTCCAGTGTGTGTGTGTGTGTGTGTGTGTGTGTGTGTGTGTGTTTGTGTATATGACCTCTTCTTTGTCCATTCATCTATCAATGGACACTTGGGCTTCTTCCACGATTTGGCTATTTTATTTAAAAAAAATTTCTGGGGCACCTGGGTGGCTGTTGTTAAGCATCTGTCTTCGGCTCAGGTCATGATCCCAGGGTCCTGGGATTGAGCCCCGCATCAGGCCTCCTGCTCAGTGGGAAGCCTGCTTCTCCCTCTCCCACTCCCCCTGCTTGTGTTCCCTCTTTTGCTTTATATCTCTCTGTCAAATAAATAAATAAAGTCTTTACAAATAAAAAATTTTTAAAGATTTATTTATTTTAGAGAGAGCATGAGGGGGAGGGGCAAAGGGAGAGGGAGAGAGAATCTGAAGCAGACTCCATGCTGAGAGCAGAGCCAGACGTGGTGCTCAGTCTCACCACCCTGAGAACATGACCCTAGCCAAAACTGAGTCAGACGCTCAAGTGACTGTGCCACCCAGGCACCCCTAGTTTGGCTATTTTAAATAGTGCAGCAATAAACATAGGGGTGCATGTATCCTTCTGAATTAGTGTTTTTGTATTTGGGGAATAAATACCCAGGAGTGTGATTCCTGGATCATAGGGTAGTTCTATTTTTTAACTTTTTGAGGAACGTCCATGCTGTTTTCCACAATGGCTGCACCAGCTTACATTCCCACCAGCAGTGCATAGGGTTCATTTTCCTCCACATCCTTGCCAACACTTGTTTCTTTTATTTTTGATTTTAGGCATTCTGACAGGTGTGAGATGATATCTCATTGTGGTTTTGAATTGCATTTCCCTTAAGATGAGTGATGCTGAGCATCTTTTCATGTGTCTGCTGGTCATCTGTATGTCTTCTTTGGAGAAATGTCTGCTTGTGTCTTCTGCCCATTTTTTAATTGGATTACTTGTTTTTGGGGTGTTGAGTTGTATCGGTTCTTTAGATATTTTGAATACTAATCCTTTATTGGTTATGTCATTTGCAGATATCTTCTCCTATTCATTAGGTTACCTTTCCATTTTGTTTGTTTCCTTCACTGTGCAGAAACGTTTTATTTTGCTGAGGTCCCAATTGTTTATTTTTTCTTTTATTTCCCTTGTCTCAGGAGACAGATCTTTAAAAATGTTGCTGTGGCTGATGACAGAGAGATTACTGCCTGTGCTCTTTTCAAGGATATTTATGGTTTCAGGTCTCATATTTAGGTCCTTAATCCATTTTGAGTTTATTTTTGTGTATAGTAAAAGAAAGTGGTTCAGTTTCATTCTTTTTCATGTTACTGTCTAGTTTTCCCAACACCCATTTGTTGAAGAGACTGTCTTTTTCCCATTGTATATTCATTCCTCCTTTGTTGATTGACTGTATAATTGTGGGTTTATTTCTGAGTTTTTTTTAATTCTATTCCATTGATCTGTCTCTTTTTATGCCAGTGCCATACTGTTTTAATTGCTACCACTTTGTGATATAACTTAGAATCTGGAATTGTGATACCTCTGGTTTTTCTTTTTCAAGATTGCTTTGGCTTGGGGCACCTGGGTGGCTCAGTCGTTAAGCGTCTGCCTTCGACTCAGGTCATGATCCCAGGGTCCTGGGATCGAGCCCCGCATCCGGCTCCCTGCTCCACGGGAAGCCTGCTTCTTCCTCTCCCACTCCCCCTGCTTGTGTTCCCTCTCTCGCTGTGTCTCTCTCTGTCAAATAAATAAATAAAATCTTAAAAAAAAAAGATTGCTTTGGCTATTCGGGATCTTTGGTGGTTCTATACAAATTTTAGGATTGTTTGTTCTAGTTCTGTGAAAAATGTTACTGGTGTTTTGGTAGGAATTGCATTTAATCTGTAAATAGTTTCGGGTAGTATAGCCATTTTAGCATATTTGATCTTCCAACCCATGAGCATGAAATGTCTTTCCATTTTTTTGCGTGTTTTCAATTGCTTTCATTAGTGGTTTATAGTTTTCAGAGAACAAGTCTTTCACCTCTTTAAGATATTGTTTTTGGTGTAATTGTGAATGGGATTGTTTCCTTAATTTCACTTTCTGCTGCTTCATCATTAGTATATAGGAATGCAACAGAATTTTGTATGTTGATTTTGTATCCTGCAACTTTACCAAATTCATTTATCAGTTCTAGTAGTTTTTCAATGGAGTCTTTAAGGTTTTCTATATATAGTCTCATGTCATCTGTAAATAGAGTTTTACTTCTTCCTTACCAAATGGGGATGCCTTTTATTTCTTTATGTTGTGTAATCATTGTGACTAGGGCTTCTAGTACTATATTGAATAAAAGTGATGAGAGTGGACATTCTTATCTTGTTCCTGACCTAGGGGAAAAGCTCTCAGTTTTTTACCATAGAGTATAATGTTGGCCATGGGTTTTTCATATAAGGCCTTTATTCTGTTTTCTTCCATTTGCATAGCGTATTTCTTTCCATCCCTTTGCTTTCATGTTGTAAGTATCTTTTGATCTAAAGTGAATCTCTTGGGGCTCCTGGGTGGCTCAGTCGGTTAAGTGTTAAACTCTTGATCTTAGCTTAGGTCTCAATCTCATGGTGGTGAGTTAGTGAGTTCAAGCCCAATATTGGGCTTCATGCTGGGCAAGGAGCCTACTTAAAAAAAAAATAAATACAGTGAGTCTCTTGTAGACAGCATATAGATTGGTCTTTTTAAAATTTTTATTAATCCATTCAGTCTCTTTATGTCTTTGGATTGGAGCCCTTAGTCTGTTTGCATTTAAAACAATTACTGTTAGTTATGAACTTATTGCCATTTTGTTAAATGTATTCTGGTTGTTTTTGTAGTTCTGTGTTCATTCTTCTCTTGCTCTCTTTCCTTGTGGTTTGATGGCTTTAATGTTTTTTTTTTAAAGATTTTATTTATTTATTTGAGAGAGAATGAGAGATAGCACGAGAGGGAAGAGGGTCAGAGGGAGAAGCAGACTCCCCGCTGAGCAGGGAGCCCGATGTGGGACTCGATCCCGGGACTCCAGATCATGACCTGAGCCGAAGGCAGTCGCTTAACCAACTGAGCCACCCAGGCGCCCTGATGGCTTTAATGTTATACTTGGCTTTCTTTCTCTATATTTTCTTGTGTATCTGCTACAGGTTTTTGGTCATGGTTGCCGTGATGTTCATAGAATATAACCTCCTATGTTTATAGTAGTCCATTTTTTTTTTTAAGTTGATGGGTACCTATGTTTGAACACATCCTAAAAGCACTATATTTTTACTTCCCCCTCCACGTTTTAGGTGTCTGATGTCATATTTATATTTTTTTATTTTGCATGTCTCAACTAATTTTTGTAGACATAATTGATTTTACTGCCTTTGTCCTTAAATTTTTTTTTTAATTTAGTCTTTTGAGAATTTTTCTTTAAAGATTTTATTTGTCAGAGAGAGAAGGAGAGAGAGTATAAGCAGGGGGAGCAGCAGGCAGAGGGAGAAGCAGACACCCCAGTGAGCAGGGAGCCCGATGCAGCCTACCTAGATGTCCCACTACCTTTGTCTTTTAAACTTTGTACTAGCATTATAAGTGATTGACTGTTATATGTTTGCTTTTACTAGTGAGATATTTTTCCTTTCACAATGTTCTTACTTTTAGTTATGGCCTTTCCTTTTCTGCTTAAAGAAGGCTCTTTAACATTTCTTGTACAGTTTAGTGGTGATGAACTTCTTTAACTTTTGTTTGTCTGGGAAATGCTATGTTGCTCCTTCAGTTCTTAGTAATAAACTTGCCAGGTGAAGTATTCTTAGTTGTATGTTTTTTTCTTTTCAGCACTTTGAATATATCATGCCACTCTTCTCTGGCCTGAAAAGTATCTGCTGAGAAATCAGCTGATAGCCTTATTAGGTATCCCTTGTATGTAACTAATTGCTTTTCCCTCACTGATTTTAGATTCTCTCCTTTTCTTAATTTTTGCCATTATAATTATTATGTGTTTTAGTGTGGACCTCCTTGGTTCATCTTGTTTAGGTCTCTGTGTTTCCTGGATCTAGATGTTTGTTTCTTTCCCCAGGTTAGGGAAGTTTTCATCTGTTATTTCTTCAAATAACTTTTCTACCTCTTTTCCTCTTTCTTCTCCTTCTGGGACTCCTATAATGTGAATGTTAGTATTCTTGATGTCATCCCAGAGGTTGCTTGACCTATCTTAATTTTTAAAATTCTTTCCTCTTTTTGCTGTTCATTTTTGATGGTTTTCACTACTCTGTCTTCCAGCTCGTTAATCTGTTCTTAGGAATCCTCTATCTGCTTTCAGATCCCTCTAGTATGTTTTTCATTTCAGTTACTGTATTCTTTAGCTCTTATTTTTTTTAATATTTTATATCTTTGTTGATACTCTCACTGAATTCATCCACTCTTCTCTCAAATCTGGTGAGCATTTTTGCAAACACTACTTTGAACTCTTTATCAGTAGATTGCCTACCTACATTTTGTTCAGTTCTTTTTCTGGGGTTTGTCCTGTTCTGTTGTTTAGACTGTTCTTCTTTTAATTTTGTCTGACTCTCTGTGTTTGTTTCTATGTATCGGTAGGTCAGGTATGTCTCCTTGAAAATAGTGGCTTTGTATGCAGGGTGTCAGCGGGGGGCAGTAGTGCAGTCCACTGGTCACCAGAACCAGGTGCTTCAGGAATGTCTCCTGTGTGAGCTGCATGCATCCTCCTGTTAATGACTGAGCCACAAGTTTTATGGGCATTCTGATGGCAGGTCTGGGTTAGATTGGCTGACTGCAATGACTGGATGTGACTACTGCCAGCATACTGGTGAGCAGGGCTATTCCCTGGCACAGATGGTGGAGAGGCCTGGCTGATGCTGCTGAGGGGGTGCTGGTTGGTGGGATTAGCCTCTGGCAGAGCTCGCTGACAGGCTCTACTATAACTATTGTGGACTTGCTGGCAGGTGGTGCTGGCCCCCCTTAGTGGGGCAAAAGACACTTTGGAGTGGTGCCTGTTGAGGTGGGCAGGTAGGGTGGGGGTGGGTCTTTGGGGGTAATGTTGGGGCTGGGTAAGCACTGCTAGCAAGTTAGATAGAGATTGTCAGTGCTGTCTTCCACCAGTGTTGGGCTAGCGAGGCTGAAGAGTGTCAAGAATAATGGTGCTCATCAGCAATTCCATTCCCAGGAAAGTTCCTACTGATCCCTGCCCCTCTAGCACATGCTCTAAAGTTAGTCAAAATTTTTCTTCATGTAGGGCCCAGGTGCTTTTTGAACACTTGCCCCTCTTCTGGGTGTTGGAGTGAATGCTATAATGTGCTGGTTTCTTTAAGAGTAGAATCTCAGTTCTGTAGCCCTCCGGTTCTTCTGGAGTTAAGCCCTGCTGATTTTCAAAGCCAGACGTTATGGGGGCCTGTCCTTCCAGCACAGATCACCAGGTGGGGAGTATACCTAATGTGGGGCTTTTTGCCCTTGCTCTTCAGGAAGGACCTCTACATTTTTGATATCCCACTTGCTTGTCACTGCACCAGGGTTTTGATTCCCAGCCACATCTCTGGCCCTTCTACTCTTCTTCTTTTTTTTTTTTCCCCTTCTACCCTTCTTGATGTGGCTTTTTCTTTACATTTTTAGCTGTGGAAGAGCTAGTCTGTTAGTCTTTAGGTCATTTTCAGATTGAGTTACACTATATGTAGTTGGAGCCTTGATGAGTGAGTTCAGGATTCTCTTACTTCACCATCTTCCCAAATTCTCCAAAATGTGAGTTTTTTAAGAATTGTGTTTTAATCCCCATGACTTTTTAAAAAAGCAAATTGGTGTTATTATATAGGGTTATACTTCTGGGTTATTAAAATTTAGAAAAACCTTGGTACTTCTGAAATTTAGCTCTTTTTTGGAGTTATTTTAAGAAGATAACCAATCTCAGTGTACTTCTTTCAGAGCCTTCAAGGTCATATAATAAGGTAAACCTGTATGTTATCCATACTGAATTCACAACCCTGAGATCAAGACCTGAGCTGAGATCAAGAGTTGGACACTTAACTGACTAAGCCACTCAGGTACCCTGTTACATGCATATTTAAAAAATTGTGATAAAATATACATAAACATAAAATTCATCATCTTAATCAGATTTAAGTGTACAGTTCAGTAATGTTAAGTATATTCACATTGTTGTGCAGCCAGTCTCCAGAATTTTTTGTCTCTCAAAACTGAAACTCCATACCTGTTAAACAATTCTTGATTCTCCCACCTCCCAGCCCCTGGTAACCACATTCTCCTCTCTGCTTCTGTGAATCCGACTACTCCAGATACCTCATATAAGTGGAATCACACAGCATTTGTCTGTCACTTGCTTATTCACATAGCACAGTGTCTTCAAGGTTCATCCATGCTGTGGCATTTGTCAGCATTACCTTTCTTTTTAAGACTGAACATGCTATTGTATGTATATACCACATTTTGTTAATTTATTCATGCTTTGTTGGATACCTTGGTTGTTTCCATCTTTTGGCTATTGTGAATAATGCTTCTATGAACATGGGTATACAAATATTTGAATCCCTACTTTATATTCTTTTGGGTATGTATCAGAAGTAAAATTGCTGGATGGCAATTTTATTTTTAATTTTTTGAGGAACCACTGTATGTTTTCCATACCAGCTATAGCATTTTATATTACAATCAAGAGTTCATAGGGGTGGGCGCCTGGGTGGCTCAGTTGGTTGGGCGACTGCCTTTAGCTCAGGTCATGATCCTAGCGTCCCTGGATCGAGTCCCGCATCGGGCTCCCTGCTCAGTGGGGAGTCTACTTCTCCCTCTTACCCTCCCCCCTTTCATGTGCTCTCTCTCTCATTCTCTAGCTCTCAAATAAATAAATAAAATCTTTAAAAAAAGTTCGTAGGGGTTCCAGTTTTCTATATCCTTGCTGACATTTGTTTTTCTTTTCTTTTTTTTTTAATAATAGCCATTCTAATGTGGTGAAGTAGTATCTCATTCTAGTTTTGATTTGCATTTCACTAATAATTAATGATGTTGAATATCTTTTCATGTGATTATTGGCCATTTATATATTACATTTGGAGAAATGTCTATTCAAGGTCTTTGCCCATTTTTAATAGGGCTCTTTGTTTTTTTGTTGTTGTTTTAGGAGTTCTTACCAGATACATGATTTGTAAATATTTCTCCCATCCTGTAGATTACTTTCTTACTCTGTTGATAGTATCTTTTGAGTCACAGTGTTTTAAATATTGATGTTGTTCAATTTAATCTATTTTTACTTTTGTTGTCTGTACTTTTGGTGTCATATCCAAGAAATCACTGCCAAATCCAACGTAATGAACTTTCCCCCCATATTTCCTTCTAAGAGTCTTATTATATAAATTAGGTCTTAATGTTTAGATCTTTGATCCATTTTGAGTTAGTTTCTTTGGTGCAAGAAAAGGTTCAACCTCATTCGTTGGCATGTGGATATCCAGTTTTCTCAGCACCATTTGTTGAAAAGATTGTTCTTTACCCATTGAATGGTCATAGTACTCTTGTTGAAAATCAAAATCATTTGATTACATCTGTGAGGGTTTATTTCTGGGCTTACCATTCTATTCCACTGCTGTATCTTTTTTAAAAAATATTTTATTTATTTGAGAGAGAGAGATACAGTGAGAGAGGGAACACAAGCAGGGGGAGTGGGAGAAGGAGAAGCAGGCCTCCTGCCCAGCAGGGAGCCCAACACAGGGCTCAATCCCAGGATCCTGGGATCATGACCTGAGCCAAAGGCAGATGCTTAATGACTGACCCACCCAGGAGCCCCTGTTTTTATATATTTAAAAAAATATAATTAATGAAGTTTTAGAATATAATATTACTTACAAATTTGATAATTCTTATTTTTATTATTGTATAGATGGTAAGAAAAAATGTAATATTAGTTTGGGTTATTTGGGTTTTTAATGAACCAAAACCATTAAGAGAGAAGTATTGCAAACAGTTTATTCTGGTAAAAGGCACAGTGTCATAGCTAATATGAATTATTGTGGAAATTATTCGAGATCTGAGAATTTTGAAGAATAGTCAGAAAAGTTCATAGATCCATTCCTGAATGAGAAAGTGAGCCTCTCAGTGCATGTGCTACCTAGCTGTTCTTGTCTATGCCACTATTCTCACTTTAGAGCTGTGGTGGTAGCAGAGCAGGAATATTAATTTCTTGGAATAATTAATTAGTAAACATCCCCAGGTTCACAGTGTTGGGAAAATACAACATTTATATATGGATATTGTCAAGGATCTCTTGTATAATATATTCTTACTACTGTCTAGACTTGGTTTTCTATATATTTGAGTTAATTTTTCCAGAGGCATGTGAAGGGGGGAAAATGGGCAATTTAAGAATTAAAATTGTTTACTTTTCATTTAGGTAACTGGCAAACTTATCATCATTATGATTATATAGGACAAATAGTTTTATTTATATGTATATTTTATCTTAATGTCTCATTTAAATTTTTACTTTTTTGCATTGACTATATTTATTTAGCATAGACTATGTCTACTTACATAGGACCTAGAAATAAAACTGAACTTTTCTACCAGTCTCTCACATCGTTGTGGAAGATTGTGGTGAAATGAATAAAAGGATATGGTAGATCAGGAAATGTGGTTTGTATTTTTAGTTAATGACTATTTATTAGAAAATTTGGAGAAAATGTGTGCAATCTTGACAGAACTATACTTTCTCAATACAATTTTTTCTTTAAAAACATTAGTTAACTTTTGATTATTGTGATAAAGAAGGATGGGAATAGTAAAATGAAAATTTGCTGGTAAATACATCTCTTTTTAGTATGGCTCACATACCATGTATTACTAAATCTTTTCCAGAGCAGTAGCAAACTGAAAAATCTAATTTGAGTTTTACTTCCTTTCTTCGTCATACCGTCTGGTAGAAGTACAGATGAATAGGAAGCAGGGAGAAAAATCTGAAGTATAAAAGCCTTCAACTTAATTAACTTTTAACTATAACATTTAAATATATAATATACCTCATGTATGACATTTGAAAAAGATGTTGATTATTCTAGACATTTACTATTGTAAAATATATGCTATCTGCTAATGAATGGGTGTCAAGAACTATGAGGGGTTTGAGATTTTTACCCTACTTGTAAACTAAGAAGTTACCAAGCAACAGTTTCATGCTGGTAGAAGACATGAGACTCCAGAGTCAGAAACAAAAGACAGTTTATTACTCATAGTAATAGTAGCTGGAGTGTCAACTTTTGGTGGGGGCATTGATTCCAAAGCCCATTCCCACAGGGTAATGTAAAGAGGGTCAGATGATACCTGCACACAGTGGGCTATGTAAAGGATAGGAACTCTGAGCTTAAGGAACTTTAAATCTTTTCAAATGGGTGGGGAACCTGGTTGGCTTGGTCAATGGAGCATGCAGCTCTTGATCTTGGGGTTGTAAGTTCGAGCCCCATGTTTGGCATAATTACTTAGCAATAAAATCTTTACCAAATAAGAAAATAAAACTTATCAACTGGGTAGTAAGCATGCCTGACCTGTGCTGCAGAGATGGTATCTGGCTCCAAGGGACATTCTTTGCCTCATAGCAATAATTCAAGAGACCCATAGAAAATTGTCTCCCAACAATGGGTCTGGGTGGAAATTTTTGCATAATAAATTTCTTATTCATAATGCAAATGAATAATGTAAACAAGATCACAAGAAATGTTTAAAATACTTGGGAGAACCAAGTTTAAATACTTTACTTTTTAAGCACCTAATGTACAATTTAAGAAACTTTGAAAATTTTACATTATTGAAAATAAATTAAGGACTTTTATTTATGATCACTGCTGTTATGCTACATGTTTTTGAGACTAATAGAAGTTTATTTTGAGAATATTCTGAATTTAAAACTCTTAACTAATTCATACTGTTTTTCCTCTTTTTAATCTGTACAGGGAGATTCTAATCTGTACCAGGCCATGAAAAATTTAGATGTGAAAAATTAAAAAAATTTTTTTAAGTAAAAAGGAAGTTTTTTTTATTGTTTATACCAAGCCAAAGTGAACCATTCTGAGAGAACCACCATCTCCAATTTCCTGAAAGTAAAAACAAATAAAAACAATTAAAATCATGTTTGAGTAAACAATAATTGACTTAATATTTATATCTTTAATATTTTAATTTAAATATCAGAAAACATTGAAACAAAATAAAATGCACTAAATATATGTACATAAGAGAACTGTGTATTTTTCTTACTGTTAAAATATTGATAACAGTATTAATAAAAGTCAGTAAAGAGAAATAACATATGAAGCATAAAAGACAAAGAAGGAAGGACAGGATATTAGTTGAGATTTGAAAGCATGTGAAGGCCCCTACAGTGAAAAGTTGCAAACTGTGGGTCCTCATTTGTGATTCTTCCTATTACCTATTTGATTTTACAATACTGTCTGTTCTCAAAAGTCTGATATAACATGTATTTCTTCATTTTGGTGTTTTACTGAGTATTTGATAGTGGCTTTTCAGGTAATGTTTCATAGAAAAGATCATGGTTTTCTTTTTTTTTTTTTTAAGATTTTTATTTATTTGACACAGAGAGAGACAGTGAGAGAGTGAACATAAGCAGGGGGAGTGGGAGAGGAAGAAGCAGGCTTCCCGCCAAGCAGGGAGCCTGATGCGGGGCTCGATCCCAGGGCCCTGGGATCATGACCTGAGCTGAAGGCAGACACTTAACAACTGAGCCACCCAGGCACCCCAAGATCATGGTTTTCTAAGCCCTTCATAAAATTTTATGAAGCTGCAAATAGATGCAAGGACTTCATCCATTTCCCATTTTTAAACTTTCTTTCACCCCTTCCCCCAACCTCATTAAGTATAGATAAACAAAAAATTTTATGATAGGATTCTGAAATTGGAGTATGTTTAAACATAGCACCAAAGGTGAATGATATTATTTAGAAAACAGTACAGTGGGGACATTTTTGAAAGTCTGGAGATAACCTACTTAGAGTTGAAAGGTAAAGGGGAAAAGTAAAGAGCATAGGGATGGTGGTTGGTACTTAAACTAACATGTCATATTGGAGACATTTCTCTTATGTAAAAAAATTTAAAGTTATTCCTTAATTATATTTGAAAGTTCTTTTTAGTAAGAGAAGCCTTTCAGAAATTTGTTATTTCTAGAAGAAAACAGGTATGGGGTTGGCAAGTAAGGGAAACATGTATGTATGCATGTGTCTGTGGATCCTGATTAACACAAAATTTAAAAAAAAAACCCAACCTGGAAAAACAGGTAACAAGAATGAGTAA
This sequence comes from Callorhinus ursinus, assembly GCF_003265705.2. Lineage (NCBI taxonomy): Eukaryota > Metazoa > Chordata > Mammalia > Carnivora > Otariidae > Callorhinus > Callorhinus ursinus. The sequence goes on along the minus strand of NW_027397072.1, from coordinate 59,061,501 downwards.
TTTAATATTGCCTGAGGCGTGTGTGTGTGTGCTGGCAAGTTCAGGGGTTTTAGGTAGCTTTGAATTTTGAAACAAAAAACATTGAATACACCAGCATTTTAAAAAACATAAGTTCCAATTCTTGGCTTATAAACCACTATAGCAAAAACCTATCCTGTACATCAGTAGAATGGTCATCAAGAAAGCTGGATTTAGCTTTTGGTCTTGTTAACTAACTGGCAGAGATCCTAGGTAAATTATTTTATTTTTCTAATATCTGGTTATAATTGTTGCTGGAAGGCCAGATTTTGCATACTCGAAGTATCTGGTTCAGCCATATTCTTGATGTATACATAGTGTCTTATGTTAAGAATTACATTTTAAAAAGTAGGAATCTTGGGGCTCCTGGCTGGCTCAGACGGTTAAGTGTCTGCCTTCAGCTCAGGTCATGATCCCAGGGTCCTGGGATCAAGCCCAGCATCGGGCTCCCTGCTCAGCGGGAAGCCTGCTTCTCCCTCTCCCTCTGCCTGCTGCTTCCCTTGCTTGTGCTCTCTCTCTGTCAAAAATAAATAAAATCTTGGGTGCCTGGGTGGCTCAGTTGGTTGATCGACTGCCTTCGGCTCAGGTCATGATCCTGGAGTCCCAGGATCGAGTCCCGCATCGGGCTCCCTGCTCAGCGGGGAGTCTGCTTCTCCCTCTGACCCTCCCCCCTCTCATGTGCTCGCTCTCTCTCTCTCTCACTGTCTCTCAAATAAAAAAAAAAAAAATCTTTAAAAAAAAAAAATAAATAAAATCTTAAAAAAATTAAAAAGTAGGAATCTCAGAATTAACTTCTCAAGAATCTCCCAGGACTTAAAAAAAAAAAAAAAAGCTTTGAAGAGTTTCCTTAAAAATTCAGCCTATTTTTAAAAGACTTACTTCAGGGCATTTCCAGGATTTCCATGATAATGTGTTCCATGCTGAATAACATTGACTTGTACCTTGTTTAACTTAGAAGAATATTTTGATGATTAATGAAATAATTGTTTTGTATACTCATTTATTATTTAAAAGTATATTCATTAAATAGAACTTGGAACACAGGAAGTATAAAAATTTACCCATATTCTCACCAGTATTATGAAACTGTGGTTTACCGTGTATCTGCTTCAGTCTTTTTTCCCCCCACATGTTTTATTTTTTAAAATATAGTTTAAATCATATTATATATACAATTCTATATATTTTAGAGGGTTTTGCCTTACTTTGAACACTTTTTTCAGTGTTCCCACAGTCTTTCTTTAATGGCTAAATTTTAGTCCATTAAATACTATAGCTTTATTTAACCATTCCTTATTTTTTTGGTTAAATTGATATTCATTCCTAATTTCCTTTTTTTTTTTTTAAATAACTCAGTGATAGACATTCCTTTTTTTTTTTTTTTTTGTGATAGACCTTATTAGGCATGGCAGTTTTTTTGTGTTCAGGATTATTTCCTTGGTATGGAGTTGCAGAAATAGAATTATTGGAGCAAAGCTTATGAAATTTTAGGCCTCTGGATAAACACTGTAGAATTGGTAGTTTTGCTTTGTTTCTTCCCTGGCTTGGGAGGAGGTGATTTTGTTTGGTAATGGGAAGTATGGTTTCAGTGGAGGATGATCTTCATCTTATTATGTGCTGAAATTGTGCTCACCCTTGACTGAATGGTTACATGTTAATTCCTGTAATAATTTACTGCAACAAAAGGGTTTTCCCCAGACCCTCATTTGATTTCAACATATAGTTATGCACATTTTTCTAAGCCACACCCTCTTGCTGTTACCTAATGTTGGGTAATAGCAGGTCACTCTCTTTTAAATGTACATAGACTTCCATAAGACAAATTCTGTAGACAAGACAACTCGTTCTGTAGACAAGTTAAGCTTTGCTTTGCTACAAATTGGATTTTGACCTGTTCCTCACTTAATACAGATTTTTTTTTAATACTAAGCGATCATCTCATTATTTTATATTAGGTTTCCCCTCATGGTCTCATTCAACATTTCTGATTTGGTTCAACAGTAATTAAATCCCAGAAGTATACTGTTTTAGAGATAGAAGAAAGTTTCCTAATTTGCAGTCTTTTCATTTTACAGATGAGGAAACCAAGGTTCATACAGGTTAAGTCTTTTATCCAAAGTTACTCATATAGTGGCAGAACTGGGATGAGAATTTAGTTATATCTCTGTGAAGTGCTTTTTTCCACTACAGCTTCTTTATGTAGTAACAGGGAACATGTGTTCCACAGGCTACTTTATGATTTACTCCTAGGATTGCCTTTACTTGTCATTTAAAACTCTTGTTTATAGGCATGCCAGTAGCCCACCCCTGTGTGACAGGAGATGCTTTCTTTTCTTTCTTTCTTTCTTTCTTTCTTTCTTTCTTTCTTTCTTTCTTTCTTTCTTTCTTTCTTTTCTTTCTTTCTTTCTTTCTTTCTTCCTTCCTTCCTTCCTTCCTTTCTTTCCTTTCTTTCTTTTTTTCTTTCTTTGTTTCTTTTCTTTTCTTTCTCTTTCCTTTCTTTCTTTCTTTCTTTTAAAGATTTATTTATTTTAGAGAGAGAGAGTGCACACATGTGGGGGGGAGGGGCAGAGGGAGAGGGAGAGAATCTTCAAGCAGACTCCCCACTGAGCATGGACCACCCCCTGCCTCCATGCAGGGCTCGATCCCACTACCCATGAGATCATGACCTGAGCCAAAACCCAGTCAGAGGCTTAACCGACCGAGCCACAAGATGCTTTCTTGTGCAGTCAGGTTGTCCAGTTACTCAAGTTTCACTATTGACTGTTAACTCTGCTTCTTGCATATTTGGATCATACAGGGATTTTTTTTTAATCAGTGTTCCAGAGTTGTGGTGCTTGATGCTTTTTCTAGAAAATGAAATCTTAAATTGACTACAATCTAGCAGTTACCAGAGGTTGGCTTAAGGCTTCTGATACTTACGAGAGACAGGCTAATAGATAAGCTAACTATCTAATTTTCCAACTTGCTCTGTTAAGTAAACCATCAGAAAGGAATGCACTTGGAGCTTGTCCTCTCACCTCTCTACAGAACTGCCTTCACTGAATTGTGGTTCAGTATAATTCCAGCTTTTATAGAAGGCTTATAATGAAAACATCTATGTGAATAGGATTTCTTTTTCAAAACTCTACTTGAAGACATGTTTAGTTTTCTAACACAGACATTCTTTAGTGTGTTCCTAGTGCTGGAAAAACATTTCCATCCAGTTGAATTTACTATGTGCATACTTTAAACTATTAAGTCAGTAAAGACAATAATAATGAATGGTGTTTTGGAGTTTATAAAATGCTTTCACATTACCTAATTTTATGTAGCAGTCCTGTGATGTTATTAAATATAAGTATTCCCATTTTACAGTTTAGAAAATAGGTATAAAGAGGTATGGCTCTGAGGAAGTAGTGGAACAAAACTGGAACTGAGATAGTTTGCCTGTTAATCCTGCATTCTTTTTTTTTTTAATTTCTTAAAAATTCAGTTTAGTTAACACATAGTATAGAATTTGTTTCAGGGGTAGAATTTAGTGATTCATCAGTTGCATATAACACTCAGTGCTCATTACATCAAGTAACCCTTCTTAATGTCCATCACCCAGTTACCCCATCCCCCCACCCATATCCCCTCCGGTGACCCTCAGTTTGTTTTGCATTCTTTCTATTATATCATGGTATCTCCCAGAGTAAACCTATTTCCCTTTTTTGCCTTAGCCTCCCCAAATTCTGAGTTAAACTCTGTTTTAATTTATATATATAACAGCCCACATATTCAACAACATCTCTTACTTTGCAAGTTTTAATTGATTTTTGCTTTGAGTAATGGTATTATAGGTATTTTAGGTATTTTGCTTTATGTAATTATATAAATAACTTTGTGAACTCTGCCCCAAATATTTCAGAAAGTAGATAGGTCATAGATACTAAGATAAATTGATTTATATCTATGAAGAATGATCACTGTATTAGGGCTGTGTTGGCACTTTCGTTTTCTACCTAATAGTTTATCTAACTCTCCTCTTTAGGTAATATGTTGATACACTTAAAAACATTTTTAAAAATTTTTCTTTGGAGGAAAGATATGAGAATAGTTTAGCACTTATCATATCTCAACAAATATTTGAAGATGTTGTTATCCATCAAGTAGATTAATAAGCTTTATGATAGTAGTATCAATGAAAATCAAAATTGCTTTTATCACACTTTTAGAAATTGAATACTTAAACTTCAGTTATATAGGATGCTTTTTATTAAAGTGGATAATTGTCAGTATGTAAATATATTGATATATGTGTGTAAATATATATGTATATATACATATGTATGTATATTATATGTAAATATATGTATATATTACATATAAATATACATGTGTAAGTATATGAATATATGTATGTGTGTATATATGTTTATATTACATATAAATGTATATGTAAGTGTGTGTGTATCCCCAATATTTACATATTGACATTATAGAGACACACACAAATACACTCTCTGTACTGTTTGTACTGCTCTCTTCTGGCTGGAATCAACCTTCCTGGATGATAGAAGGGCCAAAAGAGCAATATAAACAGCAGATTGGTATATCTGTCATAATTCCACATTTAAAGAATGAGTTTCTGGCATTTCCAAGTCTAAGATTTTTTCCAGACAGTATGCCAATGAGTAGTACAGGCCAGACAACATAGGTACATGACTATATGGTTTGTTACCTATTTGTCTGTGACTGAAGTCAGTGGTAGGCAACAAGAGGTATGCTCCATCCTAGAAATGTATTCCAACATGCAAGCCCAAGTTAACCTCCTCCAAATCTGTCTATTAAAGTTTAATGGAAAACTCAAATTCTTTTCATCAGCTTTTGTCAGTACAAAAGTATCCTTCCCAAAGTCTTCCCAGGAGCCAGCTAGATCTCTGTGGGTTTTATTTCTTTACTTTTTTTATTGTGGTGAAATATGCATTACATAAAATTTGCCATTTTAACCATTCATGAATTTTCTAATTTGTTTTTCTTCACCATGGTTGACTCTTAACTCTATCTCAGCTAGGGTGTTTTTTAAAATGGTTCTGGAGAAAGTGGGTAAGAATCTTAAAGTGTACTATATCAAAGAACAGTCTACTAAATTGCAGGGCATCTGAGGTTAGTAAGATAACTGTGAAGATGGTCTATAAACTTTAAAATGAGTAGGAGTTAAGCAGTTGTGGAACTGCCTTCTTGCAGGGTAAAAATTGCATTTTTTTGTTTTCAGAAAGACTAATATAATTGTTCTTCAGATGGTAGTTACTTCAAGTTAAGACATGGAACATAATTCCTTTTTCAGGTTTTTCACGAAAGAGAATGTGAACAGGGAAATCTGAAGAACAAACTTTTTCTTAAGAAATTATAAATAGGCACTAATATATACTATTTGAGAAAAATGTAGTTACTGTAGTAATAAAGGTTTTAACAGCCAGCTAATTCAAAGCATCAGAAAACTTTACACCCTGGATCTTTCTATATATTACCCAGCAGATTCTACCCAAAGAATTTTCTTAGAATTGAAGTCCATATTCTGATGAGGCCTAAAGCTAAGTTATGGTTAAAATAAGCAAGGATTAAATATAGTGCCACTCCTTACTTTAACCAGAAAATAGCTTCAGGTCTGAGCAGAATATGAACTTTAATAAAAGTGTTTGGGTAAAAGTTCTCTGGGGTTTGATGGAGATAGATAGATAATTTATAATAATATGGGTGCAGTATATGTTATGTTTTTAAAAAAGATTTATTTATTTATTTTAGAGCACACAAGCAGGGGGAGGGGCAAAAGGAGAGGGAGAGAAACTCAAGCAGACTCCCTGCTGAGCACAGAGCCTGATGCGGAGCTTGATCTCACCACCCTGAGATGACCTGAGCCAAAATCAAGAGTTGGCTGTTTAACCGAATAAGCCACCCAGGCACCCCATATTGTTACGTATAACACACAGACACACTAATATAATGGAACAGTTAAGATCTGTGTGTTTCATTGTATGTATATTTGGGAGGGAGTGGAATATTGTAAACAAATATTAAACTGTAGTTAATGCTATGCATGCTAAAGTGGTTTAAAGGGGTGAAGTGTATGGATGTCTGCTACTCAATATAAAATGGATTGATAGAAGGATTTGTTGATAGATACATGATAAAGCAATTACTATAAAACAATTGTAAAATCTAGGTAATGGTTATGTGGATATTTACTGTACAATTCTTACAACGTTTTTGTATATTTGAAATTTTGCATAATAAAAAGTTGGAAAAAATAGTGTTAATGATAAGGTACTTAAGTCTACATAGGTCTAGTTTGGTACAGTCAACAATTATTGACACCTACAGTATGCCAAAGTGCTATAACTGGTATTAGGATTATATGATAGTGAAATGACTCAGACAGTCTTAGGTGGTGAGTAGCAGGAGATGAAATTGGGGAGAAAGGCATATTAGGTAACAGAGAGTTTTATATACCATAATAAAAAGCTTAGACTTTATCCTATGGCATTTTAGGCAGGGGAATGATAGGTAGATCACTCTCACAGCTTTGTGGAGGCGAGATTTGAGGTAGTGGTGGCAGTGGTGGGGCTAGACTAAAGATGAGGATATTAATTAGGAAGTCGTATTCCAGATGCAGATGATTAAAACCTGAATTATAGCAGGGCTAGATTCTAGAAATATGTAGGAGCAATAATCAATAGAGCAATAATTAATAGAATAGATTCGTTTTATTAGTTGTGAGTAGGTTATAGGGAATCAAGGGTGACAAATACCATGTAAGAGAAGGAGCACGTTTGGGTCTGGAGGGTAAAACAGTAAATTTGGTTTTGGATATGTTATGTTTCAGATACTGTTAAAATAACCATAGATGAAATCATTCATGCTACACCCCACATCAGCAAAGCAGAACCTAACTAAGTTTCTGTGCGTGGCCTTCCCAGAAAAGGAAGGCCTAGGTCAACTAGTTAGTGCTTGCCTACTTACACAAGTTACCTAACCCTGCTCCAAAACTTCCCTTTGCTTCATATAAGGAAAGTAACCCTACTTTAACCAATTAGCAAATGCCCAGAATAACTTCCTTGTTCCTGCTCACTTTACGCTGTAAATATCTCTTGCCTTGGGGCACCTACGTGGCTCAGTCAGTTGAATGTTCGACTGGGTTTCAGCTCAGGTTGTGATCTCATGGGTCCTGGGATTGAGCCCTGAGTCAGGCTCAGCACTCATAGGAGAGTCTGTTTGAAGAGTCTCTCCCTCTGCCCCTCCCCCTACTCATGCTCACTCTCTCTCTCTCTGAAATAAATTAATTTAAAGCAATCTCTTGCCTTGTACAGTTTTTTGGACTTCCTTTCTTTTTTTTAATATTTATTTATTCAGAGAGACACAGAGAGAAAGAGCAGAGGGAGAAGCAGGGAGCCCAATATGGGACTCAATCCCAGGACCCTGAGATCAGGACCTGAGCCGAAGGCAGATGCTTGACCAACTGAGCCATCCAGGTGCCCCTGGACTTCCTTTCTATCTACCAGATTGGATGCTGCCTGATTCATGAATCATCTGAATAAAAGCTTACTAGGTCAGTAAATTGTCTGTAGAAATTTTTCTTTTAACAGATATTATCTCCTCAAAGCGATATTTATTCATTCATTTGTATTTAATGGTATTTGACAAATACTACTACAGAATTCCATACCTGCTGCTAATAAGATGGTGGGCAAAAGGGACACAAATATTGCCTTTAAGAACCTTACAGTATAGTGGGAGAGAGAATTAAACCAGAAGGTATAATAAAAAGTGACATTTATGGTGGTAGGAGAAGCACAGGATGCTATGGAACTTCACAGAGGGGACAACTAACAGTCTGGCAGTGGCTCTGCAGGAACAAGATATATCAGTCTGAAACTTGGGATGGAGTCTGGGCTGGATACAGCAATTATGACTCTCTGCTACTGATTCCTGAGAGTTGATAAAAATGTCAACGGATAATAGTATAGAATTGTTAAAGAAAAATGAAGGGGGTGGAAATTGGAGGGGGAGATGAATCATGAGAGACTATGGACTCTGAGAAACAAACTGAGGGTTTTAGAGGGGAGGGAGGGTGGGGGGATGAGTTAGCCTGGTGATGGGTATTAAAGAGGGCATGTTCTGCATGGAGCACTGGGTGTTATACACAAACAATGAATCATGGAACGCGACATCAAAAACTAATGATGTAGGGTGCCTGGGTGGCTCAGATGGTTAAGCATCTGCCTTCAGCTCAGGTCAAGATCCCAGGGTCCTGGGATTGAGCCCCGCATCGGGCTCCCCGCTCGGCGGGAAGCCTGCTTCTCCCTCTCCCTCTACTGTTCCCTGTGCTTGTGCTCTCTCACTCTCTCTGTCAAATAGATAAATAAAATCTTAAAAAAAAAACTAATGATGTAATGTATGGTGATTAACATGACATAATAAAATAAAATTAAAAAAAAACAAAAAAAAATGAAGAAAAGGCTAAAGGCAAGTAAAAAGCCAGAGAAGGAGACAGAAACGAAATAGCAAGGTAGAAGAATTAATTGAGTGTGGTGTAATGGAAACTGAATGTTTCAAAATGAAGAGTGTAGTCAGTAGTGTTAGTATAGAAAGTTCTGATGAGTTAAATAGCAATAATTGGTTTGGCAATTTGGAGGTCATTGGTGACTAAGTGGAAGTAGTTTCAGTTAAGTGATGTTTAGTTAAAAGTAAAAAAATTTTAATATCTTTAAGATATTAAGATATAAAGAGCTACAAGACAAAACACAAGGAAATGAAATAAAACTTTTATCTTAATTTTAAATTGGAAATATCTGTTACATATTTATTAAAAAAAGTTTTATTTGTATTCACTGAAAAAGTCTAAAAGTTAAAAACCCTAGAGAAAATAGTAGAAATGGAGAAATAGTAAGTTCCACATTTAAAGCAGGGAATATATGAGTCTGGGACATCTTGCATAAAAGTAAAGCAGCTGCCAAAGATGAATTGGTCCATATCAAAGGACAAAGGAGCCAACATGGAGAAATTGGCACATCAAAACTGATAATGACTACAGGGGATTGAGACACATCAAGCACCTAAAAATCCATGAGTTCTTAGATTTTAATTTCCCTCTTTCTTTTATTGGGTATATGGAGGTTGCTGGGCCACCAACTCATTACTTTAAACCAGGGATCAGAAAACTATGGCCTATGGCCCCAATCCAGTCCAATCCCTATTGTAAGGCTGTGAGCCAAGCAGAGTTTCATAATGAATCAGTAATCCACTGTGACTTTTTAATAAAATTATGAGATCTTCTCTGACACATAACCTTTTTGAAATTGGTATAATAGGGCATGGATACTTCCTCAAAATGAACTTAGATATGTTTATGGCAGGATATGGAGAGGGTCCTCACATGCATTACTAAAAAATTATACATAAAAATAATAAAAATGAATTGGATGGCCTCGTCACTTTTATAAACCTTTTATCTTTAAACTTTTAATTTTGGTGAAATCTTAGCATTTGCAACTATGTGGATGGAGCTAAAGTGTATTATACTAAGTGAAATAAGTCAAAGACAAATACCATATGATCTCATTCATGTGAAATTTAAGGCAGAAAACAGATGAACATAAGGGAAGGGGGGAAACAAGCCATGAGAAACTCTTGACGATAGAGAACAAACTGAGGGTTGGTAAAAGGGCAGGGGGGGGCGGGGAATGGGCCAGATGGGTGATGGGTATTAAAGAGGACACTTGTGGTGAGCACTGGGTGTTGTATGTAAGTGATTAATCACTGAATTCTACTCCAGAAACCAGTATTGCACTGTATGTTAACTAAGTAAAATTTAAATAAAAAATAAACTTTTAATTTTGGATAGTTTCAAACATAGCAGAGAAAATGGTATATGTAAACTGCTATTTTACCCATTACCCATCTTCATCAATTATCAACTCATGGTAACTTAAATTCATGTATATCCCTCCTTCTTTCTCCCTACTGGATTATAATGAAGCAAATTCCACATACATAATTTCATTTGTACATTCCATTATGTACAATTTTATTTTTCAAAAATAGTATTATAACCTTGGAATACTGAAAAGCTGAATAGTTATTTAGAAAAATGTTTTCCAGTTAATGTATACCAGTAGGCATCCTTTTCTGAGTTCACAATAATCACATATACTGTGCTTTTCTCTTGGAGTCTAATTGTATAATAATAAAGGTTAAGAGGAAGTGTTTTACCTGTTCTATGCAGTCTTCTCTCATTTCTCCTTTAAAAATAAAATATCACAACATTAATTATCTTAACAGAACATTTTCATATAGCCTTAGTAGAAAGAGAAATACTTAAAATAATCCTAATTTAAACAAGTTGAAATACTGAAAACTGAAGAGACAGCAATAGCCAAAACTCAAAAAGTATGAAAGTACCGATGATTCTCATACATAACCTTTAGGGCTGATATCTTCACTGAAGCCAAATGAGTAGACTATGCCTACATTGCTCCTTCTGTTCTTAAAATGATACCTTAAAACTTGCATGGCAAGTAAGTTTCATCTAAGTGCCAATTTTAGTTGATAAGTGGTGGTTACCTACAGAATTGTGCTGAGAACTTTTATAAGGCCTTTTTTTTTCTTCTCAATGGGAAAGAATACTGTGTTTGATTGTGGGTTATTTGCTCTCATAGCAACAAATTACCTGCTGGCTCTGGTTTAGTATATCAAATGACGCTTTTATTTTTTTAAAGATTTTATTTATTTGACAGAGAGAGACACAGCGAGAGAGGGAACACAAGCAGGGGGAGTGGGAGAGGGAGAAGCAGGCTCCCCGCTGAGCAGGGAGCCCGATGTGGGGCTTGAACCCAGGACCCTGGGATCATGACCTGAGCTGAAGGCAGACACTTAACGACTGAGCCACCCAGGCGCCCCTCAAATGATGCCTTTAAAAGAGACATCTTTGCTTAAATTTATAGGCCATTAGGCTGAGAGAAAAGCTATGTGATAGGGCTACAGTCTAATTTCTCATTATTGATAGATATTAGGTAGACATTAATTTACATATTCTCATCCTTGAAACAAGTAATTGTGTATAATTCGTGGGTATTTATAAGTACCAGTTATGTGTTTCTCTTATAGCACTTAGTGCTTGCACGCATATACCACTCATTTGGCACTATGCTTATGTTAACTTATTATTTACTTTATTTATTTAGTCTACCTTCCCAAGTAGATTGTTTTCTAAAGCTTATCAGCAGCATCTTATCATATTCCTCCCTGTAGTCTTAGCACCAAGAAATGCCTTGATGACGACTGTGTTTCTATAAAAATACATGTTACTTGTCTGTCATTAACTCAAAATTACTTGCTATTTTGGGATATTTTTGTGTAGACTGGGATTTTTTTTAGCTATATAGTTCAAAAATTGCATAACACTTCTAATATGATATGGAATCATGCTGTGAAATCTGGATTGTAATGCTTTCATAGGACATCTGAATTTTTAAGATAGTAGATGGCCCTTGTCTTTAGGTAGATAAAAGAATAAATCCTACAGTAAGATAGTTATTCTCTTGAAGATCTCTAGGAATGTAAAAGTTAAGTCTCTCTCAGAAACTTGTTTAACATTCTCTCTTCCCAGTAGTCAATAAATTATTCTTATGACTAAATAAAACTAAAGACAAAAAACAAACCCTACCCTGCTTGAATTTATGTTTTTAAATCTTCCTTAGACTTTAAAAACAGCCCAGGGTACTTTGTATAGTGTTAAATAGAAATTGTTATGTCTGTAATCTTGATATTTTTCAAGCTAAACAACTTTTCAAAGCTATTAAAAGTAGACATCGAGTTTCACCATATTAGTCATTATCAATCTTCCTTGAATCCATGCCAATTTTTTCATGTAAAGGAAATTAACTTTCATGACAGAAGGGTTAAGATCTAAGATCTAGATTCTAGAAGGACATCTAAGGGGATTGGTGTAATGAAGTGATTGCTTCTGACTCTGGTATGTTACAGTCTTTTAAATATATACCACTGCTGTTTATTTTTCTCATAAAAGCCAGTGGTTACTGCTTCATTTAGTTTCTTGTCAACTGTAACAGTCCCCATCTCTTAACTATATTTGTCTTAGTCACGATGAGGGGCCCCATTAGGTAAAGAAAGGACCAGACAGTAAATATTTTAGGCTTTGCAGGCCAAGAGGCAAAACTGAAGATATTAGGTAAGTACTTATATATCAAGAGAGAAAAGTTCTATTAAGTTTTTATTGATAAAATTTAAATTATAATTGAGTATTTTGTGTGGTACACATCTAATGGGAATGTGGGGATAGCATTTAATTTAATTGGGGTTCAAAGTTAGTGTTTTCTCTTATCAAACTCAACTGCAAATGTTCTGTTAATGCTGATCTTGGTATATATTTTGTGTATTTCACCTTTGAAAATGCCCTTTCAAACGGGTAGGTACTACCAAATACTGATACCAGTCTATGAGCAGCATCATATTTTATAGAATTCTGTTAGATTCTTCTCTTGATGTTGGCCTTTTAGCGTGTTATTACATTGCAGATTAATCATTGCTGGTTCTAGGAAGCTCCTCAATTGCACAGTTGATGGATTTTGAAATAGGGAAATTTACTATGCATTTGTATTTAGGTCCGAAAAATGCTGCTGGAATTAGGGGGGCCAGTTCTGATATTCTGGGACTGAGTGGTTTCCCAGGATTTGGGACTCAAAGTGCTAAAATTGGGACTTTGTTACCCTTACTAGGACTTAGTTTGAGATCAGAAAACAGATCTACTTCAGATTTATATGGGAATACAGATCTCATTTCTTTTTTTAATTCTTGACAACTCAACTTCACATTACTTTATAATTCAAACAACATTAATAGCTTTACTTCAGTAAAAATTTCACATATAGTTAGTTTTGCCTTGTAATTTTAGGTTCAGTTCATCAAGAAACATCAAATTTGAAACAAAAGATGATTTCAAAAAGCCATTCAATTTGATAATAGTGGCCAGTTCAGTGGTGGTTCTCATTCAGAAAAATTTCAGTCTCAGCATAGAGCTAAAAAAAAAAAAAAAGCCACTGCTTTTACCCCTGCTAAGTTTTTGAACTTGTGGATAGAAGGGCAAGTCAGGATATTCAGCTTCTGTTTCTGACAAAAATTCACAAAACTGAAAGTGGTGAAACTCACAGGAGTGAATGAAGTTCACCTTTGACATTTTCGGTTCAGTAACATATGACGTATTTACATATTTTCTGCAAAGTAACTGTTGGTTGAGTAATATATTTAAACATCTAAAATTTTTAAATTTTATTTTAAATAATAAATTTAAACACCTTAACTTTTTTAAACACCTTTAAAAATAAAGATTTTATTTATTTATTTGACGGAGAGAGCAAACTCAAGCAGGGGGAGCGGCAGGCAGAGTGAGAGGGAGAAGCAGGCTCCCCAAGGAGCAGGGAGCCTTACGCGGGGCTCAATCCCAGGATCCTGGGACCATGACCTGAGTCCAAGGCAGCAGCTTAATAACTGAGCCACCCAGGTGCCCTTTTAAACACCTTTTTATAAGCTTCATAAATTTGTCTTTTTTCCTCTCCACATATTTATCATAATCAGTTGATTATGCACATCTTAGCAGATTCCACTTTAGGTTGAAATGAATTAGAGTTTTCTCAACTTTGAAAATATTCTTGCCTGAAGTTGTTTTACACAGACTATTCATAGAGGCTAATTCTCCAGTTACTTCAAACTTGGCATTGACTCAAAAAAAAAAAGTTGAACAGTGTACATCTGTTGACCACAGAAAACCACTTTAAATCATCTTCCTTTTTTTGTCTTGTTTTTAAATAAACTATTAATGTTGCTCCCAGTGTCCTCAACTTTTAAGCAAATATACTTGCCCAGTGGCCAAAAGTCTTAAGTTTGTTTTCTCTTGGACACATTTCTTCATCTTCTACAGTCAAACGTGGTTTAATTAACTCATCATCAGTGAATGGCTTTCCTTGCTTGGTTAACAAATGAGCCACTCAGAAACTTACTTTGGTCATACTTCATGTTTATTTTCTGTTAGTGAAGAAATTCTTCTATGATGAGACACTTCTTTGTAAATTTTCTACTTTTTCTCACTGTTGCTTGCCTGTGGGCAGGGGATACTACGATGAGCCCTTTGTTTGGTAATACTGCTGCATATTGGACTGTGCCTCAAAAGTGTGATATTGTAAGTCCAGTTTTCTTTCCTTATTTTGATAAGATGGGTATGCACTGGTAATAAAAATTAAAAGTTGTGGTGTAGCAATATGTGTGGCACTTGCAATGCTGTGCACCTATAACCATGTCACTACAATTGGCGGTGTGCCAAACAGCCAGGTAATGTGCTAATCAGTTCTGTCATTGTAGCATGAAAATAGCCGTAAATAATATGGAAAAGAATAAGCATGGCTCTACTCCAATAAAACTTTATTGGCAGACATTGAAATTGAATTTCGTATAATTTTCATATGTCACAAAATTCTTACTTTTTCGAAAGTCCTTTCGACTTTTTCCAAACCATTTAAAATGTAAAAACCATTCTAGTTGTGGGCTCTAAAAAAACAAGTGACATATGGGCTGTACTTTGTGCATCTCTAGTCTAGATAGCTTTTTTCAAACTATGTAATATTACTTATATTTTTTAACCCTTGCATTCATTTATATCAATTTTCCCTTTTTCATGTTATTTTAAAATTTATTTCTACTTAAATAAAAAAACTGAGTGAGGGCACCTGGGTGGCTCAGTCGTTAAGCGTCTGCCTTCGGCTCAGGTCATGATCCCAGGGTCCTGGGATCAAGCCCCACTTTGGGCTCCCTGCTCAGTGGGAAGTCTGCTTCTCCCTCTCCCACTCCGCCTGCTCTCACTGTCTCTCTCTCCCTCTCTCTCTCTCTCAAATAAGTAAATAAAAATTTTAAAAAAATTAAAAAAAACCTGAGTGATAGTTATTCTTTAAATGGAGGATAACTAACTTTAGCATAGCACCTAAAATACTCAGCAGAGTGCCTGGCACATTGTAAATGCTCAATGATTGTTTGCTTTACTGTTGACATTCTTATTGAGATCGGCCCCTGATAGTGGTAGAGAGGTGTTTAAGATGAAAGAAGGAAAAAAGGAAAGGGGAAAGAAAGGAAAGGAAGGAAGGAGGGAAAGGAAGAAAGGAAGAAAAGGAAGAAAGAAAAGGAAGGAAAGAAAGGAAGGAAAGATGCTTTCTACACACACACACACTTTCTAGTTTGTTTTGGAATACAGGACACAAAATCATGAGCCCTTTAAAATTGGGGTATGAAGATTATATCTATAACTTAACCATGTAGACTGTGATAGAAATAAACTAAATTGATAGGATGAGAATTGCTTTCCAGAAAAGCCTTGCTCGTTGTATCCTCGTCTCATGAGTTTTATAGGAAAGATGCTAAATTATTGAGTAATTTCTTTCCATACCTGGTCAAGAAAATTGCAGTGTTAATCTGACTTCTGTGATGCTTTTTAAAACAAACACTTGTGATCATTAGCCATTGTTTTAAATCCCTTACAGTGCATATCCATTAGGTCTTTCTGACTTGAACACATCCAATGTTTCTGTTATTTCATCACAGATTTATTATATGAGCTTCCTCCCTAAGTTTAATGGGGCATTATTCTTAGACCAGTATTACTCGAAGTATGGGATGAAGACTAATAACTGATCTGCAAAATATTATTGGCCTGTTAACTGTTTATTATTTGTGATAGAAAAAAATTAGTAGAAACAATTATAAACTTTTATGACAGTTTGACAGGATAATTTTACGTATATTTAACAAAAATTTGGATATTTTTATTAAAATTTTAATACATTTAAAAAGATGATATAATTGGTATATAACATTATATTAGTTTTAGGTGTACAACAAAATGATATGATATATTGTGAAATGATCACCACAGTATGTCTAGTTAACATCTAATACCAGTTACAATTATTTCTTGTGGTGAGAACTTTTAATGTGCATTCTCTTAACACCTTTCAGAAATACAATACAGTATCATTGACTGTAGTCATCATGCTGTGCACTATATCCTTATGACTTATTTATTTTATAAATGGAAGTTTCTTTTTTTATTTTAAAGATTTTATTTATTTGTCAGAGAGTGAGAGAGAGAAATAAGAGAGTGAGCACAAGCAGGGGGAGCAGTAGGCAGAGGGAGAAGCAGGCTCCCCACTGAGCAAGGACCCCGATGCAGGACTTTATCCCAGGACCCTGGGATCATGACCTGAGCTGAAGGCAGATGCTTAACCAACTGAGCCACCCATGCATCACTTAATGGAAGTTTCTACCTTTTGATCACTTTCACCCACTTCTCCCACCACCCCACCTCTGGAAAACACTAATGTCTTTTTTGTCTATAGGAATTTAGGTTTTTTGGTTTTTTTGTTTTTTAAGATTCCACATGAGTGAGATCATATGGTATCTGTCTTTCTCTGTCCGACTTATTTCACTTTGTATAATGACCTCAGGGTCCATCCATGTTGTCACAAATGACAGGTTTTCCTTGATTTTTATGGCTGAATAATATTCCCTTGTGTATTTATACCACATTTTATTTTTTCAACCATCGATGGACACTTAGGTTGTTTCCATGTATTGGCTGTTGTGAATAATGCTGCAGTTAACATGGGAGCGCAAATATCTTTTCAAGTTAGTGTTTTTGTTTGCTTTGGACAGATACACAGAAGTCAAATTGCTAGTTCAAACAGTAGTTCTATTTTTAATTTTTTGAAGAATTTCCATCTTGTTTTCTGTAGTGTACATTCATACCAACAGTGCACAGGGTTCCCTTTCCTCCACATCCTTGCCAACCCTTATTGTTTCTTGTCTTTTTGCTAATAACCATTCTCACAGGTGTGAGATGATGTCTCACTGAGGTTTTGATTTGCATTTCTTTAATGATTACTTTTGTTGAGTACCTTTTCATATACCTGTTGGATATCGGTATGTTATCTTTAGAAAAATGTCTACTTAGATCTTGTGTCCATTTTGTTTGCTATTGAGTTGTTGAGTTCTTTATATATTTTGGATATTAACCTCTTATTAGATACATGATTTGTAAATATTTTCTCCCATTCAGGAGATTGTCTTTTCATTTTGGTGATGGTTTCCCTTGCTGTGCAGAAGCTTTTTAGTTTGATGTAGTCCCACTTACTTATTTTTGTCTTTGTTGCCTTTGCTTTTAGTGTCAGATTCAAAAAATTGTCTCCAAGATATATGTCACGACTCTCCTTGCTTGTATTTTCTTTCTTTCTTTTTTTTTTTTTTATAAGATTTCATTTATTTATTTAACAGACAGCGAGAGAGGGAACACAAGGAGGGGGAGTGGGAGAGGGAGAAGCAGGGTTCCTGCTGAGCAGAGAGCCCAATGCGGGGCTTGATCCCAGGACTGTGGGATCCTGACCTGAGCCAAAGGCAGACGCTTAATGACTGTGCCACCCAGGGGCCCCATCATTGCCTGTTTTTTCTTAAGGTGTTTTAGTGTCAGGTTTTATGTTCAGGTCTTCAGTCCATTTTAGGTTATTTTGTGCATATAAGATAGTGGTCTAGTTTCATTCTTTTATATGTAGCTGTGACAGTTTTTCCAGCACCATTTATTGAAGAGACTGTCTTTTCCCCTTTGTATGTTTTTGTACCCAGTGTTGTAAATTAATTGACCATATATGCTTAGGTTTAATTCTGGGCTCTCTGTTATTTTCCATTGATCTATGTGTCTGTTTTTTATGCCAATATCATACTGTTTTGATTACTATAGCTTCGTAATACAGTTTGAAATCAGGAAGTGTGATACCTCCAGCTTGGTTCTTCTTTTTTAAGACTGTTTTGGCTATTTGGGGTCTTTTGTACTTCCATACAAATTTTAGGATTGTTTATTCTTTTTCTGTGAAAAATGCCTTTATAATTTTGAAAGGGATTGCATTAAATTGTAGATTCCTTTGAGTAGTATGGACATATTAACAATATACTTCCAATCTGATCATGGTTTATCTTTCAGTTTATTTGTGTCACCTTCAATCTTTCATCAATGCCTTATGGTTTTCAGTGTGCATGTCTTTCACTTCTTTGGTTAAATTTATTCCTAGGTATTTTATACTTTTTGATGCAGTTGTAAATCAGATTGTTTTATTTCTTTTTCTTGTAGTTCAATATTAGTGTATAAAAACACAACAGATTTTTGTATACGGATTTTGTATCCTACAACTTTAATGAACTTGTTTATTCTAACAGCTTTTGGGTGGAGTCTAGGTTTTCTATATCCTGTCATCTGCACATAGTGACAGTTTTAGTTCTTCCTTTTCAATTTGGATACGTTTTATTTATTTATTTTTCTTGCCTAAGTGCTCTGGCTATGACTTCCAATTCTGTACTGAATAAAATGACAAGAATGGGCATTCTTTTATTTTTATTTTTTATTGTTATGTTAATCACCATATATTACATCATTTGTTTTGGTGTACTGTTCCATGATTCATTGTTTGTTCATAACACCCAGTGCTCCATGCAGAATGTGCCCTCTTTAATACCCATCACCAGGCTAACCCATCCCCCTACCCTCCTCCCCTCTAGAACCCTCAGTTTGTTTTTCAGAGTCCATCATCTCTCCTGGTTCGTCTCAAATTCTTGTCTTGTTCCTGATCTCAGAGGAAAAAGCTTTCAGCTTTCACCATTGAGGATAATGTTAGCTGTGGGCTTGTCATTTATGGCCTTTATTATGTTGAGGTATGTTCCCTCTGTAACCACTTTTTGAGATTTTTTTTTTAAATCATAAGTAGATGTTGAATTTTGTCAGATGCTTTTCCTGTATATATTGAGATAATCGTATGTTTTCATTTTGTAAATGTGGTGTATCACAATGATTAATTTACAAATGTTGAACCATCCCTTGCATCCCTGGAATAAATTGCACTTGATCATGATGAATGATCCTTTTAGTGTTATTGTTGAATTTAGTTTTCAAATATTTTGTTGAGGTTTTTTGCATCTGTATTTGTCAGAGATATTGACCTCTGTAGTTTTCTTTTGTATGATGTCATTGTCTACTTTTGGTATCAGGGTAATGCTGGCTTCATGAGATGAGTTTGAAAATGTTCTCTGATCTTTTTGAAAGAGTTTCAGAAGAATTGGTATTCTTATTTAAATGTTGGTAGAATTCACCAGTGAAGTCATCTGCTCCTGAACTTTTCTTCTGGGAGAGATTTTTTTTTTTTTTCACAAATATGATTTTTGTATTTGTCACCATTAAATGTCTGGCTTTTTTTTTTTTTTAAAGATTTTATTTATTTATTTGAGAGAGAGAGAGAATGAGAGATAGAAAGCACGAGAGGGAAGAGGGTCAGAGGGAGAAGCAGACTCCCTGCTGAGCAGGAAGCCTGATGTGGGACTCGATCCCGGGACTCTAGGATCATGACCCGAGCCGAAGGCAGTCGCTTAACCAACTGAGCCACCCAGCACCCTAAATGTCTGACTTTTAATCAGATTCTTGGACTGGTGGCTCATATCCATCAGCTCGTTCAACTTTAGCACTGGTCTCATCCCCAGTAGCTTTTCCAGAACTACTACCTTCACCATGAAGCTCCATGAGCTTTCCCAATTCAAACTTGGGCTTCTTCAGCGTTTTTACTTTTCTAATGAAGACATCATGAAGTGGATAAATAGACTGACAAGCCTTTTCTGTATCTTTTCCGATGCTGTCTGGAATCAGTTTATTGACCACTTCTTTCAAGTCATTTGTTTGCACCTCTCAGGTCATGATTTCCCTCATCTTTTTCCGAATTTGACGGACCTGTTGGTGCTGAGCATAAGAGGTCTTCTGAATCTGATTATTGCGTTTTTTAGTAAAACCAACACAAAATAGACGAAGCAAATAACCATCGGTAGTCTTGACATCAACATGAGCTTCAATCATGGTCTGCCATTTTTTGACCATGGAGCACATTTTGTCATGGGTAAGATCCATGCCATGGAAATTAGTCAGGCAGTTTTTGCCCTGAACATTCTCAGTAATTAGCTTGAATTTTCTAAATGCAACTTCATCATTCTGCAAATCAGCAAGGCTCACTTCAAAAATCCGACCCTTGAGGCCATCAGATGCGATTTTGGTTCCTTGAGTTCTTGTGACTAATGTTTTTCCAATATTTCTTATATTGAACATAGCTGGTGCTTTCACATCATACCAATCTTTCTTAGAAAATGGATCAACCACTTTCTTCTTGGCTCCCTTTTTGCCGCCTTTCATAGGGCACTTGTTCTTGCTGGCCACCATGGCGCTGCTCAGGGAGCCAAAAAAAAAAAGTGGGAGAGATTTTTGATTAGAGATTCAATCTACTTGTTATTGGTCTGTTGAAGGTTTTCTGTATATTCATGATTCGCTTTGGTGGGCTGTATGTTTCTAGGGCTTTGTCCATTTCTTCAGATTTTCCAATCTGTTGGGCTTTAATTGTTCATAGTAGTCTCTTATCCTTTGTAAAGGTTTCTGGGATAACCATTGTAATGTCTCTTTCATTTCTGATTTTATTATTATTATTTTTTTTAGTCTTCATTTCATTTGTTTTTGCTGATTGTTGCTATTTCTTTCTTTTTACTGACTTTGGGTTTAGTTTGTTCCTCTTTTTCTAGTTCCTTGAAGTGAAAAGTTTATTTGAGATCTTGTTTCTTAATGAAGGCATTTATCATTCTGACCTTCCCTCTTAGAGCTGTTTGTGCTGAGTTCCATAAGTTTTGGTATGTTGTATTTCCATTTTCAGATTTCTCAAGATATTTTTTGCTTTTTCTTTTGGTTTCTTCTCTGACTACTTGGTTGTTCAGCAGAATGTTGTTCAGTCTTCACATATTTATAAATTTACCACTTTTCTTCTTATAACTGATTTTTAGTTTGAAACCACTGTGGTCAGAAAAAAATGCTTGATATGATTCAGTTCTCTCAAAATTTTATGACTGTTCTGTGGCCTAACATATGATTTTTCCTGGAGTATGTTCCATGTGCACTTAAGACTGTATGCTGTTGCTTAGATAGAATCTTCTGTATGTTTGTGTTAAGTCCATCTAGTCTAACATGTTATTTAAGTACAATGTTTTTTTAATAGATTTTCTGTCTGGATGATCTAATTGATGAAAGTGGGGAATTTAAGTCCTCTACTATTTTTTAATTGATGTCTATTTCTCCCTTTATGTCAATTAATGTTTCTTTATGTATTTAGGTGGATAAATATTTACAAATGTTTTATCCTCTTGTTTGATTTGTTCTTTTATCATTATTTTATGACCTTGTTTGTCTCCTATTATAGTCTTTGTCTTAAAGTGTATTTTGTCAGCTATATATTTTGTAAATATACCTACCCCAGCTTTCTTTTGGTTTTCATTTGCATGTAGTATATTTTTTCTACCCTTTACTTCCATTTTGCACATCCTTACATCTGAAGTGAGTCGCCTGTAGACAGCATATAGATGGATCTTGTATTATTATCCATTCAGCCACTGTGTGTCTTTGTATTGGAGAATTTATTTCATTTTCATTTAAAGCAGTTTTTGAGGGGTCTGTACTTATTGGCATTTTGTTAATTGTTTTCTGGCTGTTTTTAAGATTTCATTGTTCCTTTCCATTTTTCTTGCTCTCTTCCTTTGTGATTCAATGATTTTTCTTTTTTTTTAATTTTATTATGTTATGTTATTGACCATACATTACATCATTAGTTTTTGATGTAGTGTTCCATGATTCATTGTTTGTGTATAACACCCAGTGTTCCATTCAATATGTGCCCTCTTTAATACCCATCACCAAGCTAGCCCATCCCCCCACCCCCCTCCCTGCTAGAACCCTCAGTTCCTTTCTCAGAGTCCATAGTCTCTCATGGTTCATCTCTCCCTCTGATTCCCCCCCACCCTTCATTTTTCCCTTCCTACTGTCTTCTTTTTTTTTTTTTTTAACATGTATTATTTGTTTCAGAGGTACAGATCTGTGATTCTATAGTGATATGCTTAGATTCCTCTTATCTTTTGCATATCTATAGACTTTTGCTTTGTGACTACCATGAGGCTTACATAAACAACACATATATATTATTTAACACACACATATGTAAAATAGTCTATCTTAAATTGATAGCTTAAGTTTAGATCCATTCTAAACCTTTTTTTCTCCCTCTCCCACATTTTATGTTTTGATATCACAATTTACATCTTTTAGTTTTCAGTATTCATTTACAAATTACTGTAGTTGTATTTTTACTACTTTAGTCTATTAACCTTCATACTAGATTTATAAATAATTAACCAACCACCTTTAAGATTACTCTGAATTTTACTATTTATTTGCCTTGACCAGTGAGATTTATACTTTCACATATTTTCCTATTACTAATAGTACCCTATGTTTCAGCTTAAGGAAGTCCCTTTAACATTTCTTGTAAGTCTGGTCTAGGGGCAATAATTCCTTTAGCTTTTGCTTGTCTGGAAAACTCATATTCTACCCTCCCACCCCATCCAAATCTGAAGGACAGCTTTGCTAGGTAGAGTATTCTTGTTGGCACTTTCCTTCTTTCAGTATTTTCAATATATTATGCCCACTCCCTGCTGACCTGCCAAGTTTCCACTCAAAAATTTTGATTGTCATGGGCCTTCACTTGTGTGTAACTGTTTTTCTCTTGCTGCTTTTAAGATTCTCTCCTTGTCCTAAGAACAAACAGTGTTAAAATGTCCATACTACCCAAGGCAATCTGCAGGTTTAATACAATCCCTACCAATATACCAACAGCACTTTTCAAAGAACTAGAATAAATGATCCCAAAATTTGTATGGAACCACAAAAGCCCTCAATAGCCAAAACAAGAATTAATACCTATTTTTCTGAAACTGTTCCAAAAAATAGAAATGGAAGGGAAACTTCCAAACTCATTTTATGAGGCCAGCATTACCTTGATCCCAAAACGAAAGACCCCATCAAAAAGAATTACAGACCAATATCTCTGATGAACATGGATGCAAAAATTCTCACCAAAATACTAGCCAATAGGATCCAACAGTACATTAAAAGGATTATTCACCACAACCAAGTGGGATTTATTCCTGGGCTGCAAGCTTGGTTCAACATCTGCAAATTAATCAATGTGATACACTACATTAATAAAAGAAAGAACAAGAACCATATGATACTCTCAATAGATGGAGAAAAAGCATTTGACAAAGTACAGCATATAGCATCCTTTCTTGATTAAAACTCTTCAGAGTATAGGGGTAGAGGGTACATACCTCAATATCATAAAAGCCATCTATGAAAAACCCGCAGCAAGTATCATTCTCAATGGGGGAAAACTGAGAGCTTTTCCCCTAAGGTTAGGAACATGGCAGGGATGTCCACTATCAGCACTGCTGTTCAGCATAGTACTAGAAGTCCTAGCCTCAGAAATCAGACAACAAAAAGAAATAAAAAGCATCCGAATCAGCAAAGAAGAAGTCAAACTCTCACTCTTTGCAGATGATATGATACTTTATGTGGAAAACCCAAAAGACTCCACCCCAAAACTGCTAGAACTCCTACAGGAATTCAGTAAAGGGGCAGGATATAAAATCAATGCACAGAAATCAGTTGCATTTCTATACACCACCACCAAGACAGAAGAAAGAGAAATTAAGGAGTTGATCCCATTTACAAATGCACCCAAAACCATAAGATACCTAGGAATAAATCTAACCAAAGAGGCAAAGAATTTGTACTCAGAAAACTATAGAATACTCATGAAAGAAATTGAGGAAGACACAAAGAAATGGAAAAACGTTCCATGCTCATGGATTGGAAGAATGAATATTGTGAAAATATCTAGAGCATTCTCTAGTACTTAGAGCAATCTACACATTTAATGCAATCCCTATCAAAATACCATCAACTTTTTTCAAAGAAATGGAACAAATAATCCTAAAATTTGTATGGAACCAGAAAAGACCCCGAATAGCCAGAGGAATGTTTAAAAAGAAAAGCAAAGCTGGCGGCATCACAATTCCGGACTTCAAGCTCTATTACAAAGCTGTCATCATCAAGACAGTATGGTACTGGCACAAAAACAGACACATAGATCAATGGAACAGAATAGAGAGCCCAGAAATGGACCCTCAACTCTATGGTCAACTAATCTTCAACAGAGCAGGGAAGAATGTCCACTGGAAAAAAGAGTCTCTTCAACAAATGGTGTCGGGAAAATTGGACAGCCACATGCAGAAGAATGAAACTGGACCATTTCCTTACACCACAGACAAAAATAAACTCAAAATGGATGAAAGACCTAAATATGAGACAGGAATCCATCAAAATCCTAGATGAAAATACAGGCAGCAACCTCTTTGACCTTAGCCGCAGCAACTTCTTCCCGGAAACATTGCCAAATGCAAGGGAAGCAAGGGCAAAAATGAACTATTGGGACTTCATCAAGATAAAAAACTGCACAGCAAGGGAAACAGTCAACAAAACCAAAAGACAACTGACAGAATGGGAGAAGACATTTGCAAATGACATATCAGATAAAGGGCTAGTATCCAAAATCTATAAAGAACTTATCAAACTCAACAACCAGAGAACAAATGATCCAATCAAGAAATGGGCAGAAGACATGAACAGACATTTTTCCAAAGAAGATGTCCAAATGGCCAACAGACATGTGAAAAAATGCTCAACATCACTTGGCATCAGGGAAATACAAATCAACACCACAGTGAGATACCACCTCACCCCAGTCAGAATGGCTAAAATTAACAAGTCAGGAAAGGACAGATGTTGGTGAGGATGTGGAGAAAAGGGAACCCTCTTACTGTTGGTGGGAATGCAAACTGGTGCAGTCACTCCAGAAAACAGTGTGGAGGTTTCTCAAAAAGTTGAAAATAGAGCTACTGTATAATCCAGCAATTGCACTACTGGGTATTTACCCCAAAGATACAAATGTAGTGATCCAAAGGGGTGCATGCACCCCAATGTTTATAGCAGTAATGTCTACAATAGTCAAACTATGGAAGGAGCCTATACATCCATCAACAGATGAATGGATAAAGAAGATGTGGGTGTATATATACAATAGAATATTATGCAGCCATCAAAAAAATGAAATCTTGCCATTTGCAATGATGTGGATGGAACTAGAGGGTATTATGCTAAGTGAAATAAGTCAATGAGAGAAAGACAATTATATGATCTCACTGATATGAGGAATTTGAGAAATAAGACAAGATCATAGGGGAAGGGAGAGAAAAATGAAACAAGATGAAATCAGAGAGGGAGACAAACAGAGGCTTTTAATCTCAGGAAACAAACTGAGTGTTGCTGGAGTGGAGGGAGGTGGGAGGGATTGGGTGGCTGGGTGATGGACACTGGGGAGGGTATATGTTATGGTGAGTGCTGTGAATTGTGTAAGACTGATGAATCACAGACCTGTATCCCTGAAACAAATACATTATATGTGAATAAAAAAAAATCCTACAGAAAAAAGAAAAAGAAAAACAACTGGAGATATCACAATCCCAGATTTCAAGTTATATTACAAAGCTGTAGGAATCAAAACAGTATGGTACTGGCACAAAAACAGACACGTAGATCAGTGGAACAGAATAGAAAACCCAAAAATAAACACACAATTTTATGGTCAGTTAATCCTTGACAAAGGGCAGGACATGCAATGGGAAAAAGACAGTCTCTTCAACAAATGGTATTGGGAAAACTGGACAGCAACCTGCAAAAGAGTGGAACTGGACCACTTTCTTATACCATACACAAAAATAAACTCAGAATGGGAAACCTGAAACCATAAAAGTCCTAGAAAGAGAGCACAGGCTGTAAAATATCTGACTTTGGCCTTAGCAACATCTTTCTAGACATGTCTCCTGAGACAAGGGAAACAAAAGCAAAAATAAACTATTTGGACTACATCAAAATAAGCTTCTGCACAGCAAAAGACAACCTACTGAATAGGAGAGGATACTTGCAAATGACATATCTGAAAAAGGGTTAATATCCAAAATACATAAAGAACTGATACAATTCAACACCAAAAAAACCCAGTTAAAAAATGGGTAGAAGACATGAACAGACATTTCTCCAAAGAAGACATCCAGATGGCCAATAGACATGAAAAGATGCTTAATATCATTCATCTTAAGGGAAATGCAAATCAAAACCACAATGAGATATCACCTCTTCTGTCAGAATGGCTAAAATCAAAAATAAAAGAAACAACAGTGTTGGTGAGGATGTGCAGAAAAAGGAACCCTTATGCACTGTTGGTGGGAAGGAAAACTAGTGCAGCCATTGTGGAAAACAGATGGCGTTTCCTCAAAAAATTAAAAACAAAACTACCATATGATCCAGTAATTCCACTACTGGGTATTTACCCAAAAAAGAAAAAATACTAATTCAAGATGGTAGATGTAACCCTATGTTTATTGCAGCATTATTTACAATAGCCAAATTATGGAAGCAGCCCATGTGTCCATCAAATGATGAATGGGTAGAGAAGATGTAGTGTGTGTGTCTTTGTGTAATAGAATATTAGGCATAAAAAGAATGAAATCTTGTAATTTACAACAACATGTATGGATCTAGAGGGTATAATGCTAAGTGAAATAAGTCAGAGAAATACAAATACTATATGACTTCACTCATATGTGGGATTTAAGAAATAAATGAATGGACAAAGAAAAAAAAAAGACAAACCAAAAACCAGACTTTTAAGTATAGAGAACAAACTGATCATTACCGGAGGGGAAGTTGGTGGGGGGGATGGGTGAAAAAGGTGAAGGGGATTAATAGGACACTTATCTTGATGAACACTGAGTAGTGTACAGAATTGTTGAATCCCTATATTTTACACCTGAAACCAATATAATACTGTATGTTAACCAACTGGAATTAAAAAAAAAAAACTACATAGATGTGAGGCTGAACCAGTTACCAACAACAAAAAAATTCTCTCCTTCAACTTTAGACAATTTAATTATAATGTGTATTGGAGTGGTTCTCCAAGAGTAGGGAAGTTTTTAGCTTTTATCTCTTCAAATAAGTTTTCTACCCCTTTCTGTCTCTTCTCGTTCTGGGGCCAGTATAATATGAATGTTGGTCCACTTGATGTTCTCCTATAAGCACCTTAAGTTTTCTGCTCTTTTTTTTTTCTTTTTGTTGCTCTGATTAGATGAATTCTGTTGACCTGTCTTTGAGTTTGCTGATCCTTTCTTATTCATCATCGGCTGCTGAATTCCTCTATTGTATTTTTCAGTTCTGTTATCATATTTATCAGTTCTGTGATTTCTCTTGGGCACTTTCTTATATTTTCTCTTTGTTAAAATTCTTAACTTTGTTCATGCATTTTTCTCCCAAGATTGGTAAGCATCTTTCTGTCATTTTGAACTTTCAATCAGGCAAATCACTTGTTTCATTAAAATCTTTTTCTGAGGTTTCATTTTGTTCTTTCATTCGGAACATATTCCTCTCTTTCTTCATTTCCTTGACTCTATGTGTTAGTTTCTATGCATTAGATAAAACAGCTATTTCTCCCTGTATTGAAGGAGCAGCCTCATATAGGAATGATCTTCACCTTTCAACCTCTCAAACCTTTGTGCCTGTCCAAGCAGCCTACTTTATTCTTGGTGGCTGTGAGTAGTTGAGGGTTTGCCAAAACTTGTCAGTGACCCAAAGGAGAATATCTTGGTTGGCCTCATAGATTCAGACTGATTGGAAACCAGACCCTCAGGCAGCAGCTTTTAAAGTATGCAAACATACCTCTTTCAGGGGAAGACTGGGAATGTTTTTGTCTTTCCCTCTACACTGAATCCTGAGGTGGTAGCCTGTGAAAGCAGGTCCCACTGGCCACCAGAGTCAGGATATCAAGGGTTTTGTCCCCTGGGCAGCAGACAAAAGTTGTGGCACAGGACATGTAAACAAGCTCCTTTCTCAGAAACACCAGCAACCTGGAGTGAGGCAGAGGGAGTGCAGGAAGATCCCGCCCACCCTCTGAGAGGTCTGGAGAGGATACAGTTGGTTCTTAGATGTGTATTTAATTAAAAGCCTGTCACTCAGAGTGCAGCCAAGAAGATACACTAATAGACCTCTCACAGAAAGACTGGGCATTTCAGTTGGCTGCCTCTCTGTTGTGCATTGGGGTAGCTGGTTAAGAACTCTTTCTCCATTTGTTGTAGTCATTTTGGATGTAAGCCTTGCTGGCCACCAGAGGTAGGTGATCAAAGGGTATCCCCAGGGTGGCAGCTACAAAAACTGGGATGCCAAACAAGTGCGTAGTTCACTTCCAGGAGGTATTGGCAACCTGGAACGAGGCAAAAGAACACATAGATGGTTCCTCCCAGTTTCCATCTTTGGAGAGTATTTCCATAGAAACCTAGATGTGTGTTAAATTAGATGCCTGTCCCTCAGGTTGAAGCTTTAGGCCTATTTCCCAGAAAGACTAGATGATTTTCAGTTGGCACCTCTGTGCTGGGCCCCTTTAAGAACTCTTTCTGCATTTGCTTCAGTGTTGTGGTCTCATGGATGCAAGCCGAATTTGCTGTGTTAAGCCTCATGTCTCAAGTGTTGGTCGTTGTCATTGTCCTCTTTTTACATTTTGCATTTTATTTACTTTTTGCTACTTGATTCAAAGTTACTGGTTTACAGACAGATATGTATTCTAGAATAAAAAAATTTTTTTGCCACTTTGTATACTACTAATATCCACCTGACTCTAGCCTGTAAGACCCTTTAGTTTCATCATCTTACACCTACCCCCTGGAAGAAGTAGTAAAGTACATCATTGTGCAGTATTATATATTAATATATGTTGATCTCTCTGTGTCAGACCCTGTATAAAGACAGGTATGATGCAATGGGATTTACTTAACGTCCTTGAGCCATAGTGTTTTCCTCTATATAATGGCAATAATTATTTAGAACCCTCAGGGTTAGAATGAGGACTTAGGAAGAGTTCCTTGTGAGCCGCAAATTGCTGTATAAATGTTGGATTAATGTCATTTTCTTTCCTGCCTTACTTTCCCTTCATTTAACAAACTCGTGTCTTTTATTTTTTTTAAAAGGCCAAGGTCCTGAAGATTTTTTTTTAAATTGAAGTATAATTCACTTACAGTATTTTAGTAGTTTCAGGTATATATCATTGTGATTTGATATTTTTTATATTATGAAATTAACCCTATGGTAAGTCTAGTTACCATCTGTCACCATACAAAGTTATTACAATATTATTGACTATATTCCCTGTGCTGTATATTATATCCCCATGACTTACTTATTTTATAACTAGAAGTTTATACCTCTTAGTCCCCTTTACCTATTTTGCCTGCCCCCCAAACCCTCCCCACTCTAGTAACCATCAGTTTGTTTCCTACATCTATGAGTCTGTTTTTTAGATTCCACATGTAAGTGAAATCATATGGTATTTGCATTTCTGTTTCACTTATTTCACTTAGCATAAAACCCTCTAGGTCCATCCATGTTGTCACAAATGGCAAGATGAGTTATATTTCATTGTGTGTGTGTGTGTGTGTGTGTGTGCCTGTGTGTGTGTATATCTCACTTTATCCATTCACCTATTGATAGACACTTAAGTTGTTTCTATAACTGGCTATTGTAAATAATGCTGCAATGAACATAGGATGCATATATCCCTTTGAATTGGTGTTTTTGTTTTCTTTGGATAAATATCCCAAAGTGGAATTGCTGGATCATGTGGTAGTTCTTTTTAATTTTTTGAGGACCCTCCATACTGTTTTCCATAGAAGCTACACCAATTCACATTCCTACCAACAGTGTACAAGGGCTCCCTTTTGTCTACATCCTTATCAACACTTGTTATTTTTTGTATTTTTGACAATAACCAACTTGACAGGTGTGGGGTGATACTTCATTGTGGTTTTAATTACATTTCCCTGATGATTAATGATGTTAAGTACATCTTCATGTCTTTTTTAGAAAAATGTCTATTCAAGTCCTCTGCCCATTTTTTACTTGGGTAATTTGTCAGGTTCAGGTCTTAAAAGTTGGGGTACCACATGTGGGGTTCAAACACTCTGCTTTTCAGGGAGAAACTTAGAATTGAAAGTTCCCTCCTGATTGTGGATTGCCAAACTATGGGTGGAGATTGTGGTCAGATTGTGGTAATATTGTGTCCCAGGCTCTCCTATCTGTTTCATTGTGGGGTTTATTTGTCTGCCCAATGTGTAGGAGTCACTGAGCTTTTTTGAGTTTACTTCAGAGGAAAAGTTTTCCATATGTAGATGTAGATTTGGTGTGTCTATGGGTGGGGGGGATGAGGTGAGTTCAAGAACCTCCTACATCACCATCTTGAACCAGACCTTCTAGGATATTACTTTTTAAACTTTATATTAATTTTTGTGTTTATTTTACAAACATACTGATCCATTTTGGATTGGAAATTATTTAAAAAGGGAAAGAAACAAAACTGATCTTTCTCCACATACAGTTTCATTAATGTATGATTTCTATAAAGAAAGAAGGGAAGAAGCATGAAAAGTTTCTATTTTTACCTTTACTGTACTTTCCCCCCTCACTCTTGGGCTGATTTCCACTTTTTTTTTAACCCTTCAAATTTCAGTAAAGACCTTAACTTAGACAACATGGTCATTCATTGGGTTTTTGTTTTTACTTTTTGGTGTATCAGTTTATTTTATTTATTTATTTATTTAAAATTTATTTATTTGACAGAGAGAGACACAGCAAGGGAGGGAACACAAGTAGGGGGAATGGGGGAGGGAGAAGCAGGCTTCCTGCAGAGCAGGGAGCCCGATGCGGGGCTCAATCCCAGGACCCTGGGATCATGACCTGAGCTGAAGGCAGACGCTTAATGACTGGGCCACCCAGGTGCCCCTGGTGTATCAGTTTAGTTTATAGCTTCCTAATCAGCCTCATCTCTATAGTATTACTGCCTGTTATTTTGCATTAGTAAATATCACCTTTATAAAGGTTTTGTACTGTGTAAATAGACTTGGCTAAGCAGGACCCATGGACAGTTAAGTTTGTAAGTCCATTTGGGCCCACATTTTTGTCATGGTACCTGGTTGTTTGGTGAAACATTATTGTGGGTGTTTCTATGAATGTGTTTTGCATGAGTTTTCAAGTTAAGTTGATATACTGAGTAAAGCAGATTGTCCTTCCTAATGTACCCTCCCCAGAAAAGCCTGAATGCCTGAATAAAACAAAAGACTGACTCTTTCTTGAGTGAGAGGGAACCTCTGCTTGTCTGTCTTTGAGCTGGGACATTGGTTGTTATCTGTCTCTGGGCTTGAACTGAAACATCAGCTCTTCCTGGATTTTGAGCTTTTGTCTTCAGATTAGAATTAGACCATCAGCTCTCCTGGGTTTCCAGCTTGCTGACTTCAGATCTTGGGACTTGTCAGTCTCTATAATCACATGAGCCAATTCCTTATATTAAATACACACACAAACACACACCCCCCCTGTTGGTTCTTGTTTCTGTGGAGAACCCTAATACAAGCCATGTTCATTAATTTGTTCTTACTGCATTCATCCTTTGGTACTTACGTGTGGCAGTTCACACATAGTAAGACACAAAGAGAAGACCTGATGTGTCATGTAGCCACCTGTTTAGAATTTTTAACTTAATTGAATACTATTTCTAAAGTAGTTATTAGAAATGACTAAGATATAAATAGGGCAAAAGAGGATTCAGTGGGCTAGAGAACAAGGAAGGAAAAGATAAGAGTATTTCAAGGAAGGAATAGTCAATAATATAGAATGCTACCAGTGGTCATGTGGAGGAGCTCTGGAGAAAGATCATTAGAATTTGTCAGTAGGAAATGATTAATCATTTTCAAGTATTTTTAGAAGCATTGGGTAGAAGGTGTCATACACACATTGTCTTGCTTGATGAAGAAACAGTTAAAATGTGTAGTAGTAAATAAGGTTGGATAGAGATGACATGGACAGATTATACAAGGTCTAAATGGTTTAAGGTCACCCTAATGTCAGTTTGGAGAATGCCTCAAAGCCTTCTACCAAAGTTTTTGCCTATGAACACATTATAGGCAGGGATTATGTCTTTTAACTCTATTTCCAATGCATAACATAGTTTCTGGAACATACTAGGCACTTAATAAATATTTGTTGAATGCCAGATAAAAGATTGTAAAAAGTCATATTAAATCTTTTAACATAATTTCTCTCAAAATTAACCTTTTTGTGTTCTTACTATCAGTATTTTCTTTTTTTTTCCTTTAAAGATTTTATTTATTTGACAGAGAGAGACACAGCGAGAGAGGGAACACAAGCAGGGGGAGTGGGGGAAGGAGAAGCAGGCTTCCCGCGGAGCAGGGAGACCAATGCGGGGCTCGATCCCAGGACCCTGGGATCATGACCTGAGCTGAAGGCAGACGCTTAACAACT
This sequence comes from Callorhinus ursinus, assembly GCF_003265705.2. Taxonomy (NCBI): domain Eukaryota; kingdom Metazoa; phylum Chordata; class Mammalia; order Carnivora; family Otariidae; genus Callorhinus; species Callorhinus ursinus. The sequence continues at coordinate 59,029,037 of NW_027397072.1, read as the reverse complement.
GAGCCACCCAGGTACACCACTACCAGTATTTTCACATAGACCTACTACTAAATTATTATAATAAGCTTTCTAGGTAGGTTTTCCTTTTGTCATTTCTCATTTCAGCCAACTTGAGATGAGGCTGTCAGATTGTTTTTATACCATGCTTTTGAGTATATCACTGTCCTGCTTGACAACTTTATTTTTTAAATTATTTTATTATTGTTTTTTTCTGCTTGACAACTTTAAAAGCCATATAAATACCTACTGAAATAAATGTAAACTCTTCAGCCTTACACCAAAGCCTACCCAAAATCTGGCCCGTAACCTGGGTTTCAGTCCTTATCTTCCACTGCTCCTTTACACTTTAGCATCATTAAGTTTAGAAAACATATAAAGCCATGATCTGCTAGCCAAATACAATGACTGTCCCTGTCAAAATGGCAGAATCTCACAACCATATTGGTTATTCCAAAATAAGTCAAGTTCTTCAGTTACATTTCTTTAATACCATGAAGGAAACTATATTAACCAGAGTGATACAAAAAGCTGTAGATGTTTAAATGTATACAACATGATGGGTTTGGAGATAAGCATACACCTATGAAACCATCATTATTATAACTGCCATAAACTTACCCATCACTTTCAAAAGTTTCCTCCCATAGCCCCTTTGTTGTTTCTCCTTTTTTCCTTTGTGGTGAGAGCACTTAGTATAAGATCTACTCTTTTAGCAAATTTTATTTTATTATTTATTTATTTATTTATTTATTTATTTATTTATTTATTTTTAAGATTTTATTTATTTGACAGAGAGAGACAGTGAGAGAGGGAACACAAGCAGGGGGAGTGGGAGAGGGAGAAGCAGGCTTCCTGCCGAGCAGGGAGCCCGATGCGGGTTCGATCCCAGGACCCTGAGATCATGACCTGAGCCGAAGGCAGTCGCTTAACCAACTGAGCCACCCAGGGACCCCTCTTTTAGCAAATTTTAAAATATGTAATACAGTATTATTCATCATAGGTCCTGTATCTCCAGAACTTGTTTTGCGTAACTGAAATTTTGTACTCTTTGACCAACACTTCCGCATTTCCTCCTTTCCCCAGGCCCCTGGCAACCATCATTCTACTCACTGCTTCTATATGTTTGACTGTTTTGGATTCCATATATAAGTGAGATCTAAGATTTGTCTTTCTGTGTCTGGCTTATTTTACCTAGCATCCTGTCCTTCAGGCCAGTCCACGTTGTAGCAGATGGCAGGATTTCCTTTTTTAAGACTGAATAATATTCTAGTGTATGCCATGAGTTGTAGTTATTTATAAATTTTGAGTATTAACCCCTTATCTGATATTTGGTCTGCAAATATTTTCTCCCATTCTGTAGGTTGCCTTTTTATTTTGTTGAGGATTTCTTTCACTGTGAAGAAGCCTTTTACTTTGATCTATTGTCTATACCCACTTGTCTATTTTTGCTTTTGTTGCCTGTGTTTTTGTTGTCCTATCCAAGAGACCACTGTCTAGTCCAATGTCTGGCAGCTTTTCCCCTAGATTTTCTTTTAAGACTTTATTGTTCCAGGTTTTAAGTTTAGGTCTTTAATCCATTTTGAGTTGATTTTTTAGAAACGATTTTATTTATTTATTTGAGAGAGAGAGAGAGAGACAACATGAGCTGGATGGAAGAAGGCATAGGGAGAGGAAGAAGCAGACTCCCTGCTGAGCAGTGAGACTGATACGGGGCTCAATCCCAGGACCCTGGTGGCATGACCTGAGCTGAAGGCAGACACTTAACTGACTGAGCCCCCCAGGCGCCCCTGAGTTGATTTTTAAAATATGGGGTGAGATAAGGGTCTGGTTTCATTTGTTTACATGTAAATTTCTAATTTTTCCACCAGCATCTGTGGAAGAGACTGTCTTTTCCCATCCATATTCATGGCATCCTTGTTGAAGACCAGTTTTCCTTATATATGGACTTAGTTCTGGACTCTCTATTCTGTTTTATTAGTTTGTATTTGTTTTTATGCCAGTACCATACTGTTTTGATTATAACTTTGTAATATGTTTTAAAATTGGGCAGTGTGATACCTCCAGCCTTCTTCTTCTTGATCAATATTGCTTTGGTTATTTGGGGTCTGTTGTAGTTCCAAATGAATTTTCTATTCTATTTCTGTAAAAAATGCCATTGGGATTTTAAAAAATATTTTATTTATTTATTTGAGAAAGAGACTGAGCACAAGCAGGGGGAGAGGCAGGGAGAGGGACAAGCAGACTCCCTGCTGAGTGGGGAGCCTGACACGGGGCTTGATCCCAGGATCCCAAGATCATGACCTCAGCCAAAGTTAGACGCTTAACTGACTGAGCCACCCAGGCACCCCACCACAGGGATTTTGATAAGGGATTGCACTGAATGTACAAACTGCTTTGGGAAGTGTGGACTTTTTAACAATACTAAGTCTTCTAGTCCGTGAACATGAGATGTCCTTCCATTTATTCGTTTCTTTTCAAATTTCTTTCATCAGTGTTTTGTAGTTTTCAGTATATTTTACCTCCCTGGTTAAATTTATACTTAAGTATTTCATTCTTTTTGATATTATTGTAAGTGGAACTGTTTTTTTAAATTTCCTTTTGATAGGTGTTTAGTATATAGAAATGCAGTTGATTTTTGTATGTTGATTTTGTATACTGTGTCTTAACTGAATTCATGTATTCTAACAGTGCTTTTTGTGGAGGCTTGAAGGTTTTCTACATTTAAGAATATGTTACCTGCATTATATGTTAAAAAAAAAAAAAGCAGGAAGGGAAGAATGAAGGGGGGAAATCGGAGGGGGAGACGAACCATGAGAGACTATGGACTCTGAGAAACAAACTGAGGGTTCTAGAGGGGAGGGGGGTGGGGGGATGGGTTAGCCTGGTGATGGGTATTAAAGAGGGCATGTACTGCATGGAGCACTGGGTGTTATATGCAAACAATGAATCATGGAACACTACATCAAAAACTAATGATGTATGGTGATTAACATAACATAATAAAAAAAAGAAAAGAATATGTTATCTGCAAACAGTTTTACTTCTTCCTTTCCAATTTGGGTGGTTTTATTTATTTTTTGTTTTGTTTTTAATTGTTCGGCCTCATACTTTCTGTACTATATTGGAGAGGGGAAAGTAGACATCCTTGTTTCAGAAGTTAAATGGGATGCTTTCAGCTTTTCACTGTTGAGTATTGATGTTCACTGTGGCCTTTTCATAAATGGCCATTATTTTGTTGAAGTGTGTCTTATATTCTTATTTATTGAGAGTTTTTTTCTTTTTTATCATTAGAAGGTGTTGTATTTTGTCAAATGCTTTTCCTGTGTATATTGAGATGATCCTGTGAGTTTTATCCTTTGTTATGTTACTGTGGTATGTCACATTCATGGATATTTGTATGTTGAACCATCCTTGCATGCCAGGGATAAATCATACGTGGTTAATATATGGCTCTTTTGATGTGCTGTTGAACTGAGTTGGCTGGTATTTTGTTGCGAATTTTTGCAACTATGTTTGCCAAAAATACCTGTAGTTTTCTTTTTTTCCTGATGTCTTTGTCTGGCTTTGGTATCGGGGTGATGTTGGTCTCCTACAATAAGTGTAAGTGATCCCTCTTCTTTGACTTTTTAGAAGAGTTTGAGGAGGATTGGTGTTAATTTTTTTAATGTTTGGTGGAATTCATCTGTGAATCCATCTGGTCCTGGCTTTTCTTTGTTGGAAGGTTTTTAATTACTCCTTCAGTTTCTCTTTGTTACTGGTCTGTTCAGACTTTGTATTTCTTCTAGATTCATTCTTGGTGGGTATTATGTTCCCAGGAATTTTTCCATTGCCTGTAGGTTTTTCAACTTATTGGTATATAATTGTTAATAATAGTCCTTTATATGTCTGTGGTCTCAGTTGTATTGTCTCCTCTTTCATTTCTGTTATTATCTGAGTCCTCCCTCTTTATTTCTTAGTCTAGGTAAGGGTTTGGTGACTTTATCTTTTACAAAAAACAATTCTTAATTTCATTGATTATTAAAAACTGTCTTCCTTTTTCTATTTCTACTCTAATCTTTATTATTTCTTCATTCTGCTAACTCTGTGATTAGCTTGTTCTTTTCTAGTTCCTTGTGGTATAAAGTTATGTTGTTTGAGATTTTTTAAAAATAAAAAGTTTATGGCTATAAATTTTCCTGTTAGTACTATTTTTGCTACCTCCCATAAGTTTAGTATGTTGTGTGTTCATTTTTGTTTGTTTAGAGATATTTTCTTATTTCCCTTTCAATTTCTTATTTGACCCAGTAGTTATGTTTTTAAAATTTCGAACATTTCTGAATTTTCTCATTTTCATTTTATTATTCATTTCTAATTTAATTCCATAATGGTCAGAAAAGATGTTTCAAATGATTCCAGTCTTTTTAAATGTATTAAGACCTGTTTTGTGACCTAGCATGTGATCTATCCTGGAGAATGTTCCAGGTGCACTTGAGAAGAATGAGTATTCTGTTTTGGGGTGGAATGTTCTGTGTGTTTTTAGTTTCCATTTGGTCTATAGTGTCATTCAGTTCTGCTGTTTTCTTACTGAATTTTTTGTGTGTGGATGATCTATCCATTATAAAGGCAGGGGTATTAAAGTATACTACTATTGTATTGTTATCTATTTCTTCAGGTCTGTGTTTGCTTTATATATTAATATATATTGATAGGTTTATATTTGATGTTGGGTGTGTATTTATAATTATTACATCTTCCTGGTAAACTGACCCTTTTATCATTATATAATGTTGACTATATCTTTTCCAAAAATCAATTCTTAATTTGTCTTGTGATAGTTTCTGAATTAAAGTATATCTTGTCTACTATAGTGACTTCTGCTCTCTTTTGGTTACAGTTTGCATGGATATCTTTCTCCACCCTTTCACTTTTTAGGCTCTCTATGTCCTTAAATCTAAAGTGAGTCTCAGGCTACCTGGCTGGTTCAGTCAGAGGAGCTTGCAACTCTTTATCTTGGAGTCATGGGTTCGAGCCCCACATTGGGTGTAGAGATTTCTTAAATAAATAAAAAAAATAAAGTGAGTCTCTTGTCAACAGCATATAGTTGAGACTTGTTTTTTTTTAATCCATTCAGCCACTCTATCTTTTGATTGAGGAGTTTATTCTATTTACATTTAAAGTAATTACTATGATAGGAAAGGACTTATTATTGCCATTTTATTAACTGTTTTCTGCCCATTTTGTTCTGATCATGTTCCTTCTCACTTGCCTTTCTTTATTTGATGATTTTGTAGTAGCAATAATAGTAGTATTCTTAGATTCTTTTCTCTTTATCTTTGATGTATCTGTCATGCTTTTTGCTTTTGTAGTACTGCAGGACTTACATCAAACATTTTGTAGTTAAGGCCATCTGTTTTAAGCTAATAACAACTTAATTTCAGTTATGTACAGAATGTGTACACTTTCCTTCTAATCTCACACAAACTTTGAGTTGATTCCAGATTCTACTTCTTTTTAACAATTTTTTTAAAAGATTTTATTTATTTATTTGTCAGAGAGAGCACACACAAGCAGGGGGAGCAGCAAACAGAAGGGAGAAGCAGGCTCCCTGCTGAGGAAGGGGTACAGTATGGGACCCGATCCCAGGACCCTGGGATCATGACCTGAGCCAAAGGCAGATGCTTAACCAACTGAGCCACCCAGGCATCCCAAGATTTTACTTATTTCTATATTGTGTTTCATTTCAGTGGTTATAATTATTCTTAGTACGTTTATCTTAATTTTGTATATTAGTGTTAAAAGTGATTTACTTGCCACCATTACAGTATTTCCTTTAACAGCAACAGTGGTATTTTCATATGCTTTCATGTTACTGTTTAGCTTTTTTGTTTGATTCAACATGAATTCTCTTTAGTACTTATTGTAAGGCAGAACTAGCATAATATACTTCCTCAGGTTATGTTTGTCTGGGGAAACTCTTTCTTTTATTCTTTTTTTTTAAGTTTTTTTAATGTTTTTTTTTGTTTTGTTTTTTCTTTTTAGTATTTAGTTTTCATTTAAATGCTAGTCAGTTAAGATATCGTGTAAAATTTGTTTCAGGAGTAGAATTTATTGATTCATCACTTACACATAACACCCAGTGCTCATCACAAGTGCCCTCTTTAATACCCATCACCTATTAAATTCATCCTGCTGCCCACTTCCCCTCCAGCAACCCTGTGTTTGTTCTCTGTTGTTAAGAGTCTGTTTCTGGGGTGCCTCTCTTTTTTACCCCCACTATGTTCAATTGTTTTATTTCTTATATTCCACATATGAATGAAATAATATGGTATTTGTCTTTGAATGACTTATTTTGCTTAATGTAATACACTCTAGCTCCATCCACATCATGCAAATGGCAAGATTTCTTTCTTTCCTTTTGATGACTGAGTAATATTCCATTGTGTGTGTGTGTGTGTGTGTGTGTGTGTGTGTGTGTGTGTGTGTGTATACCACCTCTTCTTTATCCATTCATCAGCTGATGGACATTTGGGCTCTTTCCATAGTTTGGCTGTTGTTGATAATACTGCTGTAAACATCAGGATTGATGTGCTCCTTCAAATCTTTATTTTTGTATCCTTTGGGTAAATACCTAGCAGTGCAATTGCGAGGTCATTGGGTAGTTCTATTTTTTACTTTTTGAGAAACCTCTATACTGTTTTCCAGAGTGGCTACACTGGTTTGCATTCCCACCAACAGTGTAAGAGTGTTCCCCTTCCTCTTCATTCTCACCAACATCTGTTGTTTTCTGCGTTGTTAATTTTAGCCATGAAGTGGTATCTCATCATGGTTTTGATTTGTATTTCTCTGATGATGAGTGATGTTGAGCATCTTTTGATATGTCGGTTAGCCATCTGTATGTCTTCTTCGGAAAAATGTCTATTTATGTCTTCTGCCCATTTCTTAACTGTATTATTTGGTTTTTGGGTGTTGAGTTGGTAAGTTCTTTATAGATTTCAGACACTAACCCTTTATCAAATGTCATTTGCAAATATCTTCTCCCATTCTGTAAGTTGTCTTTTAGTTTTGCTGACTGTTGCTTTCTTTGAAGGCAAGCTTTTTATCTTGATGAAGTCCCAATTGTTCAGTTTTGCTTTTGTTTCCCTTGCCTCCAGAGATGTGTCTAACAAGAAGTTGCCATGGCCAAGGTCAAAGAGGTTGCTGCCTATGTTCTCCTCTAGGATTTTAATAGTTTCCTGTCTCACATTTAGGTCTTTTGTCCATGTTGAGTTTGTTTTTGTGTATGGTGTAAGTAAGTGGCCCAGTTTCATTCTTTTGTATATTGTTACCAAGTTTTCCCAACACCATTTGTTGAAGACTTTTTCCCATTGCATAGTCTTTCCTGCTTTGTCGAAGATTAGACTATATAGTTGTGGGTCCATTTCTGGGTTCTTAGTTCTGTTGTATTGATCTATGTGTCTGCTTTTGTGCCAGTATTGTACTGTCTTGATGACCACAGCTTTGTAATATAGCTGGAGGTCTAGAATTGTGATGCCTTCAGCTTTTTCTTTTTCAAGACTGCTTTGGCTATTAGGGGTCTTGCCTCATTGAGGTTAATATTACCTAAATTCTATACAAATTTTAGAATTGTTTTAGTTCTGTGAAAAATGCTGGTAGTATTTTGATAGAGATCACATTATATGCGTAGATTGCTTTGGGTGGTATAGACATTTAAACAATATTTGTTCTTCCAGTCCATGAGCATGGAATGTTTTTCCATTTCTCTGTGCCTCTTCAATTTCTTTCATCAATGTTGTATAGTTTTCAGAGTACAGATCTTCTAACTCCTTGGTTAGGTTTTTTCTTAGGTATCTTCTGGTTTTTGGTGCAATTGTAAATGGGATCGATTCCTTTATTTCTCTTTCTGCTGCTTCATTATTTGTGTATTGAAAGGCAACAGATTTCTGTAGGTTGATTTTGTATCCTGTGACTTTGCTGAATTTCTAGCAGTTTTTTGGTGGAGTTTTTGGGTTTTCTATATAGAATGTCATGTCATCTGCAAAAAGTGAAATATTGACTTCTTCCTTGATTTGGATACCTTTTATTTTTTTCTGTTGTCTGACTGCTGAGGCTAGGACTTCCAATACTGTGTTAAATAAGTGTTGAGAGTGGACATCCTTGTCTTGTTCCTGACCTTAGAGATAAAGCTCTCAGTTTTTCCTCATTGAGGATAATATTACCTGTGGGTGTTTCATATGTGGCCTTTATGATGTTGAAGTATATTCCCTTTATCCCTACTTTGTTGAGGGCTTTTATCATGAATGAATGTTGTACTTTGTCAAATGCTTTTTCTTGAAATGATCATATGGTTCTTATTCTTTCTTTTATTAATGTGGTGTATCATGTTGATTGATTTGCAAATATTGAACCACGTTTGCAGCCCAAGAAAAATTCCCACTTGATCCTGGTGAATGATTCTTTTAATGTATTGTTTGATTCAATTCTAGTATTTTGTTGAGAACCATCTCCTACTTTCTTTCTTTTTTTTTTTTTTTTTAAGATTTTATCCATTCATTTGACAGAGAGAACACAAGCAAGGGGAGCTGCAGGGGGAGAGGGAGAAGCAGGCCCCCCACTGAGCAGGGAGCCTGAAGTGGGGCTTGATCCCAGGACCCTGGGATCATGACGCGAGCCAAAGGCAGATGCCTGACTGAGCCACCCAGGCGCCCCTCATCTCCTACTTTCATTGATCTGTTCTACCTTTTTTGTTGTTTTTATATCATTTATTTCTGCTCTGATCTTTATTATTTACCTTCTTCTGCTGGCTTTAGGTTTTATTTGCTGTTCCTTTACGAGCTCCTTTAGGTGTAAGGTTAGGTTGTATATTTGAGACTTTTCTTGCTTCTTAAAGGAGGCTGGTATTGCTGTGTGCTTCCCTCTTATGACCACTTGTGCTGCATCCCAAAGGTTTTGGACTGTTGTGACTTCATTTTCATTAGCTTCTATGTATTTCTTCTTTAATTTCCTGCTTAGCCCATTCATTCTTTTTAGAATGTTCTTTACCCTCCGTGAATTTGTGGTCTTTCCAAATTTTTTCTTGTGGTTGACTTCTAGTTTCATAGCATTGTGGTCGGAAAATATGCATGGTACGATCTTGATCTTTTTATACTTTTTGAGGCCTGATTGGTGGACCTAGTATGTGATCTCTTCCAGATAATGCCCCATGTGCACTTGAAAAGAATTTGTATTCTGCTGCTTTAGGATGAAATGTTCTGAATATATCTGTTAAGTTCATCTGGTCCCGTGTGTCTTTCAAAGCTATTGTTTCCTTGTTGATTTTCTGCTTAGATGATCTGTCCATTGATGTAAATGGGGTGTTCAAGTCCTCTACTATTATTGTATTATTATTAGTGAGTTTCTTTGTGTTTGTTATTGTTTTAAATATTTGGGTGCTCCCAGGTTGGGGGCATAAATATTTACAATTGTTAGATCTTCTTGTTGGATAGTCGCCTTTATTAAGATATAGTGCCCTTCATTTCTTGTTTCATTGTTTGGTTTAAAATCTAGTTTGTCTGATATAAATATCACTACCCTGGCTTTCTTCTGACATCCATCAGCATGATAAATATTTTTCCATCATCTCACTTTTAATCTGCAAGTATCTTAATGTCTAAAATGAGTCTCTTGTAGGCAGTATATAATTGGGTCTTGTTTTTTTGTTTTTAATCCATTCTGATACCTTGTGTCTTTTGGTTGGAGCATTTAGTCCATTTACATTCAGAATGCTTATTTTTTTAAGGATTTTATTTATTTGACAGAGAGAGAGGGAGAAAGAGGAGAGAGAGAGACAGTGTGCGCACAAGCAGGGGGAGCAGGAGAGAGAGAAGCAGTATCCCTGCTGAGGAGGGAGCCAGACGCGGGGCTTGGTCCCAGGACCCCATGATCATGACCCGAGCCAAAGGCAGATGCTCAACCTACTGAGCCACCCAGGCTCCCCAGCATGTTTATTGATATATATATATGTACTTAGGGCCATTTTATTAGTTGATTTGTCGGTGTTCCTGGAGATTTTCTGTGTTCCTTTCTAGGCTTTGTTGTTTTTGGTTTTTCTTTCCAGTTAAAGAGTCCCCTTTAACATTTATTGTAGGGCTGGTTTAGTGGTCATGAACTCCTTTAGGTTTGTGTGTCTGGGAAACTATTTAGCTCTCCTTCTGTTCTGAATGAGAGCCTTGATGGATAAAGTATTCTTGGCTGCATATTTTTCGCATTCAGCACATTGAATATATCTTGCTGCTCCCTTCCGGCTTGCCAGGGTCTCTGGAGAGATCTGCTAACCTTATTTGTCTTCCCTTGTAGGTTATGGTTTTCTTTTCCTTGCTGCTTTCAGGATTCTTTCCTTATTTCTGTATTTTGCAGATTTTACTCCAATATGTCTTGATGTGGCCTCCTTTTGTTGATTTTGATGGGAGTTCTCTGTGCCTCCTAGATTTGGATGTCTGTCTCCTACTCCAGATTAGGGAGGTTTTCAGCTATAATTTGCTCAAATAAACCTTCTGCCCATTTTTCCCCCTCTCCTCTTCTGGAACTCCTATGATATGAATGTTGTTACACTTTACAGAGTCATTGAATTCCCTGAGTCTGTATTCATGATCAATATTTTTCTTTCCCTCTTCTTTTTAGCTTTATTATTTTCCATAATTTTGTCTTCTATATCACTTATTCATTCCTCTACTTCTTCTACCCTTGTGGTCATTATATCCAGTCCATTTTGCATCTTGGTTATAGCATTTTTTTTTTTTTTTAATTTTGGCCTGACTAGTTTTTAGGTCTTTTATCTCTGCACTAAGGGACTCTGGTGTTTTCTATGCTTTTCTGAAGCCCCAGCTAGTATCCTTCTGATTGTTGTTTTAAATTCTGGTTCGGGCATATTACTAATATCTGTTTTGATTAGATCTCTGACCATTACCTCTTCTTGTCCTTTCTTTTGGGGTGAATTCCTCCATCTTGGCATTTTTTCTAGGTCTCTGTATTCTGTGTTATGAAAAACTGTTATGTTTCATGCTCCTGAGAGTAATGACTATATTAAGAAGAGGTCCTATCCTGTCCAGGGCCTGGCACTTCAGGAATTGTTTCTGATGTATGCTGCATGCACTCTGCTGTTGTGTTTTGGCTGCTTTTTCCCTCGGGTCAGTTCTCTTCAGAGTTTCTCTTTGCCTGCAGTGGTTAGTGTTTTAACAAGGCGTGTTTTGGTCTGCTTGTTAAAAGAGGCTAGATCCTGTTTCTCCTAGAGCTGAAGCTTTTCAGCACTCTATGGTCAGTAGACTTGATGCGTGCAAGGGGTTTGTGCTTGTCTTTTGGGGGAGAGGCCCACTACTGTTTTGAGTCTCAGGCACACTTGCCCTAGTTCAGAAGCACCTGTAGAGATGCAGAGGTGCGTGGCTTGATGTAAGTGACCCAAGCCTCCACTGTGGGGCACTTTGCTGCTCACTGAAGTTCCTCCATGCTGATGGGGAGGGTGAGGGAGGTGGGGGGGTGTGGAAATGGCATCAGTGGGCTCTCTGGTCCCCAGAGAGTGGAGTGTGCACCCACTGCTGCTCAGGGAGCTCTCATAGAAGAGCAAACAATTTCCCCTCATTTGTCCCTGGCATCCCTCAGATCACTGCCTTCACCCTGTCTGTGTCTGAGATGTCTGCCCTTCCAGTCATTCAGTGCTCCTGTGTTTTATTTCAGACACACTGGCTGGGTTTCAGAACTCCAAATTTTAGGGACCTAGTGCCGTATGGACCCACACTGATCCACTGGAGGAGGGTCTGGTCAAGCTGTGGCTGGTGCCAGTTTGTCCCAGAAGAGCAGTCACACAAATGTGTAGGGGCTTGAAGTTTATGGTGAAGTGCAGCAAAAAGCCAGTGTCCAGATTATATGCCCTCTGTAGGTGTCTGTGCTCATGTGCTAATGAACAGAGAAGCCCAACAGGCTCTTTTGTTCCTGGAGAGGCAGTGCCATTTCTCCCAATACACTCCAAGAAGGAGGAGAACTGTCTCTCCCAGTGCCACCAGGGATCCTCAGAGCACACTGTCCACTGTCTGCTCCTGGGCCTCTGCCCTCCTTCTCCACAGGAGCACCTTCTCCACCAGGCTCTATGTGGAGATGTTGCAGACTTCTAAAACTTTAGTCTCTGAGCTCTGCTGCTTCTAAAAACTTGCAAAAATCAGCCTCTCTCATTTTCCCTATCAGTGGTTTTGGGGAAGTGTTTTTCTTGTGTAATGCCCCAAGTTCTAGTCTCTCTCTCTCTCTCTCTCTCTCTCTTTCTCTCTCCCCCCTCTCTCCCAGATTAGGGCTCTCTCCCCTCCACAGCACCTGTGATTCTTTTCTCCCCCAAATCACATCTCTGCATCTCCTAGTTTCCAGGATGTGACCACTTTTCTCCCTCTAGTTGTGCAGTTTGTTCTCTCAGTTCTCAGATTGATTTCCTGGGTGTTCAGAATGATTTGATATTTATCTAGCCATGCTGGAGGGACAAGGCAAATACAGGGTCCTCATCTTAACTTCTCCTCTTTTATTCTTAAAGTATAGTTTTTCCAGGTAAAGTATTCTTGTTTGGCAATTTTTTTTTCCCTTTCAGCACTTTGAATATATCTACCCACCTTCTTCGGCTTACAAGGTTTCAGCTGAGAAATCCACTGATAGTCTTAGGTGCTATTCCTTGTATAGTCCATTGCATGTGACAAGTCATTTTTCTCTTGCTGCTGTGAAAATTATTTTTGACTTCTGACAATTTAGTTATAATGTGTCACATGGTGATCCCTCTGGGTTGAACATATTTGGGAAATTTTGGGCTTCACAGATTTGGATGTTCTTTTTCCTGTGTAGATTTGAGGTGTTTCAACCATTATTTAAGTTTTTGGCCCCTTTCTCTCTCTCTCCTCCTTCTGAAACTCCTATAATATGTTGGTTCTTTTTGGTGTTGTATTAAGTCCCATGGGCTTTCTTCATTTTTTCATTCTTGTTTGTGGGTCTGAATTTATAATTTCAAATGAATTGTCTTTGAGTTTGTTGATTCTTTCTTCTGCTTAATTCTGCCATTGAAGTCCCAGAAATTTTCAGTTTGATCATTAAATTCTTCATCTCCAGATTTGTTTAATAGTTTTTATTTCTTTATTTTTATTTTTAATTTTTTTGTTTTGTTTTTATTTTCTGAGCTTCTCATTTTGTTCATGTGTTGTTTTTCTGATTTTCTTTAGTTATCTGTGTTCTCTTTTAGCTCATTGAGCTTTTTAATGACAATTTTTAGGAATTCTCTGTTAAGCAGTTCATGGATTTCCATTTCTTTGGCATTGGTCACTGAACGTTTTTAGTTTCCTTTGGTGGTGTCATGTTTGCCTGATTCCTTGTGACTCTATAGCCTTGCACTGGTATCTGTGCAACTAAAGGAGCAGGAACTTCTTCCATTCTTTACAGAGTGCTTTTGGTAGGTGAAGACCTACTCAGCAGGTTCCCAGGAAACAATCCTGCCTCTAGGAGTGCAGTTGAGCAGAACCAGGGTCAGATCATGGGGCTGTTTTCAGGTCTACAGTCAGGTCAATGGTTAGCTACTTTATTACTGGGGGCATCAGTAGGCATAGCTTGTGTTGGTTACCCAGGTGGATAAGCTACTTCTGAGTCCATAGTTGGCAGGCCTGTTACTTGGGACACAGATTGGCATGTCTCCTCCCTGGTCCCTTGGGTGGACAAGACTGACTCTGGGATCACAGTTGAGCAGTTGGAGTTAGTTATGGGGTTGCATCTAGGTCTGCAGTTGGATCTGCAGTCAGTGAGCCTGTTGTTAGGGTCACAGGCAGGTGTTATCCCTACCAGATCCACTGGTAGGCAGGACTGGTAGCACGACAATGGATGTGTGGGGCCAGAACATATACATGGGGTAATAGAGCTGCTCCTGTGTCTGTAGTCAGGCCTTGGGGCAGGGTATGCCTTCTCAAGGAGTCCTCTGTCTTGGGCTCCACTGTGGTGTTGCAACTTCCTACCTGGATTTTGAAGCTTCCATGATGGCACTTTTGTTTGTGGATGGTTGCCAAATTCGTGTTTTTTGGGGGAACGAGGGCTGGAGACCTATTCTGCCATCTTGCTAGTAACCATCAATTAGCTGCTGGCCTTGTTGAATACTATAACTTCACACTTCTTTTCAAATTCAAGGGAAAACAAAATTGGAAAATGCCATTTTTTTTCCCTACAGGGAATCATTAACTTTAAACTACTAATGCCCAAAGCATTGCTTTAAATTGGTTATTCAACTGCTCATCCTTTATAAGAATTGTTCCATTGAAATTTTGATTTTATAGATGAGAACAACTGAAGAGTTGAAGTGATAGTATTTTGGGTCGGAGTTGGGACTGTGTATTGTGTTGGCTTTGTGACACACTTGATAGGCCTCAGTTTATAAAACAATAGCAGTAAAGTAAGTGCTATATGCCTGGCACTATGCAGTACTTCTGAAAAGTTCTTTTTTTCTCCCGTCCACTTCCCTCAGATGCTGAAGTTGCTCTCATCCACTTCCTTCTCTGGGCTATGCAGAAAAAAAAAAAAACAAAAAAACCCCAAAACCCTTCATATAAAGTCTCAACTCCACATGCCTCTCTTGTCTTTCTCTGTATTTTTTCTTTTGTTCCAAATTTTGCATTTCAAAGTCTCAAAGACTTAGTTAAGCAGAAATGACCCATTTTCAGAGAGAAAGGTAAGAAAGTAAATAGGCAAAGCTAAGATTCATCTTTAGGGAATAGTGAAAAGGGGACGTAGTGAGAACATTAAAATATTAACTATTTTTGCTCCTCCACACACAGTCATCTATGTGCTATTTGTGCTTTTTTCTATAATTTCTCATATGATTTCTTCTGCATGTTGAAATTCTTATTTTTGAAGGCCACCTGCTCAGCTGAACATCTTGGCTGGAAGTGATTGCTCTCTTACCTCCTCATGTTTTTTGGGAGTTACCACTTGTAGTATAACTTACTATGTACATTTCTTCCTTACTAAATTAGGCAAGAATCATGCCATTTTTCTCAGTGACCTTCAAAGCCTGGTTTCTCAAAGTATAATCTCCAAGCCAGCAGTATAGACATTACTGAGAGCCTGTTAGAAATTCAGAATCATGGGCTCTGCTCCAGACCTATTCAGTGAGAATCAACATTTTAACAAGATCCCCTAATTTATTTGTATGATCATTAAAATTAAGCCTTTGTTATAATCAGCTGACTTGGTATTTTACATTATATTACCCAAGAACCATCTTATAACACACCAACTAGCAATGCTCAGGGATTTCTTATTTTTATTCATTTACTAGAAGCTCTTCCCAGCTATAACACTGTTATTCTGTTATACTTTAAATACTTTGGGTAATTTGGATACCATTACCTTCTTTATTACAGGTCTTAGGCGTCAAAGATTCGGCACAGGTGTCTTTTTCAAGTTCATTTCTTCCGTCAAGTACTTGTCTGTTGTTTTTTTTAATTGAAAAAGGATTAAAAAGAAAATTATAGGGTTAATATGTTACAGACTTTGAAGTATTAAATACTTTCAAACTTCTGAAGTTTTGAAAATGTAATAAAAAATTTCTTTGGAACCTTTCAGCAATACAATCATTTAAATACCATAAAAACATTGAAAATCGTTTTCAATTTTCCCATCATTAAATAATTTATAGGACATTTTTGGAGAATAATTAAATTCAAATTTAAGATACAAATAAAATGTTTTACATATATGATTTTCAAAAGAAGTAATGGAAACAAAATGTGACACTCTAAACTGCTGGGGTTTAGAAGATTTGAATGTATGGTAAAAATTTCCTATTAAGTAAATTTTATTTTCCTAACTTTAAAAGTAACCTATTACTATAGGAAAATTTAAAAACCACAGGAAAAAAACATTAATATAATACAAATATCCAGAGTTCTCATCTGGATAATTAGCTCCTATACTTACTATTATGCATTTTTAAAAACAAAGCTGAGATAGTATTGTCTTATAATGTTTTTTATAGTTCTCATACGTTTTTTGTTAAATGTTTTTTTAAATTATTATACATTAAAATGAACTTTTAAAGATGTAGATTCTAGGGCTAGCTCAGTTGGAAGAGCATGAGACTCTTGATTTCAGGTTTATGAGTATGAGCCTCACTTTGGGTTTAGAGATGACTTAAAAATAAAAAAAATCTTTAAAAAAAGATGTAGATTCTGGGAATTTAACAGATGTATACATATAGGTTATTGCTGGGGTGCCTGGGTGGCTCAGTCAGTTAAGCAGCCTGTTCTTGATTTCAGCTCAGGTCATGATCTCAGGGTTCTGGGATCGAGCCCTTGTTGGGCTCTGTGCTCAGTAGGGAGTCTGCTTGAGGATTCTCTCTCTCCCTCTGTCCCCTCCCAAATAAATAAACAAATCTTAAAAACAAAACAAACATTTCTGTTACTGCTACCAGTATACAGAATACAAAATAGTCTCAGCATGTCAAAAAAACAAACAAACAAAAACTCCCTCACACTTAACAGTCACACTCTCCCCTACTAGTAATCCCTAGGAACCACTAATTACTCCTCCATAACTATAGTTTTGACTTCAAGAATGTCGTGTAATTGTAATTATAGGTAAAAACTTGTGACTGGGTTCTGTCACGCAGTATAGTGTTCTTGATATTCAGCCAAGATGTTAAATTCAGTAGTTCACTTTTTATTGCTTAGGAGTATTTCACTGTATAGGTGTATCAGTTTGTTTATTCACCTTTTTTTAAAATTTTTTATTGTTATGTTAATCACCATATATTACATAATTTGTTTTGGTGTACTGTTCCATGATTCATTGTTTGTTCATAACACCCAGTGCTCCATGCAGAATGTGCCCTCCTCAATACCCATCACCAGGCTAACCCATCCCCCCACCCTCCTCCCCTCCAGAAACCTCAGTTTGTTTTTCAGAGTCCATCATCTCTCCTGGTTCGTCTCCCCCTCTGACTTACTCCCCTTCATTCTTCCTCTCCTGCTATCTTCTTCTTTTTCTTTTTTCTTAAAATATGTTGCGTTATTTGTTTCAGAAGTACAGATCTGTGATTCAACAGTCTTGCACAATTCACAGTGCTCACCGTAGCACATATCTTCCCCAATGTCCATCACCCAGCCACCCCATCCCTCCCACCCCCCA
The DNA here is from genome assembly GCF_003265705.2 of Callorhinus ursinus. Taxonomy (NCBI): domain Eukaryota; kingdom Metazoa; phylum Chordata; class Mammalia; order Carnivora; family Otariidae; genus Callorhinus; species Callorhinus ursinus. The sequence goes on along the minus strand of NW_027397072.1, from coordinate 59,011,895 downwards.
CCACTCCAGCAACCCTCAGTTTGTTCCTGAGATTAAGAATTCCTCATATCAGTGAGGTCATGTGATACATGTCTTTCTCTGATTGACTTATTTCACTCAGCATAACACCCTCCAGTTCCATCCACGTCGTTGCAAATGGCAAGATTTCATTCCTTTTGATGGCTGCATAATATTCCATTGTGTATATATACCACCTCTTCTTTATCCATTCATCTGTCGATGGACATCTTGGCTCTTTCCACAGTTTGGCTATTGTGGACATTGCTGCTATAAACATTGGGGTACATGTACCCCTTCGGGTCCCTACATTTGTATCTTTGGGGTAAATACCCAGAAGTGCAATTGCTGGATCGAATGGTAGCTCTAATTTCAACTGTTTGAGGAACCTCCATACTGTTTTCCAGAGGGGTTGCACCAGCTTGCATTCCCACCAACAGTGTAGGAGGGTTCCCCTTTCTCCACATCCCCGCCAACATCTGTCGTTCCCTGACTTGTTAATTTTAGCCATTCTGACGGGTGTGAGGTGGTATCTCATTGAGGTTTTGATTTGGATTTCCCTGATGCCGAGCGATGTTGAGCACTTTTTCATGTGCCTGTTGGCCATTTGGATGTCTTCTTGGGAAAAATGTCTGTTCACGTCTTCTGCCCATTTCTTGATTGGATTATTTGTTCTTTGGGTGTTGAGTTTGATAAGTTCTTTATAGATTTTGGATACTAGCCCTTTATCTGATATGTCATTTGCAAATATTTTCTCCCATTCTGTCGGTTGTCTTTTGGTTTTGTGGACTGTTTCTTTTGCTGTGCAAAAGCTTTTTATCTTGATGAAATCCCAATAGTTCATTTTTGCCCTGGCTTCCTGTGCCTTTGGTGATGTTTCTAGGAAGAAGTTGCTGCGGCTTTGAAGGATATTTGTTTTCCCAGTTTTGGCGATTATGAATAAAATGACTCTAACCATTGGGTCTTTTTTTTTTTTTTAATTCATTCTGATACTCTGTGTCCTTTGGTTGGGGCATTTAGTCCATTTACTTTCAGAATGCTTATTGATATATATGTGTTTAGTGCCATTTTATTAGTTGATTTGTTGGTGTTTCTGGAGATGTTCTCTGTTCCTTTCTAGTCTGTACTTTTGGTCTTTCTTTCCAAAGAGCCCCCTTTAATATTTCTTGCAGGGCTGGTTTAGTGGTCATGAATTCCTTTAGTTTTTGTTTGTCTGGGAAACCCTTTATCTCTCCTTGTATTCTGAATGAGAGCCTTGCTGGGTAAAGTATTCTTGGCTGCATATTTTTCCCATTCAGCACATTGAATATATCTTGCCACTCTCTTCTGACTTGCCAAGATTCTGTGGAAAGATCTGTAGTCAGTGCTATAATCCCATGTAAGTTAGGGATTTCTTTTGTCCTGCTGCTCTTAGGAATTTTTCTTTATCACTGTATTTTGCAAATTTAACTATATTATGTCTTGGTGTCCGCCTAGCCTCTGTTGATTTTGATGGGAGTTCTCTGTGCTTCCTGGACTTGATATCTGTTTCCTACCTCAGACTAGGGAAGTGTTGAGCTATTATTTCCTCAAATAAATTTTCTGCCCCCCTTTTCTCTCTCTTCTTGTTTTGGGACTCCTAATACCGTTGCTATTATGTTTGAAGAGTCATTGAATTCCCTAAGTCTGTTCTCATGATCCATAATTCTTCTTTCTCTGCTTTGCTCTATTTCCTCATTTTCCATTATTCTCTCTTCTATATCACTTGTTTCTCTGCTTCTTCCATCCTGGTGTTCATTACATCCAGTCTGTTTTGAATTTCAGTTACTGCATTTTTCATTTTTTATTTCTTAAAATTCTTTTATCTCTGTGGTAAGGGTCTCTTTGACATCTTTCATATTTTTCTCCAGGTCATTGAGTATCCTTATAATTGTTGCTTTAAATTCTTCATCAGGCATATTGCTTATGTCTCTTTCAGTTAGATCTCTGGCTGTGACCTTTTCTTGTTTCATTTGGGATGAATTCCTCCATCTTGGCAGTTTGTCTAAGTCTCTGTCTTCTTCTTTGTGTTAGAAAAGACTGTTATGTTTTCTGCTCCTCAGAGTAATGGCTTTATGAAGAATAGGTCATACAGTGTCCAGGGCCTGGTGCTTCAGGAAGGGTTTCTAGTGTGTGCTGCGTGCTCTCTGCTGCTGTGTTTTGGCTGCTCTATCCTTCAGGCCAGTGTTCTGCAGAGGCTCTCCTTGCCTGCAGTGGGCAGCATTTGGACCTTAGCCAGAGTGTGGCAAGTTTTAATGGGTTTGCTATGGTCTGCTTGTTAAATGAGACCTGATGCTACTTCCACTAGAACTGAAGCCTTGGAGAACTCTGGTCAGGAGACTTGGTGTATGCAGGGGTTTCTGCTGGTCTTCTGGGAAAGGGGCCCACTGCATGGGGATTAAGCCACATATCCCCAAGAGGGGCAGTACCAGCAGAGTGCAGGGGGGCAGGATTTGGTCTAAGAGGTAAGGTAGCCAGTGTTGGCACTGTGCTATTTACTGAAGCTGGTTTATGCTGAGGGGTGGGGGGAGGGAAGTGGTGCCAGCCAGCTCCTTTGTCCCTGGAGAGAGATCTGCATACTTGCTGCTCTCAGGGAAGCACTCCCAGAAGGGCAAACAATCTCCCCCCCTGTGCGTCACAGGTGTTTTTCAGATCACTGTTTTCACATTGTCTGTGTCCAGGTTGCTTGCCTGCCAGGAGCAGCACAGTGCACTTTGGGCTCTATCCCAGCCAAGCCTGATGACTTTTAAAACTCTAAACTTTAGGGATGTGGTGTGGGGGGGTTTGTGCTGGTCTTCTGGGGGAGAGTCTCCAGGTTTGACCAAGAAGGGCAGTTGTGCCAGAACATGGGGCATGGGACTTAGAGCAAGCAGGCTAGGCAGACAGTTCGTGGTGAGCCACCCTCAGCAAGTGGTTCTGTGGCTATGCCAAGGGGTGGGGATGAGAAAGAGCGCCCACCAGCTCTTTTGTCCCCAGAGAGGCATCTCTGCAAATGCCACCTTTCACAGATGCACTCCAAGAAGAACAAATGATCTCTCCTCTGTGGGGTGTAAGCATTCCCCACATCACCCTGTCTGCTCCCAGTGCTGCTTGCTTGCCTTCTCTCCAGGAGTAGGGCAGTGCCCTCAGGGTTCTATCCCAGCCAAGCCTACCAACATTTAAATCTCCAATCTTTGACCCCCACTGGTTGAAAAATAACTTAGGAGGTACAGATCTGTACCTCTGAAACAAATAATACATTATATGTTAAAAAAAAAAAAGAAGATAGCAGGAGGGGAAGAATGAAGGGGGGGATTGGAGGGGGAGACGAACCATGAGAGACAATGGACTCTGAAAAACAAACAGGGTTCTAGAGGGGAGGGGTGTGGGAGGATGGGTTAGCCTGGTGATGGGTATTAAAGAAGGCACGTTCTACATGGAGCATTGGGTATTATACGCAAACAATGAATCATGGAACACTACATCAAAAACTAATGATGTAATGTACGGCAATTAACATAACATAATAAAAAAAAGAAAAAAAACTCAGGAAGATCAGCCCCTCTCGTCTTCCCAGCCAATGGCTTTGGGGAGGTGTTCTCCTTGTGCATTCCCATGTGTTCCACCCTCTCCTTCTCTGCAACTTGGTCTCCCTCCTCTCTGCAGCAGCTGTGATCCATTTCTCCTCCAAACCACGTCTCTGTACCTCCTACCTTCCTCAATGTGGCCTCTTTTCTCCTAGTTGTACAGTTTGTTCTATCAGTAGTCAGGTTGATTTCTTGGGCATTCAGAATGATTTGTTAGTTATCTAGTTGTGTTCAAGGGACAAGATAAGCCTAGGGTCCTCTTGCTACAACACCATCTTAGCTCCCTCCTCTACAAAACATTTAAAGAAGAGTTAGTACCTATCCTCAAATTATTCCAGAAAACTGAAGAGGAATGAACCCTTCTGAACTCATTTTACAAGGCCAGCGAGTTAGTGCTTTCATTTTCTCTGAATAAATACCCTCAGAAATGAAATTGCTAGGTTATATAGTTCTCTTTTTAATTTTTCAAGGAACCTCCATACTCTTTTTCCATAGTGGCTGTGCCAGTTTACATTCCCACCAGCAGTGCACAAGGGTTCCCTTTTCTCCACATTTTCACAAACCTTGTTATTTCTTGTTTTTTTTTTAATTTTTTTAGATTTTTAAGAAAATTTTAGCCATTCTGACAAGCATAAGGTGACATCTCATTGTGGCTTTGATTTGCATTTCTCTCATGGCAAATGATGTTGAGCATCTTTTCATGTACCTGTTGGCCATCTGTATCTCATTGGAAAAATTTCTAGACTCTGTGCCCATTTTTCATATTTTTTGGTTTTTTGCTTTTCAGTTGTATGAATTCTTTATATATTTTTGATATTAACCCCTTATCAGATATATGGATTTACACGTATTTTCTCCCATTCAGTAGGTTGCCTTTATATTTTGTTGATGGTTTCCTTTTGCTTTGAAGAAGCTTTTTAGTTTGCTGTAGTCACACTTGTTTAGTTTTGTTTTTGTTGCCTTTGTTTTGGTGTCAGATCCAAAAAACATCATTGCCAAAACCAGTGTCAGGGAGCTTACTGCCTTTGTTTTCTTCTAGCTGTTTATGACTTCAGGTCTTACAGTTAAGTCTTTAATCCATTTTGAGTTAATTTTTGGAAGTGGTGTAAGATAGTGGACTGGTTTCATTCTTTTGTTTGTGATTTTCTAGCTTTTCCAGCATCATTTATCGAAGAGACCGTCCTTTCCCCATTATATGCATGGCTCCTTTGTTATGAATTAATTGACCCATGTGTATGAGTTTATTTCTGGGCTTTCTATTCCTTTCCATTCTGTGTGTCTTTTTATGACAAAACCATACCATTTTTATTGGATTGTGATTTTTTTAATTTATTTTTTTATTATGTTATGTTAATCACCATATATTACATCATTAGTTTTTGATGTAGTGTTCCATGATTCATTGTTTGCATATAACACCCAGTGCTCCATTCAGTACATGCCCTCTTTATTGTGATTTTTAAAAATGTATTCTGACAAGGTATTTTGATTAATCTGTGTGTTAAGATTATATTTAATGTTTGGATTTAAATCTATTTTTGTCACTTCTTCTCCCACAGTTTTTCTTTTGTTTTTTCTTTTGGGGTATTTTAACTTTTTTTTAGTATTCTATTTTAATTTATTGTGTTTTTTATTATTTATCGTTGTGTAGTCTTTTAAATGGCTGTTCTAGGGATACAATATGCATGCTTAACTTTTCTCAGTCTACTTAAAATTATTATTTTACCACTTCAAATGGAACATAGAATCCTTTATGCATGTGTGTTCCTTTACTGTTTATCTTCTGCACTTTTGTAGTTTTCTTCTATATTACTGTAGAATGCTATATTATTGAAATAATCTCACCAGTGTTATATATCTTTGCATTCAACTTTCAAACACTTTAATGAACTCAAGAGGAGAACAGTCTATTATATTTATCCAGGTATTTACCATTTCTGTTTCTTTTTCTTCATTCCTGATGTTCTCTTTTTTTCCTCTGGTATAATTTCCCTCTGTCTTCCTTTAGTAATTCTTTTAGAGCTGGTCTGTTGGAAACATATTCTCTCAATTTTTCTTCACCTGTATTTGAGAAGTTTTCAGCCATTCTTTCTTTCTCTATTTTTTTTCAGCATGGCACCCTTTTTCTTTTCTTTCTAGGACACTGATGTTATGAATATTAGACTTTGGCATTGTCTCAGAGGTCCCTGAGACTCTCTCCTAATTTTTTTTCAATATATATTTTTTCTCTTGTTGTTCATTGGATATTTTCTATTGATTTGTCTTCCAATTCACTGACTCTTTCCTTTTTCATCTCAATTCTATTATTGAAGCCATCAGTGAGCTTTAAAAAAATTTGGCGTTTATTTTTGAGTTCATTATTTGTTTTTTTCTGCTTTCTATTTGTTTTTGAGACTTTATTTTTCATTTGTTTAAATGGTTTTATGTTTGTTGGAGAATTTTTGTAAAGCTGCTTAAAGTTTTGTCAGATAATTCCAACATCTGTCATCTCAGTGTTGTCGTTTAATTGTTTTTTTGTTTGTTTGTTTGTTTGTTTGTTTCCAGGTGAGTGGAGTTTTTCCTGGTTCTTTATATGTCAAGTAATTTTGGATCCTGGACATTTTGAATATTGTATGACTTCCTTGTTAAAATCCCATGATAAATGTTGATATTTTTGTTGTAGCAGGCAACTGATCTTGTTAGGTTTAGGTTTCAAATTTCAATGCACCTCTGTGAGCTGTGGTTCCAATATCAGATAAGTTTTCAAAGTCTTTGCAATACTATTTAGATCCATATGTGCACTATCCATTTGTCAATCTATGACTTGGGTGATGTTTTATCTGTTAGTTTAGATCTCAAAGTCTTTTATATTGCTGGTTAAGATTAGATCCACACATGCATGGGCTTGGGGTGTGAACCTGGAGTTTATAAATAATTTAATGGGGTCACTTTCTTGAGGTCCTTCCTGTCTGTAATCTCCTTTGGTACCTTCTACTTCAGGAAGCAGTGGCTTCAGTCACTCCATACTGCCACACACCTCCTTGGCTGTAACTGCTTCCAGGCCCAAGTAGTGGCAAAATGAAGGAAAAAAATACTGGTAAATTCACCATAGCATGAGGTACTTCAGATTCTGGTCTTCTTTCTCACTCTGTCAGCCACTCTTTACTTTCTAGAGTCTTCAAATAGCTACTCTGTACATTCTTTGTAGGATTTTAGCTGTATTCAATAGGAGAGAAAGGAATAAATAGTGTGCTCATTCCATCTGGAACCAGAATCTGATCATCATGATTTTTAATGGCTTACATAATATTCTAATATTTGGATATACTATAATTTACTCAATTTCCCAAATACACATTTAAGATTATTCACTTTTATGATAACAATGTGATGTACATTTCTATGTATATATTACAAAAGTGAAATTTTAAGTCAAGATATTAAAAGCTTTTTGATTCAATTGCCAAAATTACTTTCTGGAAAGCTTAATTGGATTTCTAAAACTTGACCATCAAAAAGAATATTGACCACGTTAAAATAAAAACAAATGGAGGGGTACCTGGGTGGCTCATTCATCAGTTAAGTGTCTGACTCTTGATTTTGGCTCAGGTCATGATCTAAGGTCATGAGGTCAAGCCCCCAGTTGGGCTCTGTGCTCAGCGGGGATTCTGTTTCTCTTCCTTTCCCTCTCCCTCTGCCCCTCCCCATTAGTGTGTGCATGTGCGTGCTCTCTCTCAAAAATAAATAAATAGAATTGTTTCTCTAATTTCTCTTTCTACAGTTGCATTGTTAGTGTATAAGAAAGCAACTGATTTCTGTGCATTGATTTTGTATCCTGCCACATTACTGAATTGCTGTATGAGTTCTAGGAATTTGGGGGTGGAGTCTTTTGGGTTTTCCACATAAAGTATCATGTCATCTGCGAAAAGAGAGAGTTTGACTTCTTCTTTGCCAATTTGAATACCTTTTATTTCTTTTTGTTGTCTGTTCTTGCTAGGACTTCTAGTACTATGTTGAACTGGAGGAGATTATGCTAAGTGAAATAAGTCAAGCAGAGAAAGTCAATTATCATATGGTTTCACTTATTTGTGGAACATAAGGAATAGCATGGAGGACATTAGGAGAAGGAAGGGAAAAATGAAGGGGGGGAAATCAGAGGGAGAGATGAACCATGAGACACTATGGACTCTGAGAAACAAACAGGGTTTTAGAGGGGAGGGGGTACGGGGGAGGGGGGATTGGTTAGCCCGGTGATGGGTATTAAGGAGGGCATGTACTGCATGGAGCACTGGGTGTTATACGAAAACAATGGATTGTGGATCACCACATCAAAAACTAATGATGTATTGTATGGTGACTAACATAACATAATAAAATTTAAAAAATAAAATAAATAAATCTTTAAAAAAAACAAAATGGAGACCAGCCTTGAAAATTCTCCCAACAGGGAATTAATGGTTGATGGGGAACTTTCTATAGATCTTCCTTGACTTTTGATGGCGTTATATCCTGATAAACCCATTGTAAGTTTCAAATACTCAAAGTGGATGATGCATTTCATACCCTAACCTACCAAACATCATAGCTTAGCCTAACCTACCTTAAATATGTTCTGAACACTTATATTAGCCTATAGTTGGGTCAAATGATCTAACACAAAGCCCATTTTCTAATAAGGTGTTGAATATCTCATGTAGTTTATTGAATACTGTACTGAAAGTGAAAAACAGAATGGTTGTATGGGTACGGAATGGTGGTTAAGTGTGTCGGTTGATTACCCTCCTAATCATGTGGCAGATTGGGTGCTGTGGTTGGCTGCCACTGCCCAGCATCACAAGGGAGTAATGTACCACATATTGCTAGCCCAGGAAAAGATCAAAACTCAAAATTTGAAGTATGGTTTCTACTGAATGTATATCACTTTTGCACCCTGATAAAGTCAAAAAAAATCCCAAGTTTAACCATCCTAAGTCAGGGACCATCTGTAATGGAGAATTCCAGTTATTAATTTTAGCATCACTAAAAGACATTGTATACTTCATGTTGTGATGTAATAAAGAACACACAGTATCCTTTGTTATTTTTTGTGATTTGGAACACAAAGCAACCATTTCTCTAGATTTGTTTATAGGAACATATATAAGAAAAGCAAAATAATTATAATTTCTAATTATAGGGGATTTACAGATGATATATATTCTTTTCCCTTATTCCAGACATGCAGTTTGTCTCTGGGAAGGGATATGCAAAGCTTGGTGTATCTAGAATTATAGGTAAGGGACAAATAGCTTGGTCTATAAGGAAAAGGTATTACATGGTGCTGTCAGGGTGTTTCAGGCCCCATTGAGAGGATTTTCCTGGAGATCTGCCATATCTTCAGAATGCAGTTCAGGACCTCTGTCCACCTGTTTTCAGTTGTACATGAAATAGCAAAACCAAAGCATCTTTTGTTACAGTTTTTTCCTGTATATTAAGTGGCATCATCTTAGGTTATTTTCTGCTTTTGTAATTCTCTCCTTGAAAGCTTCAGTTTCCTAACTTTTTTCATTTCTCTTTGTTGTCAGAGGAAAGGTATGTGAACCTAGATTCAGCAAATATGGCAGAGAGATAAAAGATAGACCCAAAGAAATAGTGAAGAACAGTAAAGGCACATAGATATTTCTGCTTTGTCCTCAATGGCATACATTTCATTATTTTGAAACCATACATTTAAATATTTTAATATAGCTGCTTGAGGTCCATATCCAAGGATACTACTTTCAGGAAACAATAAATGTATAAATAAAGGCTCCTTAAAGTGAGTCTGTTTCTTTCCTTCCTTTCTTCCTTCCGTCCTTCCTTCCTTCCTTCCTTCCTTCCTTCCTTCCTTCCTTCCTTTCCTAGAGCAAGTCAGTTGAGGGAGGGGCAGAGAGAGAGAGGGAAACCAGCAGATTCCCCACTGAGCGGGGAGCCCATTATGGGCTCCATCCCAGGATCCCAAGACCATGACCTGAGCCAAAACTAAGAACCAGATGCTTAACTGACTGAGCCATCGAGGCGCCCCAAAGTGAGTCCCTTTAAACTGGAATTGAAAATCACCATAGGGGCAGCTGGGTGGCACAGTTGGTTAAGCATGGGACTGTTGGTTTTGGCTCAAGTCGTGATCTCAGGGCTGTGAGATCAAGCCCCACGAGGGGCTCTGCACTCAGCCAGGAGTCTGCTTCCCCCCTCCCTCTCCCTCTACCCCTCCCTGCCAAGCTTTGTCTCTCTCTCTCTCTCTCAAGTAAATAAATAAATCTTTAAATAAAAAATGTTAAAAGAAAATCACTGTAATAGTAACAATACAATTAATACAATATAATTAACTAAAAACAATACAGTTAACTAAAAAATAAAAGGTAAAAACAGAAAAGCTTATATTAATAAAAGGTAGGTTATAATTTCAACTCTGCACAAATTCTTAGAAGGAGCAAAGAGTAAATCAATTAGGTGGGTGGGGAGTGGTCCTAGTTTTTCTGACTAGATTCTCTAGAAGTGTTATATGGCATCTTTAACTTCACATTTGACTTTCACAACACACATCATCATAAAGAGGGCCACTTTTTCAAGAAATACTTAAGGACTTCATCTTTCTGTGGCTTCTATTATAAACTCATTTTCTTTTGGAATTCTTTTAATTTCATTATCCTTGTGGAATTTCTCTTTTTCACTTAATCGGTCTAAATGCCATTTCCTCATTTATCAATGGTTTTTGCATGAGATCTGAACATTTCCCCAACATCCCTTTCACTGAGCTCATGAAATATTCTTTCGTGCAAGATTTTTAGTTGTTTCTTAATGTCTTTGTATTACTATGTTAGGTGTTTGCATAGCTGACAATCTGTGAAAGCACTGATGACCTAGCACATAATAGGTGGAATTAAATGATTATACTCACTGTGGAGGGATATTTGAGTGGGGACTGAGGTTATAAGTAGTTAGCTCATTCTTAACTATTTCACATTATGAAGACTGTTGTTGTTCTATATAAACTCATATAACTATAGGGTTTCAGAATGAATACTAGGTAATAAGGACCCCCCCCAAGCTGAAATGTTATATTTTGAATGCAGAGTTATGAAGTTGGAATGCTCTGAGCTTCGTGGAAGAAACGTACTATGTAGGAAGTACGGTGAAGTCCACTAATAAAAGTTAAGGGTTTCAAAATATATAATACTAATAAGGCTTTGTACATGAAATTATACTTTTATGTTTTTCATTTCACTTAGCTAATAAAAAGAATACATTCCAAACCAAAACACTAACCCTTAAAATACATAAATTTTGGAGCTTTGGATTTTCAAGGTATTTGCTTTTCTAGTTTTAGTACTGGAGAACTACGATTCTATAATAGAGCCATGAATCTGTAAAGCACCTCATTCCCTCTTAGCTTTTCTTGAGACACATTAAAGCCACAATAAAATGAAACTTCTCTTTCACAATAAGCTTTTAGTGGGTCAGAAAATGAAAATAAGAAAATTCATTGGAGACCAGATTAGGCTGGAGAGAAAATGGAAATATTCTTTTTTTGTTCTCCAGCTGTCATTATATATCTTCCTCACATTATCTTGATGAGCTTTCTTAAACATAGCTAGAGATTCAGTGAAAACCTGTAAATATCTTTTGGTTGTCAAAATGCCAATACCCTTTAATCTTTATGTTTTAAAAGAGCTTAAGACTGACGGTTTTCTTTGGAAAAATGTTTAAAATTGGCCAGTTTTAGTCATATGCTGGGACTTAGAAAAAGGTGTCTGTACTTGTTTTATGTTTGCTGCCTATAAAACCAAAAACTATCTTGGGGATAATTTGAACTTAATTAGTCCTATGTAATATACATTAAGTTACCTTAATAGCCGCACATTGGAAATGCTCAGTATATTCTACATTTATTTCAGTTTAAGATGCAGAAATGGACTTCCTAGACATATGCCATATGTTCTCTTCTTATGCCAAGTTAACAAGAATTAAAAGACTGAGATGAATAAACAAGGTCAACTTAAGCTGAGCCAAATTAGACAACAGAATAATTGTCAGATTTTCTGTTGGCAGGGACAGTTTGTTTTGAGCCAATCTTCATGAATTATAGGCTGTAAATTTTTTTTTTTCTGGTAAGTCTACCGCCAGGCATTCTGTTGACAATTTTCTTTGTTTTGTAAACACTGAAAATTTTCATCAGTTATATTGTTTATAGGCACACATAAGGATTATGGATAGATAGGGGTTTTTGTTTGTTTGTTCTAAATTAAAGGAAATTTGCTTAGATACAAATCAAATAAAACCAAGCCAAAATGTAGTAACTTTTAACAGGATAGTATTTAATTTGGAGTTTCTTAGGCATGAATTCAGATATAGTAAATAGCAGGAAACTAATATTACAATTAATTTATGACAGTAAGTATAAAAGTAGATACATTTGTTACAAATACAAGGTTTGATTGCTCTACAGTAAAGAATCTTAGACCTTGAAGGGGCTATTCTAATACAAATGGGAAAATTGAAGCAACCAGAGAAATGGAATGATTTTAAACATAATAACTAGTTTAGAGCAGTACCAAATCTAAAGATAAATATTTAGTCCTAGGATCATTTATCAGTGCCCTCTCACTCTGCCCTTTTTCTTTCTAAACTGCTTTCTCTTTGAGTTGTTTAACTTTTTCAAACTACCATGTCAACAATATGAAAAACTAACCATTTGAATAATGTTTATCTTAGCCACATCAAAAATATGAAAACCAACTATTTGAATAATAGTGGCAGTGACATATAAAGTATAAAATCTCAGTCAAATCACATAATGGTGATTTTTAAAAACACTCACTTATACCCTAGATGTAGTAATTGCTATTACTGTGCAAATGCCTGATTATTTGGGGGTATCTAAAGTGTCTATTTAACACACTTATTACCAGCTTTATATTCTTATAGCCTGTATATTCTTGTATTACAAAAATAATTATTTTGCTTATTCAGTAAATATTTATTAAGCATCTGTTACATGCCAGGCACTTTTCTACATCCTGGAGGATCCAGCAGTGGGGGAAAAAAAAAAAGACAAACCTCTACCCTCATACGGTTTATATTCAAGTAACTTTGTTTATAAACTCAAGCACAGTAGTCTATTCAAAACCAGTTTTCAGTTGGCTTCTGAATTATATTTAGTTCAAGTTAATTCAGTTTATTTCACCATAAGCTACCCAGAGATTAAAATTTTATTCAGTCATATAAGCATATGAAGAATGTAAATAATGAATGGGAGGGAAGGATTTAAAATTAAGAGGCTATTTTATAAAGTAGGCTAATATTTTATGGTTCATTCATTCATTCATGGATGAGATATTTGTTGAATGCTCACTCTGTGACTGGTACTGGGTTAGATGCTGTGGATACAACAGTGAGCAAAAGTAGATACACCCTTAACCCCTGGTGAGTGGGCCCATGCTGCCATTCTATTCACTCTGCTTCTCTCTCTTTTAGAGCCTGAGACATTACTGAACTCCTCTAGACAAAAACTTTTAAGTATCTTGGGGTAGCTAAACTTCCCCAATGCAGTTCTGGTATTCAAATTTAGCCCTGAGCCCTAGCATTCAGATGGTGAAGTGTGAAAACAGACCGCACATCAAATTTCCACTGATATCAAAGCAGCTTTCCCTATCAAGTCAGCCCAGTCATTCAAAATGATCTGTTAAAGATGCAGAACACATCCTAACACTTTGTATTAATTCCTCCTTGCTGCCATAACCAATAGCCACAAATTTAGTGACTTAAACAGGGTGCATTCCTTTCTGGAAGTTCTAGAGAATAATCTACTTTCTCACCTTTTTGAGCTTCTACAGGCCACTCTGCATTCCTTGGCTCATGGCTCCTTTCCTCCAAAGCTAGCAGTGGTAGGTTGAGTCCATCTCACCATGAGTTACTGGACACTGATTCTTCTGCCTCTCTCTACCACATTTAAGGACCTCTTTCACATTTAAGGATTACATTAGGCCCATCTAGATAATCCATCTGTTTTAAAGTCAGATGATTAGCAGCCTTAATTCCACTTGCTACCTTAATTCCCCTTTGCCACGTAATATAACATATCTACAGAATCTTGGGATTAGGATGTGGACATCTTTGGGAGGCCATTATTCTGCACACCATACACTCTAATATCCTTTATTGTCTTCTCACTGCAATTAAAACAAAGATCCTACACACTGACATGGCCTACAGGCCCTAATAATTTATTATCTTCCATGCCCCGTTTATAGTTTAGCTGTATTGGCTCTCTGTTACTCAAACCTCCCAAACTTATTTCTACCCTAGGGCCTTTGCATGTGCTGTTACCCCTCCCTAGAATCTACTGGCAATATACCACATCTTCACATAGATGACTCCTTGTCTTTCAGCCCTTAACTCAAATAGTGCCTTCTCTAATCACCAATTCTTTGTATTTTTTCCTAGTACTTACCATTAACTGAATGACCTTAGTTATGTATTTTTGCTTGTTTCTTATCTGTATCATTCCTCCTCCTCCCCCCACCCCCCATTTGAGAACTTGAAGAGTGCAGTAGGCCTTGCAGTGTGCTAACTACACACCAGGCATTGTGCTAGGGCTTAAAGAAATGATCCTAGGACTAAATATTTACGTTTAGATTTGGTACTGCTCTAAACTAGTTATTATATTTAAAATCATTTAAATATAGCTTAAAGATCATTCTTAGAAATGATCTAAGAATCATGATGGTTTTTGCCTTCATGGAGTTTATAGGTTAATGAAGCAGATAGTAATCTAATAATCACATAAAAATAAAATTACAAGTGTGACAGTGTTACAAAGCTTTATAGTTAGGGTGTTTTAGTATCTGATAGGACTAGCTCCTCTCTCATAGTTTCTTCTTTATTTTGTTTTTCTTTTTTTTTATGTTAACCTTAATAGCACTTTGTCTAACTCAATAAAAAAGTATGTTGGTCTTTTTATTGGGATTACATTAAATTTAGTTAATTTATTATTTATTATTTTTAAAAAAGATTTTATTTATTTGACAGAGAGACACAGCAAGAGAGGGAACACAAGCAGGGGGAGTGGGAGAGGTAGAAGGCTTCCCACCAAGCAGGGAGCCCAATGCGGGACTCGATCCCAGGACCCCGGGATCATGACCCAAGCGGAAGGCAGACGCTTAATGACTGAGCCATCCAGGTGCCTCTAAATTTAGTTAATTTAATAATTTAACATAATACATTAATTTAGAGAGAACTGACATCTTTATGATGTTGAGTCATCCTATTCAAGAAGAGAGGATATCTTCTCATTTGCTCAAGGCCATTTTTGTGTATATCAGTGTTTTAAAATTTCCATCATGTGAATTTTGCATATTTGTTGTTCAGTTTATTCCTCAGTATTTAATCTTTGTTGATAACATAAATGGAGTTTTCCTCTACCATTATATCCTCTAACTCATTTGTGTATGTGAAGGCTATTGGTTCTTGTACATTAATTTTACTTCTTTCTACCTTATTATTTTTGAAATATTTGATTATGTTTTATCATTGATTCCCTAGGGCTCTTCTGTTATATTGTCATATCATTGCAAATGAAGATACTTTTATTTCCTTACCAATTTTTATTCTCTAGTTCAAGGATTGGCAAAAATTTTCTGCAAAGTACCAGATAATAAATTTTTAGGCTTTGAGGATCATACAGTCTCAACTACTATAGATGATAAATAAACAAATGGGTATGGTTGTATTCTAATAAAACTTTATTTATAAGAATAGTCAGCAGGTTTGGATTTGGCCAGTGGGCCATAGTTTGCCCCTTTGATCTGGTTGATTGATCTAATTGTAATGGCTAATAACTCTAGTACAGTGTTGAATAGTAGCAGAGATAGTGGGTATTCTTGCCTTGTTTCTGATCTTAGCAGAAATGCCCTTAGTGATTCCCCATTAAATAAGATACCAGCATTAGGACCAAGTTATATATATATACATATATATGTATATATACATATATTCTTATGTTATAATATATCCCTCAATTTCTATTTTCTTGAGTATTTTTATCAGGGTTGTGTTTTGTCAAAGGCTTTTTCAGCATCTGTAGAAATAATCATGATTTTTATTAACCATAGATCTATTAGTATGCTGTATGATCTTAATGCATCTCAATGGATTTGGTAACATTGAACCAACCTTGTAACATCAGGATAGATTTAGGGGTTGAATTTTGTTTGGTAATATTTAATATTTTTACATTGATATTCATGAGTGATATTCATTTGTAGTCATCTTTTTTTTGTACTGTAGAAGTTTTTCTTTAATTTTAATGTATTGGAACAGTTTGTAGAGCAATTAAAATATCTGTTCTTTGAACAAGGGTTGGAGGTAGAATTCTCTAATCAAAACACCTGGGCCTTTTTAATAGGGTACTTCCTTAAGAATTTTGTGTATTTCTTTCATGGAAATTGGTCTGCTTCAGATTTCTAAATCTAATGGTGGTTACTTTTGGCAATTTGTATTTACCTAGGAAATTTTCTTCTGCTTTTAAATGTATTTGCATAGAAATCTACAAAGTGGTCTCTTATGATTAAAAAAAAATCTGTTACAATGGTTAATTCCTCCCTCTCTGTGCCACTTCTTATTTTGTATATTTATGCTTTCTCTCCTTGGTCTATTTTCTTTTTTTCAAAAACATCTAGATTTAATCAGATCTATAATTTTTGATTTTGTTTTTAAACTTCTACCTTAGGGGTCAGTAAACTATGGCCTGTCAGCTAGTCACCTGTTTATATAAATAAAGTTTTACTGGATCACAGCCATGTTCATTCATTTTATGTATTATTACAAACAGCTGCTTTTGTGCTGCAACAAGAGTTGAGTAATTGCAGGAGAGAACATATGGCCCACAAGCCTAAAATATTTACTCTCTACACGTTTAGAATTTCCCAACCTCCACTCTGCCTCATTAATTTTTGCTTTTATCTTTATTATTTCCTTTCCTTTTACTTATTTTGGTTTAGTTTCTTGTTATTTTTTTCAGATTTTTGAGTGGGAATTAATTTATTTTGTTTTTTCATTTTCTCTGATTGAAGTGTTTAGTGCTAGTACTTTTTTCTAATTATTGCTTTCAATACATTCCATAGATTGTGATATGCAGTGTTTCATTATAATAATTTTTTTAAGAATTCGTGCTGTTTTCTTCTTTCACACAGGAGTTAATAGAAGGCTTTAAAATTTCTAGGAGGATGGTCCTTTTGTTTCTCGTTAAACATTTCTAGTTGTATTGCATTGTGATCACAGAGTATTTCTAATAGTTCTTTCTTATGGAACTTAGTGATATCCTTTTGGCACCTAACATATGATCATTTTTTGGTGAATATTTGGGGAAAAAATCTATTTTCCATTATCAGAGTGTAGAATTTGATAAATATCCATAATATTATATTACTCATTATGTTGTTTAGGTATTCTTTCTCCTTATTTTTTGCCTAATCTATTTTGTAGTAAGAATAATGAGTTAAAGTCTCCTGTTATTAGTGTCTATGTCTCCTTGCATTTCTTATAGATGTAACTTCATAGAGGTGGTTTCTTTGTTAGTTGGTGCTTACATACTGGTTGTATCTTTGTTGTGAAATTTGGATGTTAGTATTTCTTTGTCAATATTTAATACTTGGGGGCTTTAATTCTGTTCTTTCTATAACCAGGAGTTCTTTTGGTTTCTTATTTTCATTTGCCTAGGATATCTTTTCCCATCTCTTCATTTTTAGTTCTTCTAGATCAATTTATTTTATTTTGTTTTTTTATTTGACAGAGAAAGACAGCAAGAGAGGGAACACAAGCAGGGGGAGTGGGAGAGGGAGAAGCAGGCTTCTCGCCAAGTCAGGAAGCCCAATGTGGGCTCGATCCCAGGAACCTGGGATCATGACCTTAGCCGAAGGCAGATGCTTAACAACTGAGCCACACAGGCGCCCCTAGATCAATTTATTTTAGATATATCTCTTTAAAGATGGATTTATTTTAGCACAAGTTGGGGGAGGGGCAGAGGGAGGGAATCTTCTAGCAGACTCCCTGCTGAATGTGGAACCTGAAGCAGGGCTCAGTCTCACAACCCATGAGATCATGATCTGAGTAAACCAAAGTTGGATGCTCAACCAACTGAGCCACCCAGGTGCCCTCCTAGATGTCTCTTGTATACAGAATATAGCTGGATCTTGGTTTGTGGGCATACTGAAAATCTTTTTCTCTTAATAGAGGAGTTAAGTCTATTTATATTAATTGATACGACTGATATACTTGATCTCTCTTTGAATATTTTATAATTATGTGAATTTTGTAATATTTGCTTACATTTCTTAAGTGGGTGTGATTCTTATATTTCTTAAGTGGGTGTATTTTTTGGGAAAGTTTGTATTTAGTTTTAGTGGTTACCTTTGTACTGATGTTTTTTCTAATGCCCTTAGTCTCTTCTTAGTTAACCTTTCATTATCTGATGTATCAATGTTTATTGTTGTCTTTTAACTCCTACCTATGTCTATACAACAATCAGAGTTTATTCTACTTTTCTCTTTCACTCTTTGTTCCCCTCCCATTTTTTCAGTTGTATCATTTCTATTTAAGAGTCTTCCACATTCATCTCTCCACTCTCCTGTTTTGGTCTTTTTTTTTTTTTTTTTTTTAGGATTTATTTATTTGTTTGAGAAAGAGAGAGCATGTGTAGATGTATGCGTAAGTAGTGGGAGGGGGAGAGAGAAAATCCTTAAGCAGACTCCATACCCACTGCAGAGCCCATGGCAGGGCTTGATCCCAGGACCCTGAGGTTATGACCTAAGCCAAAACCAAAAGTCTGTAGCTCAATTGACTGAGCCACCCAGGCGCCCCTTGTTTTGGTCTTCTGTCTACATTTATATGTATTAAAATGTTCGGAATTAGTTCTTTTGCTGAAGTTTTTCCAGTTATCTCATGGTTGGATGAAGCTCTTCCTTTAGTATGTTCCTCAAGAAGGGTTCATGAAAACTATTTTTCTTTAGCCTTGATACTTGAAAGAGAGCTTGGATAGCTATAAAATCATTAGTTTACACTTCTTTTCACTGAGTTTTTAAAAATCGCTGCTCTACTTTTGTCTTACCTTGTATTTAATTTTTGAAAAGGGTGATGCTTGTTTAATTCTTCTGCATTTGCAAGTTATTTGATCTTTCTACCAGGAGGCCTTTGCAGATTTTTAAAACTAATCTTTGAAATCTAAGAGTTTTGTTAAGATATGTCTTCGAACTGATTTTTATAATAATTTTTCTCAGGCACTTGGTATATATAATCTTTTTTTTTAAGATTTTATTTATTTGAAAGAGAGAGAGCATGAGTGGGAGGGAAAGCGGAGGGAGAGGGAGAAGCAGACTCCCTGCTGAGCAGGGAGCCTGATGTGGGGCTCAATCCCAGGACCCTGGAATCATGACCTGAGCTGAAGTCTCAACAGCCACCACCCAGGTGCATCTTGGTATAATCTTTTGATATGTAAACCAAAATCTTTAAAAAAAATTTATTTCTGAAACATTTCTCTGGATTATAGTTTTAAATATTAATTCTGTTTCCAATGAATCAAATTGTACAAATGCTCTTCTTTGCCTTATTTCTTTTTCCATTACTTTCTCCCTTGTCTTTTTTTTTCTTTATCTCCTTTTCATTGTCTTGTTTTCTGCCATTTTCAGTGCCTTTTATTAAATTTCAATTTGAATTTATTCCCATTTGGGTGCCTTGTAATATTTCATTTTTAAGATATTTTTCTTTCTTTTCTTTCTTGAATGCAATGAACTTCCTCCTTTCCTACTCCCAGCTCTTCCTCTTAGTTTTTGTCCTTCTAATTCAGAGTGGGTTTCCATGTACCCAGCTGCTTGTTTGAATATATTTAATTTTGCATGGAGTGTTGTAGTTCTCTTCTATTTCATAGTTGTTTTGGGGGGGTGAGAATTTTTCTCAATTGGTATGTGTTGGTTTCATTTTCTGTTTCTTTGAAGTAACTGTATAGAACTGTTCATCTATTTCCTGTTTATTTTTGTGGTATTGGAATGTATTTTGGGAGATTCTCGTTCATGGAGCCCTCAGTATAGCTAAGTCTGGCACTTGTTTGTGTAAAAGTAGATATAGAGACCAATGGAACAGAATGCCAAATCCAGAAATAAATCTTTACACCTATGTTCAACTGATTTTTGACAAACGTATAAAGGCAACTGGATTTTCATGTACAAAATAATGAACTTAAACAATTTATATCACATCATATATAAAAATGAACTCAAAATGGACTTGAGTGTAAAAGCTAAAGCTATAACATTTCCATAAGAAAACATAAGAGAAAATTTTGTGATTTTAAGTTAGAAAAAAATTCTTCTATACAAAACAAAAGCATAATCAATAAAAGAAACCATAACTACATTGGGTTTTACCAAAATTTGAAACTTTTGCACTTCAAAAGACACGATTAGGGAAATGAAAGGGCACGCCACAGACTGAGAGAAAATATTTGCAAATCATATATCTGATTACAATTAAGAATATGTAAAGAGGTCTTATAATTCAATAATAAGAGAACTTATTTGAAAATGGACAAAGTTTTGAATAGATATTTCACCAAAGAAGATATACTAATGGCTAATAATCACATAAAAATGCTCAACATCGTTAGTCATTAGGGAAATGCAAATTAAAATCATAATGAGATACTACTTTATACCCAGTAGAATGATTATAATCAAAAAGACTGACAATACCAACCACAGGTGAGGATATAGAGAAACTGGAACCCTTTTACATTGCTGATGGGTATTTAAAATGTTATAGTCACTTTGGAAAAACAATTTGGTAATTTCTAAAAACTAACAAGATAAATATAAACTTAAAATATGATCCAGCAATTCCACTCCTAGATATCTACCCATGGGAAATGAAAACATGTCCCCTTGAAGACTTATATATGAATATTTATAACAACATTATTCATAATAGCCCAAATCTGGAAGTAATTAAAAATATCCAGCAGCTGGTGAGTAGATAAACAAAATGTGGTATATTCATACAATGGAATACTATTCAGAAATGAAAAAGGAATAAACTACATGCTACAACATGTATGAACCTCAGAAACCATAATGCTAAGTGAAAGAAGCCTGACACAAAAGACAACATATTGTATGAATTCATTTATATGAAGTTTCCAGACTATATGATTTCATTTATATGAAGTTCCTGTAGAGGCAGAAAGTGACCAGTGACTGGCTCAGGCTGGAGGTAGGAGTGGGAATGCACTGTAAGTTGGCACAAGGGAACTTTGTGGCAATGGAAATGTTCTAAAACGACTCTGGTGGTAGTTGCATAATTTTATAAATTGCATAATTTTATAAATTTAGCAAACATTGAATTGTATACTTACAGGGGGCAAATTTTATGGTGCATGTAAATTATACCCCAGTAAAATCATTTTTAAAACAGTAAATAAAGAAGTAGGACTTCCAGATAGTTGAAGACAATACTGGCTGCCTTCCTTTGCACTTCCCAGTACTTCCTCTATAAATGATATAGAACATAATAAAAGAAGAAAAGAAACTACACGAAAGCCCCACCTTCAGCATGACTTGACAGAGAACTTCCAGACAATTGTAAATAAAATGGAAAAAATGCCAAATCTCAGGGCATGATCTCCACATCCTGGTGTTCTTGTAGATTAGAGCATGAACTACACCATGCAGTGTGAAGGGGTAGTTTTTTAAATGCACAGCTTCTGTGGTGGGGAGATGGGTGGGTGAAAAAAGGCAAAAAGGGAGAGGCACCTTCTGACAGTTGGGTATGAAGGAAGAAAGAAGCAAAAGG
Organism: Callorhinus ursinus; assembly: GCF_003265705.2. Taxonomy (NCBI): domain Eukaryota; kingdom Metazoa; phylum Chordata; class Mammalia; order Carnivora; family Otariidae; genus Callorhinus; species Callorhinus ursinus. The sequence goes on along the minus strand of NW_027397072.1, from coordinate 58,990,482 downwards.
GGAAAATTTAGGGCCCCACAAGATAAAAGGGAGCCAAAAAATAAGAGGTCATACAACTCCATCAGGAATGTGTAGAGAGCTTAATTAGACCTCTCTGATTCTTATTCCAGATCTTCCTGTTAAAAATTTTTTGGCTAGTCTCCCGTTCTGTCACTTGACTTAAGCAGGCTAGTAGAGCTGTGGCTTTCCCTGTTCATTTCCTATCAAATTTGTTACTTTTACTGACAGTTTGCTGTTTTATTGATAATGCTGCTGGGCAGGGTTTTTCCACTCTAAGCTCCAAATCAAGTCAGCTGTTGTTTTTCACAGCTGTCCTACCCTAGTAGAACTACAAGGCTGAACTAGCTTGGGGGTCAAGAAAGGAAGGATGGGAGCAGCCCCAGAACATCAGATTTCCCCTTTATTACTAGAAGTTCAGCATTTTTTCATGAATAATGCTTATCAAACTCTTGTTTGCTCCTATTTGATTTCCAGAGTTCTGAAATGGTAATTTTTGTCCAGTTTTATCATTGTTTCCTGGGGAGAAGATTTACTTACCTCTAAACTCTGCCATACCTGGAAATTCTGCTCCTTTATTTAGTATTAATTAAACTATGTAGTTTGAGGCATTTTCCTCAAGGATATTATGAGTGTATATATGTATAATATGAAATATATGGCCTATATTTCATATGATATATATAAAAAATACGGCCTCTTCACAATTATTGTATATAAGTTGGGATCCTCAGGAGCAGGTGTGTAAACTGCAGAATGGGGGCCAAATCCTGCCCACTGCCTGTTTTTGTAAATAAAGTTTTATTGTAACACAGCCACTCTCATTTATTAATGTATTGTCTGTGGCTGCTTTCATACTACAATGGCAGAGTTGAGTGTTGTGATAGAGTCTGTATGATCCACAAAGCCTAATATCTGGTGCTTTACATAAAACATTTGTTGACCTTTGCTTCAGAGCAAATTAAATGGTGACTAACGTAATTACCATTACAAATAATATTATTTTGTCTCATTTTTTTTCACATTTATCCTGTTTATTTTCTCAATAACCCATATAATCAGCTGGATAGTTATGAAATTATCATTTATCAGATTTCAGAAACTAATGGCAAAGTTGCATAAGTACGATCATATGAGTTACAAACTAAATATACTAAACATACTAACTATACTAAAAATTAATATTTTAATTTAATAATCTAACAATTCTAAAATTTAACAACAGAATAAAAATAGAATTCGATATGTTATAGTAATTTCATGTTCATCTTGGCCTGGAATAACATTCATTCTAACAGTATTCTGTTTACATTGAATTCTTCCTCCATCATACCTGCTCTCGCATGACCAAACTACTGCAAAGTCATCGCCATGAGAAAATGCACATTTTTTTCTTTGACATTTTGAAATATTCTTTTTTTTTTTTTTTTAATTTTTTTATTGTTATGTTAATCACCATATATTACATCATTAGTTTTTGATGCAGTGTTCCATGATTCATTGTTTGTTCATAACACCCAGTGCACCATGCAAAACGTGCCCTCCTCAATACCCATCACCAGGCTAACCCATCCCCCCACCCCCCTACCCTCTAGAACCCTCAGTTTGTTTTTCAGAGTCCATCATCTCTCATGGTTCGTCAGACATTTTGAAATATTCTTGCTTAACTATTAGTTTGGATTTCAACAGGGTATATTTAAATTGTTTAATACTAAACACTGTGGAGCACTTTTCTCAATTCAACATATCTTACCTATTAGAAGAGACATTCAGTGTTCTTTGTTGAATAATATGTTTATGGATTGAACAAAAGGGAGGGAGGTTATCTGTAAATATGTCTTCTCCTTGAGGAACTAAAGATAGGCCAACAAAAGCTTCATTTAGCATATCTCCTCTGTCGAAAGGCCCCAGGAGTTCTGTTAAAAAATGATCAACATATGAGTCAAAATCCAGTAAGATTTCTGCTAGCTCCTTTATGATTACAGGAAAACTTCCGCATATCCCAATGAAACTTTTTAAAAATTTGTTAACTATATAGTATAAAACTTATAGTCCTACTCCCTATATGACTTCTCTTCTTCTGACACTTAGCTCAACCAGGGGAATTTGATAACTGAATAAATGTTTTCAAGTTCACATTTGATAATTGAATGAATTAATGTTTTCAAATTCACATTTTAAAAATTCATTTATAAGTTCCCCATTCATAGTGTTTTTAACCAGCATTTTATTAATCAAATATTTTTTGTTGTTGTTAACTACTGGAATACTTTATTATATTGGAAAATAGAAGTGAATTATTTTACATCCCACATATAGAACACAGTTTGAAAGCAAAAAAGGAAAGTATCTTTTATAGGAATGTATCTTTTCCAATATTTACTCATCTTAATGTGTATAGAGAGTTTGCTGTTCCCATGTCATACAGATGTACAGAGCAAACTTTAAAATTGGCAGCTTAGGGCATTGTTTAGAAAAATTGTGAAACATGTTGAAGTTGTGAAAAATATATCTGAAAAAACAAACTTTATTAAAGGCTAAAAGCTCTTAGGACCACACTATGTGTGTGTATTTTTTTTTTTTTACCATGTTAACCATTTTCTAAGCGTGCAGTTCAGTAGTAGTAAGTATATTCATCTTATTGTGCAATAGATCTCCAAAATTTTTTTCTGCTTGTAAAATTGACACTGTACACCCATTAAACAACTCCTTATTTTTCTTTCCCTTCCTCTAAGCCCTGGTAACCACCATTTTGCTTTTTGTTTCTATAAATCTGACTACTTTGGATACTTCATTTAAGTGGTATCATATAGTATTTGCATTTATGTGACTGGCATATTTCCCTTTGCATAATGTCCTCATGGTTTATCCATGTTTTAGGATTCCCTTCCTTTTTAAGGCTGAATGATATTCCACCGTATGTATATACCACATTTTGTTTATCCATTTGCCCATCCATGGAAATCTGGATTGCTTCCAGCTTTTGGCTATTGTGAATAATTCTGTTATGAATATGGGTGTGCGGATATCTTTTTGATACCCTGATTATAATTCCTTTAGATACATAGCTATAAGTGGGGTTGCTGGGTCATATGTAAGTTCTATTTTTAATTTCTTAATTAATTTCTTTAATTAAATGTAAAGTTTTATTTAAGTAATCTCTGCACAGAATGTGGGGCTCAAACTCACAACCCCCAGATCAAGAGTCACATGCTTCTCCGACTGAGCCAGCCAGGTGCCCCAACTGTTTTTAATTAATGAACCACCATGTTGTTTTCATTGTGGTTGCACCATTTTACAATCCTACCAACAGTGCTCCAATTTTTCCACAACTTTGCCAACACTTGTCATTTTGTTTTTTTTTTTTTAAGATTTTATTTATTTATTTGAGAGAGAGAGAATGAGAGATAGAGAGCACGAGAGGGAAGAGGGTCAGAGGGAGAAGCAGACTCCCCGCTGAGCAGGGAGCCCAATGTGGGACTCGATCCCGGGACTCCAGGATCATGACCTGAGCCGAAGGCAGTCGCTTAACCAACTGAGCCACCTAGGCGCCCAACACTTGTCATTTTGGTATATATATTTTTTTATTATAGCCATCCTAATGGGTATGAGATGATAACTTGTTATAGTTTTGATTTTGCATTTCCATAATTATCAGTGATGTTGAACATTTTTTCATGTCCTTATTGACCATTTATTTATCTTCATTGGTGAAATATCTATTCAAGTCCATTTGCCCATTTTTGAATCAGGTTGTTTGATTTTTGTTGTGGAGTTTTAGGAGTACTTTATATATTGTGGGTATTAATCCCTTATCAGATATATGATTTTCAAGTATTTTCTCCCATTTCATGGGTTGCCTTTTCATTCCATTGATAATGTCCTTTGATGAAAAAAAGTTTTAAATTTTGATGCAGTCCAATTTATTTTTACTTTTGTTGCCTATACTTTTGGTAACCATTGCCAAATCCAATGTCATGAAACTTTCTCCCTGTTTTTTTCCCTAAAAGTTTTGTGGTTTAGGTTTTACATTTAGGTCTTTGATACATTTTGAGTTAATTTTCATATATGGTACAAGTTAAGGGTCCAACTTCATTTTTTAAAATATGGATATCCAGTTTTCCAAGCACCATTTGTTGAAAAGATTTTCCTTCTCCCCACTGAATGGACACAGAACCCTTGTTGAAAATCATTTGACCATATATGTAAGGGTTTATTTCTGGGCTATTTTATTGCATCAGTCTATCTGTCTGTTTTTATGCCAGTATTATATTGTTTTGATTACTGTAGCTTTGTGTAGTAAGTTTTGAAATGAAGTGTGAGTCCTTCAGCTTTATTATTTCTTAAAATTACTTTAATTCTTCAGGGTCTCTTGAGATTCCATATGAATTTTAGGATGGGTTTTTCTGTCTCTGTAAAATATGTCATTGGGATTTTGATAAGGATTACATTGAATCTGTAGATTCCTTTGGGATGTATGGACATTTTAAAAATAAATCCTACAACCCATACACAAAAGGGATGCTTTTTCACTTAGTACTGTGTTTATTTTCTTTCAGCAGTGTTTTCTACTTTTCAGTGTGTAAGTCTTTCACCTCCTTAGGTTTATTCCTAAGATTTTTATTTTTCTTGATGCTCTTGTAAACAGAATTATTTTTAAAATTTTCTTTACAAATTGTTCACTAAAAAATTCTTTTAGCTTTTTATTTAAATTCTAGTTAGTTAACATATAGTGTAATATTAGTTTCAGGTATACTATACAGTGATTCAACACTTCCATACAATACCCAGTGCTTATCACAGCAAGCACACTCCTTAATCCCCATCACCTGTTTTACCCATCCTCCCACCCACCTCCCCTCTGGCAATCATCAGTTTCTTCTCTGTAGTTAAGAGTCTGTTTCTGATTTGGATGCCTTTTATTTATTTTATTTCCCAATTGCTCTGGCTGGGACTTCCAGTACTGTGTTGAAAAGAAATAGAGAAGAGGGCATCCTCATCTTGTTCATGATTGTAGAGGAAACGCTTTCAGTTTTTCACTATTGACTATGATGTTAGCTGTGGGATTTTAATAATTTTAGTATGGGTCTTTTTTATGTCAAGGTAGTTTCCTTCTAGATTTAGTTTATTGAGTTTCTTTCATAAATGGGTATTGAGTTTTGCCAAATGCCTTTTCTGTATCAATTGAGAAATATATAGTTTCTGTCCCTTATTCTGTTAATGTGGTATTAAATCAATTTATTTTTGTAGGTTGAACTATCCTTGCATTTCAGAAATAAATTACTTGGAGTATAGTTTTTTTATTTTTATTTATTTATTTATTTATTTTTTAAAAAAAGATTTTATTTATTTATTTGAGAGAGAGAAACAGCACGAGAGGGGAGAGGGTCAGAGGGAGAAGCAGGCTCCCCGCTGAGCTGGGAGCCCGACATGGGACTTGATCCCAGGACTCCGGGATCATGACCCAAACCGAAGGCAGTCACCCAACCCAACTGAGCCACCCAGGCGCCCTGGAATATAGTCTTTTTAATATGCTGCTGAATTTGGTTTAGTAGTATTTTGTTAAGAATTTTGTATCAACGTTCATCAGAGATATTGGTCTGTTCCTTAGTGCCTTTGTCTGGCTTTGGTTTTAGGGTGCTAAGAGAGTGGGGGAGGGACATCAAAATATCCCTAAATTGAGAAGGCACTTTGAGACAGGAAAACAAAGGAGGTGACTCTATACAGTTTACACAGAGTTTTATTAAGATAACTTACTGATGGGGGAGATCAGGTAGAGGATGATTCATGGCAGCTGCACAGTTATTCTCCACAAAATCCAGACCTTAGTGCATAGATTTTATTAGAGCAAGGGGACACAAAGAAGGACAGTGCAGTGAGATCAGAGGGTTCACATGCACCTCAAAGGGATGCATGCACCTAATTGACAGCTAACCTTTAATTAGATCCAGTGGCACCACCTGTGTGTCAGGCAAGAGAAAGACTGTGTTATTGCTAACAGATTCATGGGAGGCCAGAACATGCCTCCCCCGCTATCCTGACCTTGGCAGGCTTTCTAAGGTATGTATATTAATCTCCAAGGGGTCTGGAATATGTCACCCCAAGTGAGGTCATCAAGTGAACATGAACAAGATGGAGGGCCAAAGATGAAATCAGTATTGTCAGTAATAGAGCAATGATGACTTCATAGAATGAGTTTGGGATGTGTTTCCTTTTCAAATTTTTGTACAAGTTTGAGAAGGATTGGTGTTAATTCTTCTTTTAATGTGTAGTAGAATTTCCAGTAAAGCCATCAAGTCCTGGACTTTTCTTTTTGATTTAACCATTTCTAGAATTTATCCATTTCTTCTAGGTTTTACAATTTGTGGGCATGGAATTGTTCATAGTATATTTAGAATCCTTTTTATTTCTGTGGTATTTGTTGTAACAGCCCCTTTCATTTTTGATTTTCATTTTTTGAGTCATTCCTTTTTTTCCCTTAATCTAGCTAATGATTTGTCAATTTTTGTTGAAGTTAAAAAAAACAACTCTTAGTTTCCTTGGTCTTTGCTGTTGTTTTTCTGGTCTCCATTTCATTTATTTCAGCTTTGATCTTTGTTATTTGCTTCCTTCTGTTGACTTGGGGCTTAGTTCTTTTTCTAGTTCCTGTGGTGTAAAGTTAGGTTGTTGATCTGAGATCTTTCTTCTTCTTAATGTAAACATTTAATGATATAAACTCTCTTAGCACTGCTTTTGCTTCATCCCATAAGTTTGGGTATGTTGTGTTTTCATTTTAATTTTTCTCAAGATATTTTCTAATTTCCCTTGTGATTTCTTCTTTGACCCATTGGTTATTTAAAAGTGTGTTGTTTAATATCCATGTTATGATGGTTAATTTTATGTGTCAACTTGACTGAGCTAAGGGATGCCTGTAGGCAGTAAAACATTATTTTTGGGTATGTCTGTGAGTGGGTTCATGAAGCAATTAGCATTTGAATCAGTAGAATGAGTAAAGAAGTCTACTCTTACCAATGTGGACAGTTACCATCCGGTCTACTGAAGGCCCAAATGGAACAAAAAAAACAGAGAAAGGATGAACTGTCCCTTTTTTTCTTAACTGGTATATCCATCTTCTCCTGCCTTCTGACATTGGAACTCCTGGTTCATGGGCCTTTGGTCTCTGGAACTTGTACCAGTGGTGCCCAACCCCACCCTCCCCTCCTCCCCCTTCTCAAGCCTTTGGCTCCAGACTGGGAGTTATACCCTTGGCTCATCTGGTTCTCAGGCCTTCACACTCGGGACTGAATTACACCACCAGCTTTCTTGGTTCTCAAGCTTGCAGATGGCATATTGTGGGACTTCTCAGTCTCCACAATCATGTGAGCCAATTCTCATAATAAATCCCCTCGTGTATCTATATATATATATTCTATTTGTGCTGTTTCTCTGGAGAACCCTAATACACACATATTTACAGATTTTTAGTTTTCCTTCTGCTGTAGATTTCTAGTTTTATTCCACTGTGTTAAGAAAAGATACCTTTTATGATTGCAGTCTTTTTAATATTGTTAATACTTGGGTTTTTGTGCCTGACTTAAGGTCTGTCCAGCAGAATGTTGCATGTGCACTTGAGAAGAATATATTTTACATTGTTGTGTGAGTGTTCTGCATATGTCTGTTAGGTCCACTTGGTGTATAGTATTGTTCAATTCCTCTCTTACTGATCTTCTGTCTGGTTGTTCTTCTATTATTGAAAGATGGGTATTGAAGTCTCCCACTATTAATTTGTTACTCTCCATTTCTCTTATCAATTCTGTCAGTTTTTGCTAAATAAATATTTATAATTGTTATATCCTCTTTGTGAGTTGTTCTTTTTATCATTATATAATACACTTCTCTGTCTCTTGTGACAGTTTTTGACTTAAAATCTATTTGTCTGATATTAGACAACTCTGCTGTCTTATCATTTGTACAGAATATCTTTTTCCATCCTTTCACTTTCAGCCTGTTGTTGGATCTTGTTTTTTTAATCTACTCAGCCAATCTGTTTTTTGATTGGGGATTTTAATCCATTTACATTTAAACTAATTATTGATACAGAAGGATTTACCAATGACATTTTGTTACTTGTCTTCTAATGTCTTACAGCTTTTTTGTCCTTTGTCTTACTGCATTTTTTTTATTTCTTTGTGTTTTTTGTTAGTGATATGCTGATATGCTGATTTCCTTTTTTGTGCATTCTATAGTTTTTCTTTTGGCTATAATTTTGATTACATAAAATATTTTAAAAGTTAAAAAATCTATTTTAAACTGATAACTTTAATTACACACAAAAACCTTACTCCTTTACAGTTCTGCCCCTGTCATTTGTTATTGTTACAAATTATATCTTTATATATTGTGTACCTGTTAACATAGATTTACAGGGTTTTGGGGAGTTTTTGTCTTTTATATTCTATATAAGAATTAAAAGTAGATTTATGCAGTTAATAATACAGGATTCTATATTTGTTCATGTATTTAGCTTTCTTTACTGGGTAACCTTATACTTTCATATGACTTCATGTTGCTGTCTAGCATTTTTCTGTTTCAATTTGCAGGACTCTCTAGCATTTTTTTTTTTTTTTTGTATGGCAGATAAGTGGTACTGAATTTCTTCAGCTTTTATTTGGGAAGATCTTAATTTCTTCTTCAGTTTCAAAGCACATTTTTACAGGACACAATAATCTTGGTTGGTAGTTTTTTTCTTCTAGCACTTTTAGTATACTATCCCATTCTCTTGTAATCTTGTAAAAGCAAGGTTTCTGCTGAGAAATCTGATAATCTTACTGAGGCTCCTCTGTACATGATGAGTCCTTTTTCTCTTGCTGTTTTCAAGATTCTCTTTGACTTTTAACAGTTAGGTTATAATGTAGGTCTCTGTGGTTTTGCTAGTTGGAATCATTTGAGTTTTTGAGTTTGTGTTTTGATTTCTTTCCTCAGATTTGGGAGGTTTTCAGCTATTATTTTTTTCAAATGACCTCTCTGTCCTTTCTCTTTTCCTTCTGGGACTCCTATAATGCATATATTGGCCTCTTTGATGGTGTCCCATACGTCTCTTAGGCTCTCTTCACCTTTCTTCATTCTTTTTTTCTTTTTGTTTCTCTGACTCAAAGAATTCAAATGACCTGTGTTCAGTTTTACCAGTTCTTTCTTCTGCCTGATCAAGTCTGTTTTTGAACTCCTTTGATGAATTTTTCAGTTCGGTTATATATTTTTCAGCTGCAGAATTTGTGGAGTTTTTTTCTTTTAATATTTTCTATCTCTTTGCAGATATACTTTTTGTTCATGCATTGTTTTCCTCATTTGTGTAGTTACCTGTGTTCTCTCTAAGGTTATAAATCATTTTTATGATAATTACTTTAAGTTCTTAGGAACTTTATACATATGCATTTCTTTATCTTCAATTTCTGGGGCTTATTTTTAATCCTTTGATCAAGCCATGTTTCTCTGTTTCTTTGTATGCCTTGTTGTCTTTTCTTGAGATTTTTTCATTTGAAAAAATAGCCATCTCTCCTAGTCTTTATGGACTGGTTTTGTTGAGGGAAAGATCTTTACCAAACAGACTAGCTAGAGGTTCTGGGGCCTCTCGGTCCTTTTCTGATGTGTCTTCCTTGAGGGTGTGTGTGCTTTCATTTTAGTATATATGGGTGCTTTTGATTGTCTTGATTTTCCCTCCCCCCCCAGGGATTTTTGTTTCTATTTCTATTAAATTACTCTGCCCTTATTCTCTTGCTCTGACTAGTGCCTGCCTGCATGACTGCAGAACCTCTGCTGTTTCATTGCACCAAGGCCCTCACCTGTTTTCAGTGGCCTCCAACCTGATATGCAAACTATACTGCTGTCATTCTTATCAACACCCTGGGCCAGGAAGGATAGAAATCAGTTCCTTGTGCAGCTCCCAGAGAAGTCAGAACACTGTACTTAAGTTCCACTGTATTTCTTCTGTTTCAAGGGAGGGGCTGGTTCCTGGGTGACAGTCTTCCTATTGTACCATGCTGCCCGAGGAGAGAGGTATTGTGTAGGCTAAGCAAAATGCAATGAACTTTTTTACTCTTATTGGAAACTACCCCCTTGGTGTGGGTCCTATAGCCCCGTTTCTAAAGTTCTCACAAAGATATTTTGTTTCTTATATTGCTGTTAAGTTGGTGTCTTCATGGGAGAACAGGGGCCTGAAGCTTCCTATCTTTCTGAAGTCACCCCTTCCACAGCGAAGTCATTAGTTTCCATAATATGTGTGTAAAACTGTAACAGGTAAAAACTAAATGCTTGGGCGCCTGGGTGGCTCAGTTGGTTAAGCAACTGCCTTTGGCTCAGTTCATGATCTTGGAGTCCCGGGATCAAGTCCCACATCGGGCTCCCTGCTCAGCGGGGAGTCTGCTTCTCCCTCTGACCCTCCTCCCTCTCATGCTCTCTGTCTCTCATTCTCTCTCCCAAATAAATAAAAAATCTTAAAAAAAAACTAAATGCTTTTACGTAGACAAAGATGATTGCATTTATTCTCACATTGAGTCCTTTTCTCAATTCCTATTGTTACCAGTTTTTTTTTATGTCCATTACAAAATACATATGGTTTAGATTCCAATAATTTTCAGTAATAAATTCTTCTTGGAGATCTGTTAGTATTATCTTAAGGAAGAAAATGTTTGTAGGAAGTGTTTTCATAAGCAAACTTACTTTCCAGAATACCATTACATGTGCCATTTTTACTCTTTGCTATTCATAAACTTGAAATGAGAATGTATAAATCTCTGCCAATAAACAGAGTTCTCAGGTGGTTCCATTTTCAAATGTGAAAGTAAGCTTTGGTTATTCATATAAGCGAACTTTCATTGAGAGTCTGCTCTATGCAGGTTGCTCTACTGATTGATTGGGGGATATAAACATCAAAATGAAATAATCCCTGTCCTTGATGGGCTTACAGTTTGATAGCAGGATAGGGAAATGGTCAGAAGAAATAAAGACTAACAACATAGACGCAGAGTGGAAAAGTTCTTGGAAGATACTAAAAGGCTTATTTTGGGTTCTTTGTGCTTATAAAATGCTTAAATTGTGCTTTCTTGAATATAAAGTGAAAGTAAGATGCACAGTAGCAGTAAATGATTATTGTTGCAGTTGGGAGAAATGTCAGCAGAAGGGAAGAACAGTTAGTAAAAAAAGATTAATTCAACAGTCTTTTTAGTCTTAAATTAACTATTTTAAGTCAGATGGTCTTAGATTATAGCTGTACTAGTGTGGTTTTATTTAAAAATATAATATTGAGCTTACTAAATTTCTGGGAAGGTTGTAGGCATGACTAGTAGTTTGGTGCCACCTAGTAAACAAGGCATAAAGTCTTACACTAGGAAGCTACAAAGAGGCAGAATTTTGTTTAGGGTAAAGCCAGAGGATTGGGTAGGGAGAGGTTATAGACTTAGTGATCTATTACTTTTATGGAGAGGAAGAGTTTGGGCTAAAGCTTACTGAATTGGGTAACTTCATGTGTTTGCTAGAAAGCAGGAATTATCTAGAATTTTGTTTTGTTTTCCTAAAGCAAAAGATTTTAAACTGGTAGTCCATATACCCAATTCAGTTTCTAGATGTATACATGTATATAATTATCTTCTAAGAACAAAGCTTTATTTAAAAGAAAAAAACACCAAAAACCTAACACTTCTTAAAAGATTATGTCTGGGGGCTTTCTGAATTGTTTAAAAGATCAGTATGAAGAATTCTTGTAAACAGTTCTTACTTGGTCTGTGTCCTTTTAACTTAAAAGGCTTTACAGTATAATTGCTCTGTAAATATCAGAATTTTCTGTATGTTGTGCAGTGTACACAAAGAAGCCTTCAAATGGCTTACCTTGTACTTACCAACTTGTTTATTTTTATGCCTCCAAAAAGCTGTATTTTTTTACAAGAGCAGCTGCTACTTTGTAAATATTTTAATGGCTTCTGTTAAGTAGAGCTGTCAGTTTAACAAACAATGTTATAAAAGATTTTCATTCTTCTGTGTATTGCATATCTTGAAATGTGCTTTACCCTGAAAATCTCTGGGAGATTTTAGACTGGAACGGATATCTCCTTTGAAGGTGCAAAGCCAACAAAAGAAGAGATTTAAAGAGCAGTGTATAAGATAACCAAGGAAATAGTGCCATTTATTTCAGAACACAAATGTATGACAGCAATAAGTTCTCTTAGCACACATCTCCTTTTTTGAACTCAATTGCAAATTTAAAGTCTGTTCAAATTAATAAACTGACACAGGCAATATGATAATTACTGACCATTATCTGAGTTTTATTCTTGGCTGTGCCATCCGATCTTGGACAGGTCACCTAACTTCTCAGATTGTTGGTAAGGGTTTTAGAAATGGGCATCTTGTATACTGTTGATTGTATACTGTTGTAAATCAACAGGGAAATTTGGCAGTATGCATAAAAATAAAAATATTTCTCTCTTTGGCCTAGAAATACTGTACCTTGAAATTTATCCTAAACACTAGCATAATGTGTACAAAGATATTTACAAGGGTATTTTTATTTATGCCAGCTTGTTATTTAAACATACCTCCCCCCACCCCAGAAATCTTATCATGGAATTTCAACATGTCTGAAACTAAAGAGAACAGTATAATGAACCCTTAGCTAGTTCTCTGTTATCCAGCTTCAACAATTACCAGGAATAGTCAGTCTTATTTCTTCTCAATCCTCTACCACTTCCACACTCTAACCACTGGAATAATAATTGAAGCAAATCCTGGACAGATCATTTTGCTTGAAATATTTTATATTGTATCCCTTAAAAGATAAGTGATTCCCCTTTTTTATTATTTTTTGTTGAAGTATATTAATATCTTAGTTTCAGGTACAATTCTATGCTTTTACTCAGTGTTTATTAAGGTAAATGTACTCTTAATCCACTTTATTTTACCCGTTCCTTCATCCGGTTCTTCTCTGGCAACCACCACTTCATTTTCTGTATTTAAGAGTGTGTTTTCTTGTTTCTCTTTTTTTCTTCAGTTCATTTGTTTCTTAAATTCCACGTATGAATGAACTCATATGGTATTTGTCTTTCTCTGACTTATTTTATTTAGTATTATTTTAAGTAGATACATAGTAGTAGAAATGCTGGATTGTATGCTATTTCTATTTTTAATTTTTTAAAGATTTTATTTATTTGAGAGCAAGAGATAGCAAGAGAGAACATGAGCGGGGGTGGGGGAGAGGGAAAAGCCGGCTCCCTGCTGAGCAGGGAGCCCGACGCGGGGCTTGTTCCCAGGACCCTTGGGACCATGACCTGAGCCGAAGGCAGACACTTAACAACTGAGCAACGCAGGTGCCCCTATTTTTAATTTTCTGAGGAGTATCTATACTGTTTTCCACAGTGGCTGCACCAATTTGCATTCCCACCAACAGTGCACAAGAGTTCCTTTTCCTCCATATCCTCTCCAACACGTTACTTCTTGTCTTTTTGATTTTAGACATTCTGACAGGTGTGAGGTGGTATGTATGTCTTTGTGGTTTCAGTTTGATGATTAGTTATGTTGAGTATCTCTTCATGTGTCCACTGGCTATCTGTATGACTTCTTTGGAAAAATTTCTATTCAGGTCCTCTGCCCATATTTCAATTGTATTATTTGGGGGGGGGGATTAAGATGTATAACTTTTTTTTTTCTTTAAAGGTTTTATTTATTTATTTATTTGAGAGAGAGAGTGAGAAACAGCATGAGAGGGGAGAGGGTCAGAGGGAGAAGCAGGCTCTCCGATGAGCCAGGAGCCTGATGTGGGACTCGATCCCAGGACTCTGGGATCATGACCTGAGCTGAAGGCAGTCACTTAACCAACTGAGCCACCCAGGCACCCCAAGATGTATAACTTCTTTATATATTTTTGTTATTAACCCCTTATCAGATATGTCATTTGCAAATATCTTCTCCCATTCAGTAGGTTGTCTTTTTGTTTTGTGGATGGTTTCCTTTACTGTGCAGAAGATTTTGTTTTGGTCCAGTAGTTTAATTTTGCTTTTGCTTCCCTTGCCAGAGGAGACATATCTAGAAAAATGTTTCTGCGGCCAATGTCAAAGATATTACTGCCTATATATTCTTCTAGGAGTTTTATGGTTTTATGTCTCAGATTTAGGTCTTTCATTCATTTTGAGTTTATATATGGCTTAAGAAAGTGGTCCGTTTTCATTTTTTATGTAGCTGTCCAGTTTTCCCAACACCATTTGTTGAAGAGGCTGTCTTTTCCCCATTGTATATTCTTGCCTCATTTGTCGTAGATTGACTATAAAAGTATGTGTTTATTTCTGATCAAAAACTAATGATGTAATATATGGTGATTAACATAACAATAAAAAAAATTTGAAAAAAAAAAGTTACTCAATTTTTAAAATTCCATGCCAAAAAAAAAAAAAAAGTATGTGTTTATTTCTGGACTCTCTATTCTGTTCCTGGATCTGTATGTCTGTTATTATGCCAGTATCATACTGTTTTGATTTCTGCAGCTTTGTAGTATATATTGAAATTTGGGATTGTGATATCTCCAGTTTTATTTTCTTCTCAAGATTGATTTGGCTATTTGAGGTCTTTTGCGGTTCCATACAATTTTTTTTTTTTTTGTAGATTCCATACAATCTACAGTTTGGGTAGTTTTTTTTTTTAATTAATTTATTTTTGAGACAGAGAGCAAGCGGAGTGGGGGGGGTTGGGAGAGGAGAGGAAGAGAGAGAGAATCTTAAGAGAAACTTAAGAATCTTAAGTGCTCCACACCCAGCACAGAGTCTGAAGAGGGGCTTGATCTCATGAGCTGGGATCATGACCTGAGCTGAAATCAGAAGTCAGACACTTAACTGACTGAGCCACCCAAGTGTCCCTAGATTGCTTTGGGTAGTATGGACATTTTAACAATATTGGTTTTTCCAATCCATGGGCATGCAATATCTTTCCATTTGTTGTGCTATTTTGTTTGATGCTTGGTTTGGTTTCTCTCTCTCTCTCTTTTTTTTTTAATAGAAACTACATCATTATTTAATACTGATATTGTCAGTTTAAGTTCAGGTCTCCAGCAATTTTTCTTTTTCATCAGTGTTACTGTACTTCTATCATCATTCTCCTATGTTGAAAATCTTAGTTCTTAATAATATTATCATTATCATTTGCTTTATTCTGTACCACATGTGTGACTCTTGGGTTCTCAATAATACTGCTGCTGATATGATTATAAAACAGTTAAAGATTTTTTTTTGAAAGACTGTTTTTATCCTTGGGGTATACCTATTTGAGATGCAGAGTTACAAATATTGTATTTTTAAAAGTCACTTGGAATAATTCCTTCATTATTATGGCAACAGTTGGATATGTAGTTAGCTTTGCTTCATTTCAGGATTATTTTTTTTAGATTTTATTTATTTGAGAGAGAGAGAGAATGAGAAAGAGAGAGAGAGAGCATGAGAGGGGGAAGGGTCAGAGGGAGAAGCAGATTCCTGCCAAGAAGGGAGCCTGATATGGAACTCGATCCCAGGACCCCAGGATCATGACTTGAGCCGAAGGCAGCTGTTTAACCAACTGAGCCACCCAGGTTTGTTTGTTCATTTGTTTGGTTTTTTAGAATCCACATAAACATGAAGTCATGTGGTATGTGTCTTTCTCTGTGTGACATTTCACTTAGCATAATACCTTCTAAGTTCAACCATGTTGTTGCAAATGGCAAAATTTCATTCTTTTTTATGGGTGAATAATACTCCATTGTGTGTGTGTATGTGTTTGTGCGTGTGTATATATACATATATATCACATTTTCTTTATCCATTGATCCATCAATGGACACAGGTTGCTTGGCTATGTAAATGATGCTGCAGTGAACATGGGAGTGCAGATCTCTCTTCAAGATCCTGATTTTGGGGCACCTGGGTGGCTCAGTTGTTAAGCTTCTGCCTTCGGCTCAGGTCATGATCCCAGGGTCCTGAGATCGAGCCCCGCCTCGGGCTCCCTGCTCTGCAGAAAGCCTGCTTCTCCCTCTCCCACTTCCCCCGCTTGTGTTCCCTCTCTCGCTGTGTCTCTTTCTGTCAAATCAATCAATCAATCAATCTATCTACCTATCTTAAAAAAAAATCCTGATTTCACTTCCTTTGGATTTATACCTAGAAGTGGGATTGCTGGATCTTATGGTAGTTCTATTTTTAATTTTTTGAGGAACCTTCATAGTGTTTTCTATACTGGCTGCACCAATGTACATTCTAACAGGGCACAAGGGTTTCCTTTTTTCCACATCCTCACCAACAGTTGTTATTTGTTGTCTTTTTGATAATAGCCATTCTAACAGGTGTAAGGTGATGTCTCGTTGTAGTTTTGATTTGCATTTCCCTGCTGATTAGTGATGTTGAGCACCTTATTAGATTCTCTCCCCATTTTTAATTGGCTTGTTTAGGGTTTTTTGCTATTAAGTTGTATGAATTCTTTATATATTTTGGATATTAACTGCTTATCTGATAAAAGATTTGCAAATATTTTCTCCCATTCTGGAAGTTGCCCTGATAGTTTCCTTCAGTTATTTTTTATTTTTCAAGTGTTTTCTCCTTTAAATTTTCTAGTTATTTTAAGGCATTGTGTTTATTTGGTTTTGTGATACTTCTAGTTTAAGCTCCACTTCCGAAATGATTTTTTTCCCTTTTATTTCTAATTATTTTCTTAGTTTTTTTCATCTCTAAGAAATCTCACCTTAGTTATGAATTTCTCCAGTACTGATTTATATTGTTCTTTCATAACTTCATAATGTGTATTAATTTATTTAAGCTTACTTTAGAATATTAGGGTCCATTTTCATGTACTTGTGGGCATGTTTTTCTGGAGTGCTTTCATTCTAGGGAATTATCCTGCTCTTCTATTTTTTACAAGTAACTGTGTATGAAATTTGATGGTAACTTTTACTGTTACTCGTTTTTATGAGAAATTGGTTTTTCTACTTTTAAGAGGGCAGGAGGGGCCAAAATAACTTTTTAAAATCTTTGTAAGTTTGTATCACCGGGGTGTGTTTTGTTCAAGCAGTCAAAAATACAGTTTCCTATTATTGTCTTATTCTATGTAGGCTGCTGTACCAGAATACCACCAACCTGGGTAGCTTATAAACAACAGGGACTTACTTATTTTTATTTAAACTCACTTAGCCAACATATAGTACATCATTAGTTTCAGATGTAGTGTTCAATAATTTATCAGTTGCATATAACACCCATTGCTCATCACATCACATGCCCTACTTGGAACTTATTTAATATTGAAGACGAAGATGCTAACAAGATTTTTAAACAATATTTTTAAAAAACAAGATTTTTAAAAAATCCCAGTGACACATTTTCCCTTTGAAGCATAGAAATAAGTCCATGAAACAAGAATCAAAATAACCTATCAAAACAAGGGTTGTTAAACATGACAAGGCTAAATCCAGCCTGATGCCTGTTTTTCTCCGATCTATAAGCTAGGAATGATTTTTGTATTTTTAATGGTTGGAAAAAAGTCAAAAGAAAAATGTTTTTATTTTATTTTATTATGTTATGTTATTCACCATACATTACATCATTAGTTTTTGGTGTAGTGTTCCATAATTCATTGTTTGCATATAACACCCAGTACGTGCCCTCTTTAATACCCATCACACCAGGCTAACCCATCCCCCACCCCCCTCCCCTCTAGAACCCTCAGTTTGTTTCTCAGAGTCTATAGTCTCTCATGGTTCATCTGCCCCTCTGATTTCCCGCCCTTCATTTTTCCCTGTGAATTGTGTAAGACTTGTACCTCTGAAACAAATAATACATTATATGTTAAAAAAAAGAAGATAGTAGGAAGGGAGAAAAACAATGTTTTGTGACAAGTGAGTTTATATGAAATTTATATTTCAGTACCCACAAGTAAAGTTCTATTGGAACTCAGCCTTGATCATTCATTTACGTATTATCTATAGCTGCTTTTGCCCAATGGCAGGGTTGAGTAGTTGTGACAGAAACTATGGCCTGCAAAGTCTAAAATATTTACCATGTGTCTCTTTATAGAACAAAACGAGATAGAATATCTCATTAACCTGGAAAAGCTGGGTCCATTAAAATCCTAGGTTTTAGATCATCTCTTCAAATTTATTTTGGTTCTATCAGAGTGATCAATAAAACAATTGGTTTGATCCTCAATTAGAATTTTTCATTTTCATTCATGACTTTGGTAGGAACAACAAATACAGTATTTGAAATAGTTTTCTTTCTCCCTAACTAAAACCGTGCCTCTCAGCTGTCATCCTGGAGTAAAAGGGAAGACATATTTTGTGCTGGGCCACATAATTAATGGACCAGTGCACACACTGATGGGTTTAGATGAAAAGTGACTGAAATTTGAACTGTTAGCTTTCCCTTTCTTGTTACTTCAAAACTAGTTTGGGCTTAAACATCAACTTACAGGTGTTTATCTTTTCTGACTTGTCAGATAAATAGGCTTCCTGAGACATAGTTTTGTGGTTTGGTCCACCTCAAAAAGAAAATCCCAGTAATCCTGCAGTTGAATCCACAAAGACTAAACTACCTAATATCCCTTAAGGTTGCCTCCACCATTGACATATCCTTCATATTCATTCAGATATGAAAAATTATAAGTGTCACTATTGAATACTAAGTTACTGAGCAATCAAACTGAAAGATCTTTACCTCATAGTTTGAGCACTGATCAGAATTTGGTTTGGTAATTTATGGTAAAGGATTAAAACCTTAATACTTATCTAAAAGCTAGACATTTGAATTATTGCATTACTGAAATTTAGACCACAAAAGTTATTTTGTTGCAAGTAAGGTTTTTGATCAGGGAAAGAGGGATTATAAGGGATTTTCACTGATTATACTGGTACTCTATAAAATTTGAATTTTTTTTCAATTTCATACTTTATTAAGACTAGTTAAGATTAAATTATCTAATATTCAGTAGTAAATATTTAGAATATTATTAGTAAGCCAATAAAATGTAATACTGGTTTTTATCCCTTATTTCAGTTCAAAATTACACAGAAAAGTATAATGTCAATGTATATTTTTTCTGCATCTATTTTTTTTCCCCTTCAAAGATTCCATTTATTTATTAGAGAGAGAGAGAATGAGAGATAGAGAGCACGAGAGGGAAGAGGGTCAGAGGGAGAAGCAGACTCCCTGCCGAGCAGGGAGCCCGATGTGGGACTCGATCCCGGGACTCCAGGATCATGGCCTGAGCCAAAGGCAGTCGCTTAACCAACTGAGCCACCCAGGCGCCCCATCTATTTTAATATTTTAATGTAAAGTTAGGCATTTCTAATAAAATACATTATGCTTTAAAACAGACATTTTTCACCATAGGACTCCAGTGAAGTTTTTGGTATTGATAGCAATTTCTTTCTTTTTTTTTTAAGATTTTATTTATTATTTATCTGACAGAGAGAGACACAGCGAGAGCAGAAACACAAGCAGGGGGAGAGGGAGAGGGAGAAGCAGGCTTCCCGCCGAGCAGGGAGCCCAGTGTGGGGCTCGATCCCAGGACTCTGGGACCATGACCCGAGCCGAAGGCAGATGCCTAACGACTGAGCCACCCAGGTGCCCCAGCAATTTCAATTCAGTATATATTAACAGTGTTTTAAAATACTGGTTCGAAACTGCCAACAATTAATAAAATTATTTTCTTTCTCCTCAATCTGAACTAGCTGAACAATAATTAAGGGTGAATTAGCTCATTGTAATGTTTAAATGTATTTTATATATATATATATATATGCTCTCTCTATATGTTATATATATATATATATATATATATATATATATATATATA
>NW_027397072.1:58826689-58970561 GCF_003265705.2 Callorhinus ursinus | reverse complement strand
TTTTTGCTATTTGGGTTTATTATTTCATTTTTTTTCCAGATGGATGCTTTTATGAGCCAAAACATAGGAGCAGTTTCTGAATTTACCTTTAGGCATTAAGACAAAAGAAGTAGGGGTATTATAACCCAACTTGTTTAAAACATCACTATGCTACTTTGAATGACAGTTTACAATTTACAAGAAGGGTGTGGCTAATAAAGTCACTGAAGCAGACATAAGCATAGGTTTCTTCTATACACACTCCTGGCCTGTCAGTCACATCTCCCAAATGCTCTGTTGCACAGGCATGCCAATAACTAAAACCACATTTTATCATTCTTGTACCCAAAGGCTTTTAAAAGGCCATACAACCATATTAGTGTTTGAAAATTCCAGATTAAAGTTGAAGTCCTTAAGCAGAGATTTCTTTTCCATCTAAAAGAGTAAAATTTCCTTTCAACTGATATAATGTATTATGGGAATGATGAAAATTATAATTGAACAAAATTGTTAAAACTTCGGCTTTAAGGGGAGCCTGGGTGGCTCAGATGGTTGAGCGTCTGCCCTCGGCTCTGGTCGTGATTCCAGGGTCCTGGGATGGAGCCCCATATTGGGCTCCTGGCTCAGCACGGAGCCTGCTTCTCCCTCTCCCTCTGCCTTTCCCCCTGCTCATGCTCTCTGTCTCTCTGTATCTCTGTGTCTCAAATGAATAAATAAAATCTTTAAAAAAGAAAAAAAAACAACTTTGGCTTTAAAGTACTTGTTCTGCCTTGTTTCCAACATTTTTTATATAGTAACTTTTACACATCTAGAAAATGTTAATACAGATGACTTAAATATATATGTATATTATCTTCAGTGGTTTAATGCATATTTTATGCAAATTAAGGTACAGTAAAAACAACAGCAACAAAAAACTATGGCTATGCTGACCACATCCCCTTTCCTGGCTGTCCTGAACATGGCCAGGAAATTTTTTCTTATTTATTTATGTATTATCTGTATGCATTTTATCTTTTGTGTGGTAATCTGATACATAAATTTAATTCTAAGGCATAGATTTGGGTGGTAGAAGCAGAGTTTAAGCCAATAAAAGTTTTAGCACTTTCTAGTTTTAGAAAATTGGTTCGCATGATAGCAAATTTCAGCGCTGGATATGAGGTTGTCAGGAGTTTGTTACTTTTTGTATACCCTCTGTGGTTGGAGCGTGGGGTGATAAAGTAACTTGAGGGAGGCAGGGAACAGCAGAAGAGTAGGTGAATCTGACTGAACATGTACAACCCTAAGCTGAATGTGCAGTAGTTGGTTACAACTATGACTGTGAAAGGCTCAAGAAAACTTCTAGCTAAAATGGATGTGTTCTCGAATAAAATGGTGTTTCCAGCTTTGATTATATCTCCTGATGACTGTTGTCTATTGCTTGGTAATAAGAAGGTTTTCTCTAAGTCTTTTTAGGTTTCTTAGTGTGAAGTTCTTCCTAAACTAGTGACTTGTGAGGCTTTGTGAAATTACCCAGTGGTGCAGAAAAAAAACACAAAACAGGCTAGTGTCTTTTTGAATTAGTATTCCTGTTTTCTTTGGGTAATTCCAGTAGTGGAGTTATTGGATCATACGGTATTTTTGCTTTTAAGTTTTTGAGGAAACTCCATACTATCTTCCACAGTGGCTGCACCAGTTTACATTTTCACCAACAGTGCCTGAGGGTTCCTTTTACTCCACATCCTCACCAACACCTGTTGTTTCTTGTCTTTTTATTTTAGCTATTCTGACAGTGTCAGGTGATATCTCATTGTGCTTTTGATTTGCATGTCCTTGATGATGTGATGTTGAGCATCTTTTCATGTGTCTGTTGGCTATCTATGTGTCTTCTTTGGAAAAGTGTTCAGATTCTTTGTCCATTTTTTAATCAGATTGTGGGTTTTTTTTTTTTTGGTGTTGAGTTGTATAAGTTCTCTATATATTTTAGATATTCACCCCTTTTTGTATATATCATTTGCAAATATCTTCTACTCAGTAGGCTGCCTTGTTTTCTTGATGGTTTTCTTCATTGTGAAAAGCTTTTTATTTTGATGTAGCATTATCTCTCATAGCCAAGATATGGGATCAACTTAAGTGTCTATCATAAACAAATGGATGAGGAAGATGTGATGCATACACACACACATGCATACACGCACACACACGTATCTACAATGAACCATTACACAGCCGTCAGAAGGATGAGATCATGCCACTTGTGACAGCATGGATAGACCTAGAGGGTGTTATGCTAAGTGAAAAAAGTCAGAGAAAGACAAATACCGTATGATTTAACTCACATGTAGAATCTAAAAAACGAATAAACAAACAAAGCAGAATCAGACCTATAAATACAGAGAACAAACTGATGGTTGCCAGAGGGGAGAGGGTGGTAGGATGGGCAAAATGGGTGAAAAGGAGTAGGAGATACAGGCTTCCAGTTACAGAATGAGTAAGTCACGGGAATAAAAGGAAAAGCATAAGGAATAGTCAAGGTATTATGGCAGCCTTGTATGGTGCTAGATGGTAGCGACACTTGGGGTGAACATAGTACAATGTATAAACTTGTGGAATCACCATGTTGTACATGTGAATTTAATGTAACATATGTCAATGTGTACTCAGATAATTTTTTAAAAAGGTGAAAAAACGGGCACCTGGGTGACTCAGTCGTTAAGCATCTGCCTTCGGCTCAGGTCATGATCCCAGGGTCCTGGGATCGAGCCCCACATCGGGCTCCCTGCTCCGCGGGAAGCCTGCTTCTCCCTCTCCTGCTCCCCCTGCTTGTGTTCCTGCTCTTGCTGTCTCTCTCTCTGTCAAATAAATAAATAAAACCTTTAAAAAAAAAAGGTGAAAAAAACCAGGCATGGAAGTCAGAATTACTATGCAGTGATATTCTGTAAATGAAGGCAGCAAATTATTATTTACTGGCATAGTAACCCTCCAGTGCAGAGTTTATGTTTGAGTTTTTCTTTTAGATACATAGAACCAGATATACTGCCACATGACTTCCCCATCTTCTGACCTATATTCCTTATCTTTAGGGGCTCATCTCTAAAACGTTCTTGATGAGGTTAGGTATTGCTGTTTAGGTGTCCATTTATTTCCTCCTAAATGTCTTTGTTAATTAGAATTATGTGCAGAATTCATAACTAGAACTAGAAAAGTTTCACACACACACATGTGTGCGTGCATGCATGCCCACACATGTGCACACATGCACATACTCAGGCACACACACATGATTACTCCTAGTATAAAAGATCAAACTTTAGTATCTGGCTGAAGCACTACAGTGGAGAAATTACTTTTAGCTGAAGAGTTTCTGGAAGGCTTTTCTACTTACACTTCTCCCCTGTAAGTACAACTTCTGTAGGACACAGACCTCACATTGTAGAGTGCTGGCACAGTAGGAGTTCCCTCACGTCCCACCCCCTTCCTTTTTTTAACAAGACATTAGAAAAAAACTGAAGATCTCATGTATCAGAGCCATTGATCAGGAAAGTAGGCACAGAAGAATCTGGCTTGGATAATAACTACATTGTTTGCCATGCTAAGCACTAAGTCCTTCACTTACAGTTCTAGTGACAGGGTAAGTCCTTTGGTTTCTTGATTTGTTGACTATGTTTAAGGCCCTTGCCTAGATGTGAAGCTTGCAGTATTTGAGTCAGCAGTACAATACAGCCTGCATTTGCAGCTGCTACATTTACAGTGATTCTAAGCACAGATATAAGCAATTTAGTATTTGTTTCATTATGCCTTTTAGTCTAGAAGTATCACAAAGATATTTTTAAATTATAAATGCATTGTTTTATTAAATTATGTATGTGTGTAATATATGCATGTTCATCACCTATGAGTTTGATTCTGGCAGTTTGTTTTTATATTTTTATTTTTTTCAAAGATTTATTTGAGAGTGAGAGAGCACACGAGCAGGGGGAGGGGCAGTGGGAGAGGGAGAAGCAGACTCCCTACTGAGTAGGGAACCCAGTGTGGGACTTGATCCAAAAACTCCAGGATCATGACCTGAGTAATGGACTGAGCCACCCAGGCGCCCCTCAACCGTTTGTTTTAAAAAGAGGAAGAAGTCTATTAAGGTTAAGAACAATTGATCTAACCTATAAAGCCTAAGAAAAAATGGGGAAGTGGCCCCAACAAAGCAGTTTTCTATACAGACATTATAAAATGGATATCTTCTTTAATTATTTTAGTTTCTCATTAAAGAAAAATGAAAAATGACTGTATCAGTTTTATTTAAGTCTAAATGTAGGAAACCTTAAGTCTTTAAACTAGTAATTCCTATTTAAGGGAAACAACCCATCTTCCATTGATAATGCTTATGAATTCTATTCATACTTGAATGTTGGGGTCATTTTGACTAAATTGTGCAATCCATTTGTGACTATTCAGGTAATTTCTGAGAGACAAACAATAATCAGTAAAGACTCAGATTCTCCATTAACCCAGTGATATTATCAGAGAACATTTTACTACCCTCCTATGTGAGTATCACTAGACAGCAGATGTCTAATTTTGAAAATCCTAGTAGCACTTACAAACCTGGCTATGTAAAAAAAATATAGTATTGTTACAGTTATATGAAGGCACCTTGGAAGAGAGAACGATAATAGTCTAGTTTCTACTTTTCCTTTAGCATTTGTAAGAGCCCCATTCTAGGGAAGTCAGTGGGCAGGGTTTTGAGTGAATTTTGCAAAACTGAAGACATAACAGCTTCACATAGGGTAATTTGTTTTTGTTTTTTTCAAATTTTTATTTAAATTCTAGTTAGTTAACATATAGTGTAATACTGTTTCAGAATTTATTGATTCATCACTTATATATAACGCCCAGTGCTCAACACGACAAGTGCCCTCCTTGATACTCATCATCCATCTAGCCCATCCCCACCTTCCTCCCTCCATCAACCCTCAGTTTGTTCCCTGTCACTGAGAGTCCTTTATGGTTTGTTTCCCTCCCTCTCTTTTTTTTCCCCCTTCCCATATGTTCATCTGTTTTGTTTCTTAAATTCCACATTTGTCTTTCTCTGACTTATTTCACTTAGCATCATACCCTCTAGCTCCATCCACGTTATTGCAAATGGCAAGATTTTATTCCTTTTTATGGCTAATATTGTTACAGATATATACGTACACATACATATATATGTATGTATACACACACACACCACATCTTCTTTCAATAAAGAAGATTCATCATGGATGGACATTTGGGCTCTTTCCATAGTTTGGCTATTGTTGATAATGCTGCTGTAAACATCAGGGCACATGTACTCCTTTGAATCTGTATTTTTGTATCCTTTGGGTAAATACCTAGTAGTGCAGTTGTTCAATTGTAGCCTAGTTCTATTTTTAACTTTTTGAGGAGCCTCCATACTGTTTTCCAGAGTGGCTGTACCAGTTTGCATTCCCAGTAACAATGCAAGAGGGTCCCCTTTCTCTGCGTCCTTGCCAGCACTTGTTGTTTCCTGAGTTGTTAATTTTAGCCATTCTGAGAGGTGTGAAGTGGTATCTCAGTTAGCCTTCTGGATGTCTTCTTTGGAAAAATGTCTGTTCATGTCTTCTGCCCATTTCTTAACTGGATTATTTGTGGGTTTTTTTTGGGGGGGTGTTGAGTTTTTTAAGTTCTTCATAGATTTTGGATACTAACCCTTTATCCAATATGTCATTTGCAAATATCTTCTCCTATTCTGTTGGTTGCCTTTAGTCTTGTTGTTGCCTTTGCTGTGTAGAAGCTTTTTGTCTTGATGAAGTCCCAATTGTTCATTTTTGCATTTGTTTCCCTTGCCTTCAGAGACGTGTCTAATAAGAAGTTGCTATGGCCAAGGTCAAGGAGGTTGCTGCCCGTGTTCTCCTCTAGGATTTTGATGGTTTGCTGTCTCACATCTAGGGCTTTCATCCATTTTGAGTTTATTTTTGTGTATGCTATAAGAAAATGGTCCTCATTCTTTTGCATGTTGTTGTCCAGTTTTCCCAAAAACAATTTGTTGAAGAGACTTTTTACCTTTGCATAGTCTTTCCTGCAAAATTAGATGACCATATAATTGTGGATCCATTTCTGGGTTTTCTATTCTGTTCCATTGATCTATGTGTCTGTTTTTGTGCCAGTACCATACTGTCTTGATGATTACAGCTTTGTAATTTACCTTGAAGTCTGGACTCGTGATGTCTCCAGCTTTGTTTTTCTTTTTAAGGATTGCTTTGGCTATTCAGGTCTTTCGTGGTTCCTTACAAATTTTAGGATTGTTCAAGCTCTGTGAAAGGCTGGTGGTATTTTGATAGGGACTGCATTAAATGTGTAGATTGCTTTGGGTAGTATAGACATTTTAACAATATTTTTTCTTCCAATCCATGAGCATGGAATGTTTTTCCATTTCTTTGTGTCCTCTTCAATTTTTTTCATCAGTGCTCTATAGTTTTCAGAGTACAGATCTTTTACTTCTTTGGTTAGATTTATCCTTAGGTATTTTATGGTTTTTGGTGCAATTTTAAATGGGATTGATTCCTTTATTTTTCCTTCTGCTGCTTTATTATTGGTGTATAGAAATGCAACAGATTTCTGTATATTGATTTTATATCTTGCATCTTTGCTGAATTCATGTATTAATTTTAGCAATTTTTTGGTGGAGTCTTTTGGGTTTTCTACATAGAGTATCATGTCATCTGTGAAGAGTGAAAATTTGACTTCTTCCTTGCCAATTTAGATGCCTTTCATTTCTTTTTGTTGTCTGCTGAGGCTAACACTTCCAGTACTGTGTTAAATAATAATGGTGAGGGACGCCTGGGTGGCTCAGTTGGTTAAGCATCTGCCTTTGGCTCAGGTCATGATCCCAAGACCCTGGGATTGAGTCCTGCATCGGGCTCCTTGCTCAGCGAGGAGCCTGCTGCTCCCCCTACTTCTGCTTTCTCTCCTTTCTCTCTGTCTCTGACAGATAAATAAAATATTAAAAATAATAATAATAATGGTGAGAGTGACATCCCGGTCTTGTCTTCCTGACCATAGAGGAAGATCTCTGTTTTTCCCCATTGGGTATGATATTAGGTGTAACCTTTCATATATGTCCTTTATGATGTTGAGGTATGTTCCATCTATACCTACTTTGTTGAGGGTTTTTATCAAGACATAGGGTAATTTGGGCGGTGGGGAGGATGTGTTGGGGAGCCCAGGATGTTAGTGCCTTTGTAGATGTTACGGGTCTTTACTACTAGTCTGAGCAATTTTGAAATCTCTTGTCTGGAAATTATGTACTGATTGCCAGTATTTCAGGAACCAAATAAGAAAAGACCACCAGGGATCTTAGCATTTCTTAGTTGCATACCATAACTTAATCCCCCTGTTTGTGGCATGGTACTAACCCTGGGGTCTCACTCCTTTTTACACTCTCCAGAGAAACCCCTAGAAAATAAACCTCTACTTTTCTGCCAGGGTGGAGAAGGTCACTCATCTTGTGGAACGGGGATCAAACTACCTACCCTTCTTCAGGAGCTTTCCCTGGTCCTTTTTATCCCCTCTTTCTACCCTGACTTCATAGTTACCTGTTACTGCCATTTCTTTTAGTGTTTTGAGGAATCTCGCTTATAATTTGAGAGTTTTAGTGAGTAAATAATTTATTTTGTGCTTTGAAGGTTTGATCCACTGTTGTCTTGTTGCTGGTGCTGCTGTTGAAAAATTCAAAGAAGGTCCTATCCTTTGGCTTTGTATAATTTGGCTTGGTTCTCAGCCTTCCCCATGCTGGATTATTTCATCAGTTTGTCAGTTACCAACCCTTTACCTCTCTTCATCCTCGTTGTAGTTTTGGGAGACAGCAAAATGAGATGAGTATAGCCTGCCTTTTTCTAGGAGCTTAAAAAAAATTCTTAAGTGAGTTCACTCATAACTCTGGCTTCCCTGCTTTCTCACTGAAGAAAGGGTTTTCAGAATTTCAGAAAAAACAACTATTTTTAAGTGTAAAGAGTAAGTCTAAAACTGGAAGATAAAAGATTTTAATGATGCCACAACTCAGAACACTTTTACATCCTCTCAAATAATTCAGTTTTCAAGTCTCTTTATATCTCTTCTATAACATTTCGTGTTGCTTAGGAATATTAAAATTTTCTCCTTTGGAAATAAAAACCTTTGTTTCACAATGCCATATAAATAGTCAAAGGAATGCACAGTGGAGATTTCTTTATTCTACCCTCTAGAGTTTTATTAGTAGCCAAATCTGAACTGCATGTACTTGCCCAGAGAGCTGTACTATGGAGCCCGTCAGGTAATGACCAGAATTTTACCAAAATCTACAAATAAGAAACATGTTTAGTGTATATATGGTATGCTTTGACAGCAGTAAGTTACAGGTTTTAAAACTATACTTTTCCTTGAGAAGTTAAGCTGAATTTTTTTTAATTACAAAAAATTCCTATTCTAAGATATTTATGCTGTGATTGCTTTCTGAATATTTCTAATATTATCAGGAAGGGTACCAATATCACCTTGCTCTCCCAATTTGGTAGGTAGGAAAACTAAGGCATATAATATTGATTTTTTTGGGTATATGTTAAGTTTTAGGAGATATACTCATGTAGTGAAGTTTAATACTTAATGTATTATTATTGTATTATTAGGAGCAATGTAAAAAAAAATCATTTTCCTGACCTCTTTCCTGCTGCCTCCAAACAATAACTCTGCCTTAAAAAAAAAAAGTAACATGGGTAATATAGAATGAGAGATTTTTTTCATATTTCATAGGGAAATAACTAGATATACTAATGGAGTGAGTGCTTATATTGTGCCTTTGTGAGCTGCAATGCATATGGCTGAAAACAGATGTATCTGTTACAAATGCCCAAGAATACTGTTTTACTGTGCATTGTCACATTACTTCTTTGGAAGGTTGCCCATGACTCTTCTGGTTCATTTTGTGTATTAGAGGAAAGATAATCATTTCGCCCCATTTCATTTTTTGTTAATTCTCAAACAGATGCAAAATTAGTCTCTATCAAAATTGATTTTAATATCACTGATTCAAAAAAATAGTCAAGAGGATAATTAACATGAGAAATTGAATAACAAAAAGACTAAATTCTAAATCCCCTGTCTCTCCCCTCTGGCTTGGGCTCTCACGCATTCTCTCTCTTTCTCTCTCAAATAAATAAAAATAAAATATTAAAAAAGAATGTTAAAGGGATGCCTGGGTGGCTCAGTCGGTTAAGCGGCTGCCTTCAGCCCAGGTCATGATCCTAGGGTCCTGGGATCGAGTCCCGCATCAGGCTCCTTGCTCAGCAGGGAGCCTGCTTCTCCCTCTGCCTGCAGCTCCCCCTGCTTGTACTCTCACTCACTCTCTCTCGGCTATGCTCTCTCTCTCTTTAGCAAATAAATAAAATCTTAAAAAAAAAGAATGTTATGCAAATAGATTCATACAGTATGAGACCTTTTGAGATTGACTTTTTTCATTAAACCTAACACCTCTGAGGTCCAACCTAGTTGCTCCCTGTATCAGTAGTTGACTCCTTTTTTTGCTTAATGGGATTTCATGATTTGTATGTGCCACAGTTTAATCATTCACCATATTAGTTGTTTCCAGTTCTTGGCTACTGCAAATAAAATTGCTGTGAACAACTGTGTATAGGTTTTGTGTGGGCAGTTGCTGGATCACTGGTAAGTGTATGTTTAGTTTTGTTAGAAACTGTCCAACTGTTTTCCAGAATGACATACCATTCTACATTCTCATGAACAATGTACGAGAGATCTAATTTATCTGCATCATTGCCAGCATTTTTTATTATTATATTTTTTATTTTGGTTGTTCTAGTGGGTGTTTGATTATATCTCATGATGGTCTTAGTTTACATTTCCAGAACTAGTGATGTTGAATATCTTTTCACATGCTTATTTCCTAGCTTATATCCTCTTCTTAAAAAATTTTTAAAAAGATTTTATTATTTTGGAGAGAGAGAGCAAGGGGAGCAGCAGAGGGAGAGGGACAAGCAGACTCTGTGCTGAGCACAGAGTCGGATGCGGGGCTCGATCCCACAACTCTGAGATCCTGACCTGGGCCAAAACCAGGAGTCAGATGCTTAACAGACTGAGTCACCCAGGTGCCCCACTATATCCTTTCAAGTGAAATGACTCTTCATGTGTTTTGCCTAATTTGTAATTGGATTATTTATTTTTTACTGTTGAGTTTTGAGATTTCTTTATATATTCTAGATATGAGCCCTTTGTTAGATAATGTGGTTTGCAAATATATTCTTCCAGTCTATAGTATATCATACTCTTGAGAGGGTCTTTCATGGAGCAAAAGCTTTTAATTTTGAGTAAGTCCAATTTCTCAATTTTTCTTTAATGGATTATTTTTGGTGTTATTATCTAAGACTCTTTACCAAGCCCTAGGTCTCCAATTTTTCTTCTGTCTTATCGTCTAAAAGTTTTATTGTTTTATATTTTATAATTTGCATATGACCCATTTTGAGTTGTTTTTTTTTTTAATAAGGTGTGAGGTTTAGATTGAGGGACTTTTTTCCCCCTTATGACTCTCACCAGTTGTTCAAAAGGTATCCTTCCTGAAATTAATTGCTTTTGCACCCTTCTCAAAAGTCATTTGAGCATATTTGTATGGGTCTATTTCTGGGTCCTCTGTTCTGTTTCTTTGATCTGTGTGTCTATCCCTCTATCAATACTATAGTCTTTTTTTTTTTTTTAAAGATTTTATTTATTTATTCATGAGAGACAGAGAGAGAGAAAGAGAGAAGCAGAGGGAGAAGCAGGCTCCCCGCTGAGCAGGGAGCCCGATGCGGGACTCAATCCCAGGACCCTGGGATCATGACCTGAGCCGAAGGCAGACGCTTAACCATCTGAGCCACCCAGGCGCCCAATACTATAGTCTTGATTACTTGATAAGTTATCTTGAAAATGGGTATACTACCACTTCCCTCTATATGCTTTTCTTTTTCAAAATTATTTTCACTCTTCTTATAATGATCTTGCCTATATCTACCATTATTCTTGCTGTGATTGTGATAAGAATTGGGTTAAACCTGTATATCAATTTGGGGAGAAATGACCTCTTTCTGGTGTTGAGTCTTCCAATCCATGAACATGGTATGTCTCTACATTGACTTAGATCTTTGACTTTTTTTCATCATTGTGTTGTACTTTTCAGCAGAAGAGTCTTGAAAGTGTTTGTTAGCTAAGTATTTTATTGTTTTGAGTAGCTGTATATGGTGTTGTATTTTTAATTTTGGTGTCTATGTGTTCATTGCTGTCTTTGGAAATACAGCTGATTTTAAAATTTGATCCCTTATCCTGCAACCTGCTGAGCTTATATATTAGTTCTAGGAGGTTTTTCAAGATTCCTTGAGTTTTCTATGTAGACCATCATGTCCTTAGCAAACAGAGACAGTTTCCAGTTTTCTTTGTTTTCCGACTGTATGCCTTTTATTTCCTTTTCTTACCTTACTGCACTAGCTAGAACTTCAAGTACTTTGTTGAATAACAGTGGTGAGAGTAGATATCTTTGCTTCTTTCCCAATCTAGGGAGAAAACATTCAGTCTTTGATCATTAACTGTGATGATTACAATAGGGGCTCTTTTATCAAGTTAGAGAAGTCCCTCTCTTCTGATTTTCCCGAGAGTTTTTATCATGAATGGTGTTTGTCAGATGCTTTCTCTGCCTTATTATGACCATATGAGTCTTCTTTAGTCTCTTCATATAGTGGACTACACTGAGTTTCAGATATAGTATCAGTCTTTCATGCCTGGGGTACTCTGACTTGACCACACTGTATAATGTTTGTTTTTGTGTTTTGTTTTGTTTTGTTTTTTACATATTACTGAATTTGTTTTGCTGATATTTTGCTAAGGATTTTATTCATTTATATTCATGAGGACTACTGATATGTAGTTTTTTGTTTTTGTTTTGTTTGTTTTGTTTTTGTACTCTCTTTGCCTGACTTTGGTATCAGGGTAATACTGGCTTCGTAAGATGAGTGGGAAAGTTTTTTCTTCTCCTCTGTTTTCTGAAAAAGACTGTGTAGAATTGGTGTTACTTTTTTTTTTTTTTTAAAGATTTTTATTTATTTGACAGAGACACAGCAAGAGAGAGAACACAAGCAGGGGGAGTAGGAGAGGGAGAAAGCAGGCTTCCCGCTGAGTAGGGAGCCCGATGCGGGGCTCGATCCCAGGACCCCAAGATCATGACCTGAGCCGAAGGCAGACGCCTAACGATTGAGCCACCCAGGCTCCCCAGTGTTACTTCTTCTTTAAAAGTTTGTCAGACTCCAGGAGCACCTAGGTGGCTCAGCCGGTTAAGCTTCCAACTCTTGATTTTGGCTCAGGTCATGATCTGAGGGTGATGAGATTGAGCCCCGTGTTGGGCTCTACACTTAGTGTGGATCCTCCTTAAGATTCCATCTCTCCCTCTCCTTTTGCCCGCAACCCCCCCCTGCCCCCGCCACTCGCTTGCACTCTCTCTTGCTCACTCCCTTCCCCCCCCCCCAAAAAAAAGTTTGGTAGACTCCAGTGTACGCCACCTGGGCTTGGAGTTTCCAATTTATGAATTTTATTTAATATAATAAGATTACTTGAATTATCCATTTCACATTGGGTGAATTTGGGTAGTTTATACATTTTGAAGAATTGGTCCATTTTCATCTATGTTGTCAAATTTAATTCTAGAGAGTTCAAATTTAGTTATTTGTAGTATTCCTTTATGAGCCATTTTATGTCTGCAGGGTATGTGGCAAAATTTCTTTTTTCACTGCTGATAGTAGCATGGTGAATCTTCTCTTTTTGTTTTGTTTTTGGTCAGTCTTGATAGAAGCTTTTCACTTACTGATGTTTTCCAAGAACCAGCCTCAGTTTCTCTGCTGTTTTCTGTTTTCAGTTTATTGATTTCTGCTCTTCATTTTATTATTTCTTTCCTTCAGCTTACTTTGGGTTTATTTTGCTCTTCTTTTTCTAGTTTCTTGTGAGAGCATAGATTATTAACTTGAGACTTTTAATCTTTTTGAATATAAGCATTCAATTCTCTAAATTTGCCTCGACATATTTTTAGCTGTGTCCCACAAATTTCAATTCTTATTTTCATTTTTATTCAGTTCAGGGTAATTTTTAATTTCCCCTGAGACTTCCTCTTTTGTGACCCATGGATTATTTAGAAGTGTATTGTTTTCCAAGTGATGAGGGGATTTTCCTGTTATATTTAGATTATTTTTATCTGTTACTGACTTCTGTGATGCCCTTAAATGCAGAGAACACATTCTTTATGATTTCAGTTCTTTTAAATTTATTGAGGTTTGTTAGCTCAGGATATGATCTGTCTTAGTATATGTCTTCTGAGCAATTGAGAAGAATATTCTAATGTTGGATAGTTGGTGATGTTGTTGAGTTCTTCTGTGTTCTTGCTGATTTTCTGTCTAGTTCTGTCAAGTGTTAGGAGAGTAATTGTGGGCTTGTCTAATTCTTCTTCCAATTCAGTTACTTTTAGCTTCACTTATCTGGCAGCTCTGTTTTGTACTGCATACACTTTTAGGCTTATTACTATGTCATCTTGGTGGGTTGCTCTTTTAGATTATGTAATGTCTCTACTAATTTGCTCTGAAGTGTACTTTATCTAACATTAATAGAGCCACTCCTGATTTCTTTTGATTAATGTTTGGATGATAAATCTTTTTCCATTTTTACACTCAGATTACCTCTATTATTGTTGAAAAAAAAAGAAATGAGTTTCTGGTAATCAAAATAAATGTAAGGTGTTTTTTTTGTTTTGTTTTTAACCACTTTACAGATCTGTTTAGTTGATACATTTAGACATTGACAATTAAATTATTACTATGTAATGGCTTAAATTGTTATTTTTTATTCTCTCTTAATGAGACACAATTGACATATAACAATTGTATTATTTTAGGTATACAACATAATGATTTGATAAATATTGTGAAATGACTACCAAATAAGATTAGTTAACATCACCACACAGTTTTTTTTCTTTTTTTAATTTTTTTTATTGTTATGTTAATCACCATATATTACATCATTAGTTTTTGATGCAGTGTTCCATGATTCATTGTTTGTTCATGACACCCAGTGCACCATGCAAAACGTGCCCTCCTCAATACCCATCACCAGGCTAACCCATCCCCCCACCCCCCTACCCTCTAGAACCCTCAGTTTGTTTTTCAGAGTCCATCATCTCTCATGGTTCGTCTCCCCCTCTGACATACTCCCCTTTTCTTCCTCTCCTGTTATCTTCTTCTTTTCCTTTTTTCTTAAAATATGTTGCGTTATTTGTTTCAGAAGTACAGATCTGTGATTCAACAGTCTTGCAAAATTCACAGCGCTCACCATAGCACATCCACACAGTTTTTTTTCTTATGAGAACTGATAAGATTTAGTCACTCTGTAACTTTCAGATATATAACACAGTACAGTTAAATATAGTCATCATGCTTTATATTACATCTCCAGGATTTATTTATTTTATAACTGGAAGTTTGTACCTTCTGACCACCTTCACCAGTTTGGCCCAGCTCTCGCCTCTGGTAACCATCAGTCTGTTCTCTGAGAATCATTCTTCTTAGAGTCCACATATATGTGAGATCATGTGGTATTTGTATTTTATTGTGTGACTTATTTCACTTAGATGGACTTGAGGGCATTATGTTATGTTGTTGCAAATGGCAAGATTTCCTTTATGTTTATAGATGAATAAACACTCCATTGTACAGGCCTCCACATTTTCTTTATCCATTCATCCATTGATAGACACTTAGGTAGTTTCCTTATCTTGGCTACTATAATGTTGCAGTAAACATGGTGGTACAGGTATCTTTTCAAGTAAGCTTTGTTTCCTTAGGATAACTACCCATAAATAGAATTGCTGGATCATACAGTAGTTCTATTTTAATTTTTTTCAGGAATTCCATGCTGTTTTCCATAGTGGTTGCACCAATTCACATTCCCATTAACTGTGTACAAGGGTTCCCTTTTCTCTGTATTCTCACCAACACTTAATTTTTTGTCTTTTTGGGAATAGCCATTCTCACAAGTGTGAGATACTTCATTGTAGATATCTCATTATAGATATTTCATTGTAGTTTTGATTTGCATTTCCCTGATGATTAAAGATGTTGAGTACCTTTTCATGTACCTGTTGGCCCTCTGTATGTCTTCTTTGGAAAAATGTCTTCAGATCTTCTACCTATTTTTAAATCAGATTGTTTTTTTACTTTATTAAGTTGTATGAGTTCTTTATGTATTTTGGACATTAAGTCCTTATCAGATATACTATTTGCAAATTTTCTCCCATTCTATAGGTAGCCTTTTCATTTTGTTGATGGTTTCTTTTTAGTTTGATGTAGTCCCCCTTATTTTTGCTTTTGTTGCTTTTGCTTCTGGTGTCAAATCCAAAAAAATCTTTGCGATCACTCATGTCAAAAAGCTTATCAGCTGTTTTCTTCTAAGAGTTTTATGGTTTCAGATCATTATGTTCAAGGCTTTAATCCATTTTGAGTTAATTTTTGTGTATGGTGTAAGATGATGGCCCAGTGTGTGTGTGTATGTGTGTGTGTGTTTAGATCTATTTATTTGAGAGGGAGTGGGTGAAGGGCAGAGTGAGAGAATGTCAAGCAGACTCCCCACTGAGCACAGAGTCCAATGCCGGGCCCAATCCCAGGACCCTGAGATCATAACTGAGCCCAAATCAAGAGTCAAATGCTAAACGATTGAGCCACCCAGGCATCCCCAGTTTCATTTTTTTGCATGTGGCTGTCCAGTTTTCCCAGCACCACCTATTGAAGAGATTATCCTTTTCTCCAGTGAGTATTCTCAACTCCCTTGTCAAATATTAGTTGATGTATATGCATGAATTTATTTCTAGGCTCTCTATGCTGTTCCATTGATCTTTGTGTCTGCTTTAATGCCAGTACCATAATCTTTTGATTACTATAGTTTTGTAATATACTCTAAAACCAGAAAATGTGGTATCTCCAGCTTTGTATTTTTTTCTTGAGTGAGTGCTTTGGCTATTCAGGGGCTTTTGTAGTTCCATACAAATTTTAGGATTATTTGTTCCAGTTCTATGAAAAATGCCATTGGAATTTAGAAAGTGATTACAATGAATCTGTAGTTTGCTTTAGGTAGTATGGAGGTTTTAACAACATTTAACAACAACAGGTTTTAACATTTAACAACAACATAATTTTTCCAATCCGTGAGCATAATTTATATTTCCATTTATTTGTGTTATCTTCAGTTTCTTTCATCAGTGTCTTATAGTTTTTTTGTTTGCTTTTTAAGATTTTATTTATTTGACAGAGAGAGGCACAGCGAGAGAGGGAATGGAAACGGGGAGTGGGAGAGGGAGAAGCAGGCCTCCCGCGGAGCAGGGAACCCGATGTGGGGCTCGATCCCAGGACCCTGGGATCATGACCTGAGCTGAAGGCAGACGCCCAACGACTGAGCCACCCAGGCGCCCTTCTTATAGTTTTAAATGTATAGGTCTTTCAGTTCTGTGATTGTTTATTCCTAAGCATTTTATTCTTTTTGGTGCACTTGTAAATGGGATTGTTTTCTTAATTTCTTTCTGATCAATATTAGTGCATAGAAGTGCAAGAGATTTTTTTTTTAAAGATTTTATTTATTTATTTGAGAGAGAATGAGAGACAGAGAACACGAGAGGGAAGAGGGTCAGAGGGAGAAGCAGACTCCCTGCTGAGCAGGGAGCCCGATGCAGGACTCGATCCCGGGACTCCAGGATCATGACTGAGCCGAAGGCAGTCGCTTAACCAACTGGGCCACCCAGGCGCCCTAAGTGCAAGAGATTTTTATATATAGATTTTATATTCTGCAACTTTACTGAATTTGTTTATTAGTTCTAATAGTTGGGTTTTTTTTTTTTTTTTTGGTAGCGTCTTTGGGTTTTCTATATTTAATCGCATGTCATCTGCAAATAGAGACCATTTTGCTTCTTCCTTTCTGATTTGGATAACTTTTATTTCTTTTTCTTGCCTAATTACTTGGACGAGGACCTCTGATAATATGTTGAATCAAAGCGGTGAGAGTGGGCATTCTTGATTTTGATCTTAGAGAAAGAGGTTTCAGCTTTTCACCACTGAGAAAGAAGTTAGCTGTGGATTTGTCATATATGGCCATTATTATGTTGAGATATG
Source organism: Callorhinus ursinus (assembly GCF_003265705.2). Taxonomy (NCBI): domain Eukaryota; kingdom Metazoa; phylum Chordata; class Mammalia; order Carnivora; family Otariidae; genus Callorhinus; species Callorhinus ursinus. The sequence goes on along the minus strand of NW_027397072.1, from coordinate 58,953,396 downwards.
TTCCTGCTATACTCACTTGAGAGTTTTATCATAAATGGAAGTCAAATTTTGTCATATGCTCTTTCTGCACCTATTCAGATGATATGATTTTTATCTTTCATTTATTAATATGTGTCCTACTGACTGATCTGCAGATATTGAATCATGCTTGAATCTCTGGAATAAATCCCACTTGATGAAGGTGTATGATGATCCTTTTAATATATTATTGAATTCAATTTGTAGTATTTTGTTGAGGATTTTTGCATCTATGTTCAACAGATATTGGCCTGTAATTTTATTTTCTTTTATAGTGTCCTTCTCTGGTTTTGGTATCAGGGTAATGCTGGCCTTGTAAAATGAGTTTCAAAGTGATCCCTGTTCTTTTATTTTTTGGATTGAGAAGGATTGATATTAATTATTTAATTAGTATGCTAGTAGAACTCACCAATGAAGCCATCTGGTCCCGGACTTGTGTTTGTTGGAAGGGTTCTGATTAGTGAGTGAATCTTCTTACCAGCAATAGTTCTGTTCAGATTTTCTATTTCTTCATGATTCCATCAATCCATTTCTTCTAGGTTGTCCAATTTGTTGGTGTATTTAAGGTTTCGATTTGGATTATATTTAACATAGATCAATTTGGACAGTACATGTGTATAATTATGTCCTTGGGGTTTACTGAATATGCCACAGCTTGCTGTAATTTTTTTTTAACTCCAATATAGTTAACATAAATGTTAGATTTGATTTTAAAAATATTTTTCTATTTTTTCCTCACTGTTCTCACTTAGGCTTCCACTTGTTATGTCTAATAACTGCCATGAGCCTCTTCTACTATGATTAGAAAAAACAAGCCTTTAAGTTTCTCAATATAAGTTCTGAATGAATAAAGTTACATGAGGTCTAGTTTAGTGCATGGACTTTATGATCTCTGTTTTGTCTATTTGGACTTCTTTTCCGTTTTCTATTTTACAACCTTGATAGTTTAAGTGGCCAGTGAAATCATTTGAAAAAATGAATTATTGCTGTACATTATACTCATGTTATTTTTCTAATTTTTAATTGCCTATTAAAATACAACAGTTTCAGTATTTACAAATCACATACAATGTATCTAAGGATAATTATAATCTTCCACAAAATATCACTGACCCATATATTAAAAATCAGTGACTTGTACACTTTGAAATAAAATAGTTAATTTTATATTTTATCACAACAAAAAAGTCATTGACCCTATATTTAAGTTATTTTTAAAATTACTTGAAAGTAAAAGAGAATCTAAATTTTGCTTTCAGGTAGGATGAAAGAGTTTGCAGCACACCAGCATTCTCTCTGAGAACAAATAGAAATCTAGATTAAAAATTTTTAAATTACCTGTTTAATTTTAAAGATATGTATTACATAATATATAATAATGTTACATGTATTATGTATGTTTGTGCATATGTATATACAGAGTAGGAATAGGGAAAGGTCAGAGGTAGACTAAATTTTACCAAAACTACAAGCAAGTCTCAATTTAGCCCAGTCTCTGATTGTATTAAGGTTATCATCCCTCACTTTTTTGCTGAGCAGAGGAAAAGGAGAATCCTATCTAGAGGAATATAACTGGAGCCTCTATAATTTTTTGGATTTAAGGTATAGAATTTAATAAAATATTACTAGTAAAATCAGGAGATAAGATCATACCACTGAAAAACAGGGAAGAGATAGACAACAGAAACAAATTCAGAGATGATCTCGGTGTGGAGTTTTAGTAGAAAGAACCACTAAGATTTCGTTAGTATGTTTCGTCTGTTTCAAGGAACACAGCCTCTTAGGGATTCATCCTATTCTTCTAACCTCTTTCTCATGAGCCTCCCTTTATTTCAATGGTTTATGGATCTGCTTCACCACTACTTTTTTTGTATATAAATTATATGGCCTGATTTAAAAGAAAAACAAGTCTACACTACACGAAAAAAAATTATATGGCAACAAATTAGACAACCTAGAAGAAATTCTAGAATAAATTCTTAGAAACATACAATTTTCCAAAACTGAATTAGGAAGAAATAGAATGTCTGAATATATCAGTTACTAATAACAAACTTACTTAAACTGGTAATCAAAAAATGTCCAACAAACAAAGTCCAGAACCAGGTGGATTCACAGGGAATTCTATGAAATGTTTGAGGAAGTGTTAATGCCTATTCTCCCCAATCTGTTTCCCCCCCTCAAAAAAAAAGAAGTGGAAGGAAAACTGCCAAATATATTCTATGAGATCATCATTACCTTGATTCCAAAACCAAAGACACTACAAAAAAGAAAACTACAGGCCAATATCCTTGATGAATATAGATGAAAAAATCCTCAACAAAATATTAGCAAAGCATACTCAACAATACATTAAAAGGATCATTTGCCATGATCAAGTGGGATTTATTCCAGGGATGCAAGGATGGTTCAATATTCACAAATCAACAAATGTGATACACCACATTAACAAATGGTAAAAATCATCTGATCATCTCAATAGATGCAGAAAATGCACTTGACAAGATTCAACTTCATGATAAAAACTTTCAACAATGTGGGTTTAGGGGTGCCTGGGTGGCTCAGTTGGTTAAGCATCTGTTTTCAGCTCAGGTCATGATCCTGGGGTCCTGGGATCGAGCCCTGCATCGGGCTCCCTGCTCATCAGGGGACTACTTCTCCTTTTCTCTGCTGCTCCCCCTGCTTGTGCTCAGTCACTCTCTGTCGAATAAATAAAATCTTTAAAAGAAAACAATGTGGGTTTAGAGGGAATATAACATAATAAGGGCCATATATGAAAAACTCCAGCTAAGCACACTCAATGGTAAAAAACAGAGAGCTTTTCCACTCAGATCACAAACTGGAATGTCTACTCTTGCCACTTTTATTCAACAGAGTACTGGAAGTCCTAGGTGTAGTAGTCAGACAGGAAAAAGAATTTAAAAGGCATCCATATTGGTAAGGAAGAAGTAAAGCTTTCACTATATTTCCAGATGACATGATACCATACATAGAAAGCCCTACAGACTCCAATAAAAAACTATTAAAAGTAATAAATGAATTCAATAAAGTTTCAGAACACAAAATTAATACACAGAAATCAGTTGCATGTCCATGCACCAATAACAAAATAGTAGAGAAATTAAGAAAACAATCCATTTATATTTGCACCAAAAACAGTAAAATACCTAGGAATAAACTTAACCAAGAAGGTGAAAGACCTGTACTCTGGAAACTATAAAACACTGATGAAAGATATTCCATGCTTATGGACTGGAAGAACAAGTATTGTTTAAAATGTTCATAATACCAAAAGCAATATACTGATTCAGTGCCATCCCTATCAAAATTCCAATGGCATATTCCACAGAACTAGAACAAATAAGATTTATATGGAACCACAAAAGATTCCCAATAGCCAAAGCAATGTTGAGAAAGAACAAACCTGGAGATATCACAATCCCAGATTTCAAGATATACTATAAAGCTGTAGGAATCAAAACCATATGGTACTGGCACAAAAACAGACACAAAGATCCATGGAACAGAATAGAGAACTCAGAAATAAACCCACGCTTATATGGTTAATCTTTAACAAAGAAGGCAAGAATATGTAATGGGGAAAAGATAGTCTCTTCAACAAATGGTGTTGGGAAAAGTGGATAACTACATGGAAAAGAATGAAACTTGATCCTTAATCCATTTTAATTTTGTTTGTATATGGTGTAAGGATGTAAATGTGAGACCTGAAACCAAAAAAATCCTAGAAGAGAGTACAGGTAGTAAATTTCTCTGACATCAGCCATAGCAACATTTTTCTAGCTATGTCTCCTTAGGCAAGGGAAACAAAAACAAAAACTATTGGGACTACACCAAAATAAAAAGTTACTGTACAGCGAAGGAAACTGTCAACAGAATGAAAAGGTAATCTAGTGATTGAGAGAAGGTATTCGCAAAGATATATCTGAAGAGCAGTTAATATCCAGAATATATTAATAATTTATACAACCCAACACCAAAAAAGAAGCAATTTTATTAAAAAATGGACAAAGGATCTTAACAGACATTTTTCCTAAGAAGACATACATGGCATACACATGAAAAGCAACTCATCATCAGGGAAATGCAAATCAAAACCCATGAGGTATCACCTTACACTTGTTAGAATTGCTATCAAAAAGACACAAAATAACAAATGTTGGTGAAGATGTGGAGAAAAAGGAACGCTCATGCACTGCTTGTGGGAATGTAAATTGGTGCAGCCATTGTGAAAGTATGGAGAGTCCTCAAAAAATTAAACATGGAAATACCATATGACCCAGTAATGCCATAACTGTATATTTCTTTAAAATAAAACACTAATTTAAAAAGATAAATGCGCCTCTGCGTTTATTGCAGCATTATTGTCAATAGCCAAGATATGGAAACAACCAAAATACCCATTAATAGATGAATCGATAAAGACGTGGAGTGAGTGTGTGTGTGTGTGTGTGTGTGTGTGTATATACACTCACACACAATGGAATACTGGCCATAGAAAAGAATGAGATCTTGCCTTTTGTAACAACATGGATAAAATTAGTGGGTATTATGCTAAATGAAATAAGACTGAGAAAGACAAATTACATATTACATGTTACACATATTATATATATTATTTATACATATTATTTCACTCAATAAACAAAAAGCAGAAACAGACCTATAAATACAGAACAACTAGTGGTTGCCAGAGGTGATAGGGATGGGGCCTGGGCAAAATGGGTGAAGTGGAGTGGAAGATAGATGCTTCCAATTATGGAATGGATAAGTCATTCATCGTTTGGTATTGCAATCACATTGTAAGGTAACAGATGGTAACTACTTTTTTTTTTTAAAGATTTTATTTATTTGAGAGAGAGAATGAGATAGAGCATGAGAAGGGGGAGGGTCAGAGGGAGAAGCAGACTCCCTGCCGAGCAGGGAGCCCGATGCGGGACTCGATCCTGGGACTCCAGGACCATGACCCGAGCCTAAGGCAGTCACCCAACCGAGCCACCCAGGCACCCAGATGGTAACTACTTTTGTGGTGAGCACAGCATAATGTATAGACTTTTTGAATGACTATGTTTTACAGCTGAAACTAAAGTAACATTGTATGTCAAGAATACCTCAGTATGATTTTTTAATAAGTCTACAGAAAATGAACCTCAAAAATATACTATTTATAAGAGCATAAATATCCTAAATACTTAGAAATAAATTTAAGGAAAGACATGTAAGACCTCTACATGGAAAATTATGAAATATAAGTTAGATTGAAGAGGATATATAACATGTGGATGGTTAAATGTTCTCAGCATACCAGTTCTCTATATTTTTTAAAATTCAATGCAAACCCAGTTAGAGTCCTAACCGTGTTTTTTTTCCATGTAAATTGAAAATTGATTATAAAATGGAAATGGAAATTGCAAGGGACCAACAAATAGTCAAGGCAATTCTGAACAACAAAGCTAAAAGACTTATATTACTGGAAATCCAGACCTTTTACAAATCTGTAGTAATGGAAACAGTGATAATGGTGAAAGATATAATGTAGTAACCTGACTTACGATAAAGGTGGCACTGCAGTGGAGAAAGGATTACCTTTTAAATAAATAGTGCTGGGTTATTCGGATATCTATTTGGTTAAAACATCAATTTCTAAAACCGTGCCCCACAGTGTATATAAAAATCAATTTTAGATGGATTACAGACCTAAATATGAAGAGTAAAATAAAGATCTTAAAGAAGACATAAGAAATCTCTTCAAGACCTTAGAGTTTTTCTTAAGACTTTAGAACAGGGCACACAATGTAATAAGCATAGTGGAAAAAATGGGCACTTTGTAGTACATAAATTGGAGTACATTAATACTAAAAACTTCTGTTCTCAAAAGAATATTTAAAAAGGCAGTCCAAGAATATGACAAAATAACTGTTCTATAATATATCCAATAATGGATTTGTATCAGAATATTTGAAAATCATAAAAAGGATAATAGAACAATGATCAGAAGTCTTGAAAGGCACTTCACTACACATATATCTACATTTTCAGTAAACATACAAAACAATATTCAACTTCATGAGTCATCAGGGAAAATAAATATTAAATCTACAATGTAATATACCTTCCAGAATGAGTAAAATTGTGGCAGGGGATAACAAGTGTTGGCAAGGGTGGGATGACCTGGAATTCTCATGTACTGATAATAATAATGTACACTGCTTCAGCTATTCTGGAGAAATCTTTGGAGGTATATACTCAAGTTGAATGTATGCAGAAATAGGTATATTTGCAAATGACATGAAGAAGAGTATTTGTAAGAACCCCAAACTGAAAACAACCCAAATGTTTCACATTTGATGACAAAATAAGTAAATAAATTGTGGTACATAGTTGTATATGATAGAATAATATACATAAATGTATGGGTGCATTTCACAAACACTGTTAAATGTCAGACCCCAACCATCCCCAGAAAAGACCCTAATATTCATCTCTGTACATTACTGCAGTACATATATTTATGACTGCACCTATTTTTAGATAAGGATGTGGGATTCCCTTACAAGATCAGGTAAAACTGATTTGTAGTACTAAAAGTCAGGAGTGTTTATCCTTTGGAGGCATGAGAAGAGGGGGACAAGGAAGCCTTTTGGGGGTGCTGAGAAAGTTCAATTTCTTTATCTGGATTATAGTTATATGAGTGTGTTCACTGAGTTGAGCATTTACAGCATGTACAGCCCTCCAAATATATATTTTAATGTTTACTTCAAAAAGGACACACTCATTTTCCTATGCTAGAAACAAAATTAAGCCCCTTGGAAGTAAATATTATGATCTAACCATATTCTTTGTTGAAACCCCATGCTTTGGGATAGGAGTGTATAATGACATTGAAATAACTGCAAAGGCTTTAGAAGAAAAGGAATTGTAGGCGATAGAAACAAATTCAGCATTTGATTTGTCTGGTCAACAAATAAATATGGGAACACTAAATAAATAGATATATCTGCTGGTAGGTACTCCAACAGTAAAGGACCCTAGAGATTCCTCCCCTACCTTCATTGCCAAATATTTCCTTTTTTCTGAGTGAAAGACTTTCTTAAGCATTTGAAGTTAATTCTTTATAGTCTTTTTTCCTATTATTCATCATATTCTATAGATCTTTAAGATACTATTTATTTAAACACTTTTTAAATTTTTTGTTTTTAAGATTTCTTGAAATTCCTGACCTGAGTCATCTTTGTGATATGTCATACCCTGTCACATCAAGTTACCTTACATTGAGTAAACAGAAGAAAGGTTATAAACTTAGCATGCATACCACCTGACATGAAAATATTTGCCAGTTGTTTCTTCTGCTTAAATGATTGTGTTCCAAATGTCCAGATTATTAGCTTGGGAAAACTATAAATTTTATAAAAATTTAATAGTCATCTCTGAACATTTTTCTAGTGTGTACATTTATGAATGCACCTAATTCTAGATAAGGAAAGAGTTTTACTAGAAACAACATGTTTCTCTTTCACATTTTGTCTTTTCCTTTGCCCTTGGGTATACATGTATGTGCTCAAGTTTTTTTTACTTCCTTCTTAGAGGCAATTTATCAGGAACATGGCAACTCTCTATTACACATGAAATTTAGGAAAATTAAAAAGAATAAAGTAATTGAATTTTAACAGAAAATTTATGCGGGAAGTATTTATGGTGTTCCGGTCTTCATGACATTTTTCATAACAAATGGTATGTTAACGTAAGCAATTTTATTTCTAATTGCTAAGGCAAAATTAAGTGTTGGATATTTAGTGCAGGAAAAAATTTTTCTGAGTAAAAGTAATCAGGCTTAACAAACGCTCAATAGTTTCCAATAACGTAAATCATTTAGCTACATTAGGCAGAGTTTTTAGAGTGCTTAGTCCTCTTATCTCATATTTTGTTATATAGGTTTCAAAATATCCACTACATGGACAAGTCATTTTCTTTTAGTTCTGGAGAAATGGCAGTTTACCATTTAATAAGTGAAGGAACTATTTAACAGCTCAAAGTCTAAGGTAAAGAAATTCAGTTTCAAAGGTATAAGAGAGATTGCATGAGCTTGTGCTCAAAGCTATTTTCCTGCACTATGCTATGAAAAAGGTGTAAGTACTCACTTTTGGCACTGTTAGTATAATATGGTAACCAAAGATAACAGAGAAAACCTTTTTTTGCTATCCTTCTTTACTGCCCCAAAACTTCTCACAAAAACCAAAAAGGCAAAATAACTTAAAAAATAAGTAACAAGCAATGTTAGGCAGTAAGGAATAAGGGAAATAGCAGTGAACTTGAAATAAAAAAGCAGAATGCAAACTGGTTCAGAATATGAGATTTGGAGTCAAACAAGAATGGTTTTAAGTTCTGCATCTCAAACTTTGAGTCTCTGTATCCTCATTTGTAAATGAGGAAAGTAATATCTCTTATGGTTGTTAGAAATGTGAAATACAACAGTGATTGCAGAGCATAACACCGCAATTGGCAAATAACATGTGCTGGCAATAGTAGTATTTTTATTTTTAATGAAGATTGGTTCCTTTATTCTCTTACCCTGATAATACTCCCATTTTTAGATTCAGCGTAGTAGAGAAGTTAAGGACATATGCTTTGAGGTAAAAAAGACCTATGTGTAACAATCTCTCTGCATCATACTTTCTTCATCTGTAAACCAGATATGTTGCAAGATTGTCATGACCATTAAATGAAGTAATGCACCATGTTCAACATATTCTCTAACATCTAGTAAGCATTTACTAAATTATGACTAAAATTCATAATACCTGTATTCTGGCTCCAGCTCTTGCACCGATCACTGTGTAACTATGAGCAAATCTCTTAGCCTTTTTGAGTATCATCCCCAAAATGGGCCTAACAACACCTGTCCTGTTTATCTTGTAGGTTGTTGAGATAATAAAATGATGCAGGTAAGCACTTGGAAAACTATAAAGCCAGTAAAAATGGATGGTATTATTATGGTTCTGATGGCAGTTTAGAGGTTAAGTACCATAAAAATGAGATTTAAAAATTCATTTTGTGTAATCAAGAGAGCTGTACTGGACTTTTGTGAGTTTTGCAGAAAACAAACAAGTCATGAACATTATAGAAGTACCATTTTTTCCATTGGGATTGGTTTATTATGGTACTCAGGATCAGAAAAGTTACTTAATATGAATATTTTGTCCTGTTCATCACTCAGGAATAAGACCTTAACACTTGAACTTTTGTAGTATAGAGTGTATGACAACTGTATTGAAGGTTTTTGTTGAGCAGAAAGATCTTTGGCCTCAGGAATTCACGTTTTTTTAATTCTTTTTTTTAAATTTATTTATTTGAGAGAGAATGAAAGAGAGAGAGAGAGAGAGAGCATGAGAAGGGGGGAGGGTCAGAGGGAGAAGCAGAGTCCCTGCTGAGCAGGGAGCCCTATGTGGGACTCAATCCCGGGACTCCAGGATCATGACCTGAGCCGAAGGCAGTCGCTTAACCAACTGAGCCACCCAGGTGCCCCTCAGGAATTCACTTCTAACAAAAATGATATGTTCTTTGTGTAATTACAATTTGTAAAGCCCCTCTAAGATGGAAAACACTCTATAAATGCTTAGCATTTATTGCTACTAACACCTGACGATGTTAACTCTTCTTCAAAATGCAGCTATTTGATGATTAGTTGTTTAAATAACATAACATGACAAAAATGGTCTCTGTTGTATCCTATGAGTGATTTCATAATTATAGCAATCATTAGAACTTTTATTATTAGTTATAACTATTAATTCATTATTCTACTAAGGTTATTATTGTCTCAGAAAACTGAGGCACTGAAAAGTGAAATAATTCATTTGATTGCAAGCTTTAAGCTGGCACAGAATAAGGCCCAAGCCTCTGGGAAACTTCTACAGTACAGATGCCACAGAGCTACACTGACCAGTCCGTTAACCACTAGTATGTGTGGCTGGTGAACTCTTGAAAGGTGGCTAGTATGACTGAGGAAGTAACTTTTAAATTTTACTTAATTTTAAATAATTTAAAGTTAAAAACTGATACTCAGTTTAATAATTATTAAAAAAGAAAAAAAATGTGTGGACCAACCTGGGTACTGGAAACTACTTCAACTGTAAATTTTATGAATTCTAAATGCAGTTGAAGTGTTTCCAGTGATAAATTTAACATCTGATTTGAGATGTACTTGAAGTTGTAGTTGAAAATTTTATATATGGCTTGCATTGTTTCTATTGGACAACACTGTTAAACAGGTTCAAAGACATGCAATAAATTATACATGATATGGAGCTTACTCCCTCTCTTATCCTTCCAATCAAATTATAGGAAGTTGGAGAAGGATATATGAATGTTAAAAATTTTATTCAGTTCTGGTAGTTATAAAATCAGGTACAGTTATAGATCTTTGATAGGGGGAAATTCTGCTCTCATGAACTATAACCTGGGATGACCTCAGTGATGTTCTCTTAAATGATTAATAACCAAAACAAAAGCAAAAAAAACCAACAACAACCCCAATTTGCTTATTTCTGTGACGTGAGTACTCCTACCGTGGCCATTTTCAAGCTACCAACATGGTGTCACTGAACTTTCAGTGTATCTCTTCCCAGCTCTTGCAAGGCCATAGAAGCCCACACTAATGCATCACTAGAATACTTTCTGAATTCCTGACATCTACATTTCTTGAAAGGTGTGTATGTATGTGCATGGTAGGAGCTGAAATAGATCAGCTTTAAACTAAATTCTACCTCACAGCAAACTATAAGGATGATTAGATCTGGGAACGTAGGGCATTTTATTTTCGTTATGCCTCTGGGAACTGACTATAAAAACTCTGATTGGGTGTTATATGCAAACAATGAATCATGGAACACTACATCAAAAATTAATGATGTAATGTATGGTGATTAACATAACATAATAAAAAAAAAGAACCTGATTGTTCCCTGATTCCCTTAGGAATATAGATTTATGGTAAAATGAAGCCATTTTGTAAACTTTAAAATGATTAAAAGGAGGTAAAAATACTACTTAATTTTGATAAAACAGATGTATGTTTTTAACTCATAAACTTTATAGATCAACTATATAACACTGTTTTGTGAACAGTGGTTTCCAGGGGGCATGGTAAGGGTACAGAAATGTGACCTTAAGAATTGATATAAATTCTGACACATAGAGAATTTTATACATGCAAAGTAAGTGTAAGAGGTCCAAATTCAGCTGAAAAGTAATCAATTTTACGATTTTTATCAGCTAATATGTGAAATCATCGTTTATTTAGAAATTATTCAGTTCCTATATTAGCTTCTGTGCTTTGGCACCTTGATGTTACTTTATATTGAAATTTATTGTAGCAAAACAAGCATATATATGAGGATTTAATCCAAAAGAATCTTTTGAATAAAGCAAATTCCCCTAAGAGAATATTCAAACTAATTTTTTTCAATATGGGTTGTACAATTAGGTAGATCTGAAGAAATGATTTTGTTTTAGAGTTGTATGTTGTCTAGAATTCTTTAGCATCCTGATTGGGTTCTACCTGGTCACCTAATCATATGCATAAAGTTTTAGTGCTGAAAAAGATTTAGACTCTTCTAGTTCTCTCTTTATTTTATACATGAGCAAATGAAGACACAGAAAAGTAACTTTTAAAAAATGTCAGATGGTTAGTCTTGACTAGTTTAGCCAAAACTAGAACTTAACTTTCCTGACTACCACCCTGGTATTCTTAAAGTTTATAGCATATAACTGCATGAATCTATTTGTCCATCCACATTTTGGGATTATTGATAGAGGATACTTTTGTTGTATTCTACACTGGCCAAATTAGCACATATTCTATTTATTCTTAACTTTATGGTTTCATTAGCTATTCTTAATATTACATACCAATCCTCAAGTAAAATTCTTTCATTATTTACTTACAGAAAATTTAATTGGCAATAATTCTGTCCTAGATCAGCATAATTTACTATTCTGAAAATAAGTAAAAGAAAGAAGAATGCTTGAAACATTGACTCCTTTCTGAAGAAGAGAAAAAGTAGGGTTGAAACCCAAATAGTGTAATACTTGCTCCTTTTTCCGCAGGAAAAGACTATTAACATTTTTTGCTAAGTGTCAATTTATGACAAGGTGAGTTCTGAAAAGATGACATCGTGTTTCATTATATAGTTAAAATATTTTGAGTTCTGAATACTATTTAACTGTTTAAATGATGGAAAGGTCTGACCTGAAAATAAATACCTAATTTAGAGAAAATCTATACTTAAGGTAATTAAGAACTGGTATTATTTAACATGGCACATTTTGTGACTGACGGTGTTCTGTTGCCACAAAGAAAGCAACAGAGGTTGGATACACATGCATTCTAAGGAACTTCACTGAAAACTATAAATCTCTTTTGTTATACAAGTAATAGTCTTGTGTAGGCCTCTGCAGCTAAGCAAAGCAGTTAGTCTTTGATGTGCTTATAATCATGAAGGGTTTAGGGTTATATCTTTAGGCAAAGATGCCTAGGGATAGGAAGGTATAGATCAAACCTGACATCACGACACAATAAAGAGAAGACAGGTGAAGTGGAGCCAGAGGTAGGTTGGCATGAATGACTCTCCTAAGTCAAACGAGTAATAGGATGTGGCCTCTCAAGCAGTATAGGTAAACAGTTAAGCCCGATTTTAAATTGTAGAACTTAAAACTTCTTTTGTAGATTAATTTTAGCAGCATTTTATATAAATAATGAGGTATTTTAAGTATAAGAGCAAAGTTTTACATTCATCTATGTATCATGTCCTGAATATTTTATACAGTTTTTGCCATGGTACCATGATTTTATAGTAAAGTCAAAAAGACAGTTAAGATAACATTAGCAATCAGGCTTCTGAATGATTTTTAATGATATGGGAACACCATCACAACATACCGTTGGTAACAAAAAGGAAGATAAATGATTTGAATTTTGTTAAATATATGCTTAGTAAAAAGCAGAGTAATATCAGTTTTCTCTGGGTGATAATGAGTATTCTTTGTCATTTTTGTACTATATATTTAATATTGCATTCTTTAAAGTTCTCCTTTAAGCTTTTATATCACACATAAGCTTTTATATCAGAAGTTTAAAATGTATTTTAAAGGGGGATGGCAAATTATAAAGGCTGCAGCCTTTATAGCAGAGATATGAAAGATCATATACGATAAGTATATTTGGAAAGATAATGCATTTGGAAGAATTTCTTTATATGCAAATATGTAGACAGGCACATTAAGTGCAGCTGCAAATTGTCTTTGAATAGAGTTTTAAAAATATTTCCATTTCTGTGAATATGTGGATTATATAGAGGAAGATGGTTCCCCATTTTGCTATTTTCTTCTGCTAAATACTATTCTATAAGTATCATTGTAACGCATAACCTGTTAGCTCTCCCCTCAAATGGCTATTACTTTTATAGTTACAGGTGTTTCACTGGGTGTATGATTACCCCACTGAAGATGCTTCCCAGACTTTAACACATAGGTGTAGTCTTATGACAGAAACTCCTAGAAGAAAACACAGGGAAAAGCTCTTTGACATGGGTCTTGGCAACGATATTTTTCTAAATGATACCAAAAGTGTAAGCAACAAAGGTAAAAACAAATAAGTGGAACTACATCAAACTAAAGAGCTGCTGCACAGCAAAAGAAATAGTCCAAAAATGAAAAGCCAATTATTTGCGATCCATGTATCTGATAAGGAGTTAATATCCAAAATATACAGAGAACTCACAATTTAATAACAAAGAAATCCAATCTGAATAAAATATTAGCAGAAGACAGACATACAGAAGGCCAACAAGGTCATGACAATGTGCTCAGCATCACTAATCACCAGGGAAATGCACATCAAAACCACAATGAGATAGCACCTCACACCTGTCAGAATGGCTAGCATCAGAAAGAGAATAAGTGTTGGTGATGATATAGAGAAAAGGGAACCCTGGTGGTGAGAATGTAAATTGGTGCAGGTAATGTGGAGAACAGTATGGAGGTTCCTCAAAAAATCGAAAACAGAACTACCATGTAATCCAGCTGTCATACTTTTTGGTATATATACAAAGGAAATGAAAAATAACTGCACTCCCATGTTTATTACAGTATTCACAATAACCAAGACAGGCAAACACCTAAGTGTTCATCAATGGATGAGTGGATAAAGAAGAGGCAATATGTATGTGTGTGTGTATATATATGTATATACAAGTTGATATATATGTATAAATTGAGCCATGAGAAGAAGGAAATCCTACCATTCGCAACCACATGGATGGCCCTTGAGAGCATTATGTTAAGTGAAATAAGTCTGCAGACGGAGGAAGACAAATAATGTACCACAAGTCTTAAAAACCTTAACTTACAGAATTAGTAGAATACTGGTTGCCAGGGGGTGGGCGTGGGAGAATTGAGATGTTGATCAAAGGGTACAAATTTCCATTGATAAGAAATAGGTTTTGGGGAATCTAATGCACAGAATTGTGATTATAGTTAATCGTACTACATTTTACTTAAAAATGCTAAAAGAGAAGAGTTAAGTCTCATCACAAAAAAGAAATGGTAATCATGTGATGATAGAGGTGTTAGTTAATACTGCTTTGGTGGTAATCATATTGCATTCTGTGTATCAGAAACATGTTGTGCACCTTAAACTTACACAATGTTATATGTCTACTGTATCTCATTGAAGTTTTTGAAAATCAAACAACACAAAATAAGATCAGAGGAATAAATATAAGAAGTATTAGACAACTATGAGAAATTACCAGGTATCATTGGCAAACATCAAAGACCTTTCTAAATGAAGAGCGATACCACATTCATGGCTGCAAATATTCAATACTGTAAAAATGTCAATATTCGGTTAGTGCAATTTCCCTTAAAATACCTGGTAAAGTTGAGGTTCAAGGAAGTTGGTGGAGTAGGAGGATCTTGAGGATCTCATCCCATGAACACTAACAGCTACATTTAAGCACCTAACTGAAAACAACCTGCAGATTGGCAGAACAGACCTTCTGCAGTTAATTGTAGAGAGGAAGCCACATTGTAACGGGTAGGAGGGGCAGAGACACAGTTGGGAACCAGACCCTCCGCAAGACTAAACACAAATCGGAGGAACACCAAAAGCAGGGAGAAAGGAGAGGATCAGACCCCACATCAGGTATTCAGGCACTGGGAAGAGGAGTCTCCATAACATCTAACTTCGAAAATCAGTGCAGCTTAAATCTGGGTTCTTTAAACATCAGTGGGCCTAACTCTGGGAACGCTGAAGGATGACTGTAAACTCAGTCCCCACCATTAAAGAGTGAGCCTAATAACTTGGCCAGAGACACAGCACAGAAGCAGCAGTTTGAAAAGTGCCTGAAATATACACAAAGATTTCTTTACTCATCTCAGAATAGGCACTGAAAGGGAAGGGACTCTTCAGGATATTTCTCCAGGAGCAAAAGTGCTGGCAGGTGTCCTTTCTTTTCCTCTCTCCCAAACTAGCTGGACACTTGTGGGAGCCAGTGGTAACACTCTCCACCTACCTTGCCAGCACTGGCAAGCCCACCCCTGTGTTCTACATGGATCTGCCTGCCTCAACAGGCATCCATCCAAAGTGGCTCCTGCTATGCCACATCCTGCAAGTAGCCATGGCAGGGACCAGCACCATTGCAAAGTGGCACCTGCCCCGCTGAGAGTGTAAGACAACCCCACATACCAGTGTGCCAGCAGTTCGAACAGCCAAGCCTTTTAAGTGGCTGTGCAGGGAGAAAGACCTGCTGCTTGGTACACCTGCAACTGCAGGTTTCTAGTCTCACTGCTCACCTTGCCCATCAACAAAAGCCTCTCGGTTGGCCATGCAGAAAGCAAGTTCTGCCATTCAGTGTACCTGCAGCTGTGCAGTGGCTAATTATGGACAGCTAGCTTGACCACTGACCCTGCCCACCTACAAGCGTCTCAACAGCACAGAGACCAGTCCCTGTCTGGTGCACCCACAGCAGGCAAAGTGGGCCAGCAGGCTTGTCTGAAGACACACCTGGCTCATTCACAACTGCAGGGTGCATGTGGCCACACAGCAGACACCCCTAGGGTCCTAGTCCTGGTGACCAATGGGATTGCACTATAGAGCACCACAGGACCTCTCCTACACAAGGCCACCACTTTCAAGACCAGGAAATGTGTCTAATTTTCTAATACAGAGAAACAAACACAGAGTTAGAAGAAATGTTAAAGGGAATTCTTTGGGTGGAAAGAAAAAGCCATAACTAGAAATAAGAAAATCGTAAAGGAAAAAATTTCACGGGAAAAGTAAACACACAGTAAAGGTAATAAAAGATCCACTATAAAACCAGGATGGAGGTTAAAACACAAATGCAGTTAAGAGCAAATATACCTACAAAAACCAGTCGAGATACACAGAAAAATTGTAAAATATGACATCATATACATAAAACATGCAGGGGCGAGTAAAAATTTAGTGCTTTTAGAATGTGTTTGGACTTATACAAACATCAACTTAATATAGACTGCTATATACATAATGGTAACCATATAGCAAAAACCTATAATACACAAAAAATAAAGCCTAGCATAACACTAAAGAAAGCCATGAAATCACAAGAGAAGAGAAGGAACAGAGAACTACAAGAACAACCAGAAAACAAGTAACAAAATGGCAGTAAGTACGTTCTCATCAGTAATTATGCTAAATTAAATGGACTAAACACTCCAAAAGACAGAGGGTGAATGAATGGATTAAAAAAATATAACAAAACTCATATATGTGCTGCCTACAAGAGACTCACTTCAGACCTAATGACACATACAGAGAAAGTGAAGGGACAGAAAATGTATACCATGCAAATGGAAACAAACAAAAAAAATAGCAATACTTATATCAGAAAAATTAAGACTTTTAAAAAAATTCAGCATGAGACAAGGGTATTTCATAATGATAAAGGGATCAATCCAACCAGAGGATATAATAGTTGTATATATCTTATGCACCCAACACTGGAGTACATAGATACATAAAGGAAATACAAACAAACATAATGAAAAATATTGACAGTAATACAATAATGTAAGGAACTTTAATACCACACTTACATCAAAGGATAGATCATCCAGACAGAAAATCAACAAGGAAACATTGACTTTGAATGACACATTAGACCAGGTGGACTTATTAACAGATTCATACAGAATATTCCATCCAAAAACAACAGAATATACATACTTTTCAAGTGCACATGAAACATTTTCCAGGATAGATCACAAGTTAGGCCACAAGTCTCAGTAAAAAGAAGATTGGTATCATTTGATATTTTCTGACCATAACACTATGAAACTAGAAATTAATCACAAGAAAAAAACTGGAAAAACAAATATGTGGAGGCTAAAAAACATGCTAGAAAACAATTAGTCAACAAAAAAAAATCAAAGAAGAAATCAAAAAACAAACAGTTCAAAATCTTCGGGATGCAGCAAAAGCTGTTCTAAGAGGGAACTTCAGAGTGATACGGGCCTACCACAAGAAACAAAAATTTTAGACAACCTAACTTTATACCTAAGAGAGCTAGGAAAAAGAACAAAATCTAAAGCTAGTAGAAGGAAGGAAACAATAAAGATGTGAGCAGAAGTAAATGAAATACAGACTGTAAAACAATAGAAAACATCAATGAAACCAGGAACTGGTTCTTTGAAAAGATCAACAAAATTGATTAACCTTTATCCAGGTTCATCAAGAAAAAAAGAGGACTCAAAATCAGAAGTAAAGGAGGAAATGTAACTGACACCACAGAAATATAAAGGATTATAAGAGGATATTATGCAAAATTATATGCCAACAAATTGGACAACCTAGAAGAAATGGATAAATTCCTGGAAACATATAATCTTCCAAAACTCACTCAGGAACAAACAAAATTTGAACAGACTGATTACCAGTAATGGAATTAAATCAGTAATGAAAAAACTCCAAACAAACAAAAGTCCAGAAGCAGACTGTTTCAGTGAACTCTACCAAACACTTAAGAAGGAAAAGGTCCAAATTCCTACAAGGCCAGCATTACCCTGATATCAAAACTAAACAAGGACACTAAAAAAAAAAAAAAAAAAGAATTTCATGCATATAGATGTAAAAATCTTCAACAAATATTAGCAAGCTGAATTTAAAAACATTAAAAGGATCATTTGCCATGATCAAGTGGCATTTATTCCAGGGATGCAAGAGTGGTTCAGTATTCACAAACCAACTAATGTGATAAACCGCATTAACAAGATGATAAAAAAATCATATGATCATCTCAAAAGATGCAGTAAAAGTGTTTGAAACAATGCAACATCCGCTCATGATCAAAACTCTTAACAAAGTGGGTATAGAAGGACCATACCTCCACATAATAAAGCCCATATATGAAAAAGCCACAGCTAACTCATACTCATACTCAATAGTGAAATTACCTCTAGGATCAGGAACAAGACAAGCCTATCCATTCTCACTCATTTTATTCAACATAATACTGGAATTAGTAGGCACAGCAATCAGACAAGAAAAGGAAATAAAAGCCATCCAAATTGGTAAGGAAGAAGTAAAACTCTGTATTTATAGCTGACATTATATAGAAAACCCTAAAAACTCCACCAAAAATTTGTTAATGAATTTAGTAAAGTCCCAGACTACAAAATCAATACACAGAAATCTGTTGCATTTCTATATACTAATAAAGAGCTATCAGAAAAATTAAGAAAACAATCCCATTTACAATTTCGGCAAAAAATAAAATACCTACAAATAAACTTAACCAAGGAGGTAAAAGACCTGTACTCTGAAAATTATGAAACACTGATGAAAAAAAATTGACAATGACATAAATAAATGGAAAAATACCATGCTCATGGATTAGAAGAACCAATATTGTTAAAATGTCCATAATATCCAAAGCAATCTACATATTCAATCAAATCCTTATCAAAATACCAACAATATTTTTCACAATCCCAGATTTCAAGTTACTATAAAGCTATAGTAATCAAAACAGTACAGTACTGGCACACACACACAAAAATAGATCCATGAGAATAGACAGCCCAGAAATAAGCACTCACTTATATGGCCAATTAATCTTTGACAATGGAGGCATGAATATATAATGAGGAAAAGACAATCTCTTTAATAAATGGTGCTAGGAAACTATACTAGTTTATCAGACCATACATAAAAACTAACTCAAAATGGATGAAAGACCAAAATACGAGACCTGAAACCATAAAGCTTCCCCAAGAAAACATAGCTAGTAATGTCTTTGACATCAGCCTTAGCAGTATTTTACTGGATAATTTTTTCTCCCCAAGCAAGAGAAACAAAAGCAAAAATAAACAATGGGGACTACATCAAACTAAAAAGCTTTTCATAGTGTAGGAAATCATCAACAGAGCATAAAGAGAACCTAGTGAATGGGAGAAGGTATTTGCAAATGATATATCCAATAAGGGGTTAACATCCAAAATATATAAAGAATTCATATGACCCCCCCAAAGCCCTAAATAATCCGATTAAAAATGGGTAGAAGACCTGAACATTTTTCCAATGAAGACATACAGACAGACAAAAGACATATGAAAAGATGCCCACCATCACTAATCATCAGAGGAATAAAAATCAAAACCACAATGAAATATCAATTCAAACCAATCAGAATGGCTAGTATCAAAAAGACAAAAGTGTTGGTGAGGATGTGGGTAAAAGAGACTAATCATGTACAGTTGGTGGGATGTAAATTGGCTTGCCACTATGAGAAACAGTATGGAGGTTCATTAAAAAATTAAAAATGGAAATACCATACAACCCAATAATTATATACCTGAGTTTTTCTGAAGAAAGTGAAAACACTAATTCAAAAAGATTTATGTACCTCTTTTTTGCATAATTATTTACAATAGCCAAGATATGAAAGCAATGCAAGTGTGCAACAGATGAAGGGATAAATAAAATGTGATTCGTTTGTATGTAGGCATGTGTGTACACACGTACACACACACACTGGAATAATACTGAACCATAATAAAAAAGAATGAAAGCTTGCCATTTGAGACAACATGAATGGACCTAGAGAGTATCATGCTAAGTGAAGTAAGACAGAGAAAGACAAATACCACATAATTTCATTTATATGTGGAATCTAAAAAACAAAACAACTGAACAAACAAAAGAAACTGACTCATAAATATAAGAAATTGGTGGTTGCCAAAGGGAGGTGGGTAGTAATAATCAAAATAAGTGAAAGAGATTAAGAACTACAAACTTCCATCTGTAAAGTAAGTCACAAGCATGAAAAGTATATAGGGAATATAGTGAATAATATTGTTACTAGTTTGCATGGTGACAGAATACACTAACCATGCTTATCATATTGTAAGTATGCATGGTGACAGAATACACTAACCATGCTTATCATATTGTAAGTATATAATTGTTGAATAACTATGTTGTACACCTTAAGCTAATATTATATGTCAATTATATTTCAATAAATACATAAAGATTTAAAGCTGGAATTCCTTAAAACAGTGAGATACTGGGTCCAAGATGGCAATGTAGGGAGACCCTGAACTTACCCTTCTCCACAGATATGCCAAATCTATACCTATTTATACAGCAATTCCTCCAGAAGAACCGAGGGCTGGTCGAACAGTTTCCTCACAACAAAAGAGTGACCACATAGACAATGGCAATATAGATAGAGACATGGCAATGAAAGGACCACCCACTCCTGATGCTGCAAATAGCAATGGAGAGAGAGAGTACTGAGGGACCATAAGCAGATTTGTCTGCCCTGTGGTGCAGAACAAAAGCTGCAGTTTAAAAGGGTAACTAGAGGGGTGCCTGGGTGCCTCAGTCAGTTAAGCGTCTGCCTTTGGCTCAAGTCATGATCCCGGGGTCTTGGGATTGAGTCCCGCATCAGGCTCCCTGCTCAGCCAAGAGTCTGCTTCTCCCTGCCCCTCCCCTCCCCACTCGTGCATGCACACTCGCTCGCTCTCTGTCACTCTCACAAAAATAAAATCTTAAAAACAGTAAAAGGGTAACTACAATACAAGTGAACAAGCCCTAGAACCCTCCCAAACAGTAGGAGCTGCTGGAATTCTTTCCAGGTCAAAGGGGCAAGAGAGTGCCACAGTTTATGCTCTCCTCAACATTGATGGCACAGAGTGGAGCAGGGTCTGCACACCAAAGCCAGTCTGCAGTCTGTGAGTTTTGGGTCCCTAGGCCACTCCAGACCTAGATACCCTGGGGCACAGGAAAAAAAGCCATGGTTTAAAAGAGTGACTAAAATATAAAGGAACTAGCCCTAAGACCATATAAATGGTGGAGGAGTGGTGGGTCAGAGAGGCTGGTGAGCACCAAGGTTTACACTCCCCTTCCACCTTGATAGTATGGATAGGACTAGGGTCGATGGCCTACCACTTCTGTGAGCTCTGTGCCCCTAGCTCACACTAGCCCTGGCCATTCCAAGGTGGCCCCAGTGCATCGCATACTGCAGCTCCAGCATATCACCAAGGTGGCACAGGCACAATGCATCCTAGAACACCCTGGCTTAGAGTTCATCAGGACCTCCTGGCTCATAGTTGCTTTGGATCCAGCTGCCCTGCCAAGGTACCCCCATGCAAATAGGGGGCCCAGGACACCATAGCTTGCACCTGCTTCAGCTTTTCTGCCAGAGTACTCTCTGTGTGGGGAGTCTTGGGACTGTCTCAGCCCATGCCCACTTCAGAAATGGCCATCCCACTACAGCAGTCCCAGCACGGAGTGCCCTGTGATGCCAGCCACAGTGTGAACCAAAGTTACCAGGCACATACAGCCTACACAGGGTACAACCATACACAAGACCATTCCTTCACATTTCAGAGAAGCAGCTGTTCTGCATAATTCACAGAAACAGCCACAGAAAGCCAAAATGAGGAGACAGAGAAATATGCCCCAAATGAAAGAACGAGACAAAAACTTCAGAAAAAGAAGTAAAAGAAACAGATAAGCAATATGCCTGATAAATAATTTAAAGTAATGATCATAAAGATGTTCACTGTATGAAGAGAAGAGTGGAAGAACTGAGAGAGAACTTCAACAAAGAGAAAATATGACAAAGAACCAATCAGAATTGAATACAATAACTGAAATGAAAAATATACTGGAGGAAATCAATAGTTTTGTGGATGCAGAATAATGGATCAGTGATCTGGAAGACATGGTAATGGAAAGCACCCAATCTGAACAGCATAAAGAAAAAAAGAATTTTTAAAAAATGAGGATAGGTTAAGGGATCTCTTGGATAATATCAGGTAAACAAAGATTCACATTATCCCAGAAGGTGAAGAAAGAAAGGGCCAGAAAACTTATTTGAAGAAACAGATGAAAATTTCTCTAACCTGGGGAAGGAAACAAACATCCAGGTTCAGAAAGCACAAAGAGTTCCAAACAAGATGAACCTAAGGAGGTCCACACCACAACCTATAATATTTAAACCATCAAAGATTAAATACAGAATCTGAAGGGAGCAAGAGAAGAGAAAAGTTATATACAAGGGACCCCACAAGGCTAACAGCTGATTTTTCAGCAGAAACTTTGCAGGTCAAAAGAGTGACATTGTATATTCAGAATGCTGAAAGGAAAAACCAGCAACCAAGTTATATTCTACCCAGCAAGGTTATCATTCAAAATCGAAGGAGAGGGAAAGTGTTTCCTAAACAAACAAAAGTTTAAAAAGTTCATGACCACTAAACCAGCCGTACAGGAAATGTTAAATGGACTTCTTTAAGTGGCAAAGGCCATAGTTAGGAGATATATAGGAATTAAAAAATGTAATACCTAATAACATATACATAAAACATGGAAGGGGTAGTGAAAGTGCTTTTTTAAAAAGATTTTATTTATTTGTGAGAGAGACAGAGAGTGTG
Source organism: Callorhinus ursinus (assembly GCF_003265705.2). NCBI lineage: Eukaryota > Metazoa > Chordata > Mammalia > Carnivora > Otariidae > Callorhinus > Callorhinus ursinus. The sequence goes on along the minus strand of NW_027397072.1, from coordinate 58,930,380 downwards.
TGTGTATACAAGCAGGGGGAATGGCAGGCAGAGGGAGAAGCAGGCTCCCCACTGAGCAAGGAGCCCGATATGGGACTCAATCCCAGGACCCTGTGATCATGACCTGAGCCAAAGGCACATACTTAACTGACTGAACCACCCAGGCATCCCCAAAGTGCTTTTAGAATGTGTTTGAATTTAAGTTACCATGAACTTAATACAGACTTCTATATACATAGGGTGTTATATATGAACCTCCTGGTAACCACAAACCCATACTTACAATAATGTAAGGGAATTTATTACCCCACTTACATCAAAGGATAGATCATCCAGACAGACTGTCAATAAGAAAACAGTGTCTTGGTGGGAATGTAAACCAGTACAGCCACTCTGGAAAACAGTATGGAGGTTCCTCAAAAAGTTAAAAATAGAACTACCCAATGATCCAGCAACTGTACTACTAGGGTTAATCCAAAGGATACAAAAATACCAATTCAAAGGGACACATGCACCCAGATGTTTATAACAGAATTATCAACAATAGCCAAATTATGGAAAGAGCCCAAATATCCATCAACTGATGAATGGATAAAGAAGAGGTGGTATGGTATGGCATGGAATATTATTCAACCATCAAAAAGAATGAAATCTTGCCATTTGCAACAACGTGGATGTAGCTGGAGAGTATTATTCTAAGTGAAATAAGTCAGAGAAAGACACCATATAATTTCATTCATGTGTGGAATTTAAGAAACAAAACAAATGAACATGGGGGGAAAAGAGAGGCAAACCAAGAAACAGACCCTTAACTATAGAGAACAAAATGATGGTTACTGGAAGGTAGATGGGGGGGGGGTTTAAACAGGCACTTGTTATGATGAGCACTGAGTATTATAAGTGATGAATCACTAAATTCAACACCTGAAACTAATATTGCACTGTATGTTAACTAGCTGGAATTAAAAATTTTTTTTGTAAAAAAAAGGAGAAAGAAAGAAAACAGTATCTTCAAAAAAACAAATGAGACCAGGTGGACTTAAAAGATATGTACAGAACCTTCCACCTAAAACCAACAGAATACACATTCTTTTCACGTGCACATGGAACATTTTCTGGGATAGATCACAAGTGATGCCACAAAACAATTCTCAATAAATAGAAGACTGGTTTCATATGCATCTTTTCTGACCACAACACTATGAAACTAGAAATCCATCAAGAAAAAAACTGGAAAAACACAAATATGTGGAGGCTAAACAACAGGCTACAAAACAGTTGGTCAAAAAAACAAAAAAATCAAACAGGAAATCAAACAAATGGAAAAAATGAAAATGAGAACACAATGTTCAAAATCATTGAGATGCAATGAAAACAGTTCTAAGAGGGAAATATAAATCAATACTGAGATACCTCAAGAAACAAGAAAAATCTCAAACATTGTAACCTTACAATTATAAGGAACTAGAAAAAGAACAAGCAAAACCTAAGATGAGTATAAGGAAGGGAAAAACAGAGATCAGAATAGAAATATATGAAATAAGGACTAAAAAAAACAATAGAAAAAATCAGTGAAACCAAGAGCTGCTTTTTTTAAAAGATCTACAAAATTGATAAACTTTTAGCCAGATTCATTAGAAAAAAAAAAGAGAGGATCCAGATAAATAAATTCAGAAATAAAAGAGGAGAGGTAACAAAATACTACAAAATACAAAGGATTAAAAGAGACTACTACAAAAAAATTATATGCCAACAAATTGGACAACCTAGAAGAAATGGATAAATTCCTAGAAACATAATCTTCCAAAACTGAATCAAGAAGAAATAGAAAATCTGAACAGACCAATTAATAGTAACAAAATTGAATCCATAATCAAAAGACTCCCAGTAAACAACAGTCCAAGACCAGATGGATTCACTGGTGAATTTTACCAAATGTTTAAAGAAGTCAGTACTGGGGTGCCTGGGTAGCTCATTGAGCATCTGACTCTTGGTTTTGGCTTGGGTCATGATCTCAGGGTTGTGGAATTGAGCCCCACATCAGGCTCTGTGCTCACTGCGGAGTCTGTTTGTCCCTCTCCCTCTGTTCCTCCCCCTGTCGTGTGATCTCTCAGTCTCTCTCTCAAATGAAAAAAATAAAATCTTTAAAAAAATAAAGAGTGAGTACCTAATTTCCTTAAACTATTCCAAAAAAACAGAAGAGGAGGGAAACTGCCACATATATTCTATAAGACCAGCATACCTTGATACTAAAACCAAAGACACTTTGTTACAAAGAAAGAAAACTACAGGCCAGTAACCCTGATGAACGAAGATGCATAAACCCTCTACAAAATATTAGCAAACAACATTGAATGATACATTAAAAAGATCATTAACTACAATTAAGTGGGCTTTATTCCAAGAAGGCAAGGATGAGTCAATATTTGCAAACCAATCAATGTGCTAAACCACATTAACAAAATGAAGGATAAAAATCACATGATTGTTTCAAAGATGTAAAAAAAAACATTTGATAAAATTCAACATCTGTTTCTGATAAAAGCTCTCAATAAAGTGGGTTTACAGGAACATGCCACAATATAATACAGACCATATATGAAACACCCACAGCTAACATAATGGTGAAATGCTGAAAGCTTTTCCTCTAAGAACTCAAAAACTAGGATGTCCTCTCTCACCACTTTCACTGAACACAGTACTGGAAGTCATAGCCACAGCAATCAGACAAGAAAAAGAAATGAGGCATCCAAGTTGGTAAAGAATAAGTTAAAATGTCACCATTTGCAGATACAATACTGCATATGGAAAACCCTAAAGACCTCCACCAAAAAACTACTAGAAATGATAAATTCAGTAAGATTGCAGGACACAAAATTAATACACATAAATCAGTTGCATTTCTATATACTAATAATGAAGTGGCACAAAGAGAAATTTAAAAAAACAATCCCATTTACGATGGCACTAGGAAGAAACTTAACCAAAGAGGTGAAAGACCTGTACTCTGAAAACTATAAAATGTTGATGAAAGAAATTGAAGATGACACAAAATGGAGATATTCCATGCTCATGGATTGGAATAACCAATATTGTTAAAATGTTCATAATACCCAAATCAGTCTATAGTTTCAGTGCAACTCCTATTAATACCAACAGCTTTTCTCCCCACAGAACTAGAGTAATCAAAAATTGGTATAGAACAACAAAAGATCCCAAATAGCCAAAGCAATCTTGAGATGTATCACAATCCCAGATTTCAAGATACACTATAAAGCTGTAGTAATCAAAAACAGCATGGTACTGACACAAAAACAAATAGATCCATGACATAGAATAGACAGCCCAGAAATAAACCCACACTTACATAGTCAATTAATCTTCAACAAAGGAGGCAAGAACGTACAATGGAGAAAAGACAGTCTCTTCAACAAATGGTGCTAGAAAACTGGACAGCTACATGCAACAGAATGAAACTGGACTACTTTCTTACACCATACAAAAACATAAGCTCCAATTGAATATTAAAGACCTAAATGTTAGACCTAAAACCATAAAACCTTAGAAGAAAACGTAGGTAATAATTTCTTTGACAGCAGCCTTAGCAGTAATTTTCTAGACCTTGTCTCTTCAGGCAAGGGAAACAGATGCAAAAATAAACTATTGGGACTACACCAAAATAAAAAGCTATTGCCTTTTCCTCTAAGAAAAGCGAAGGAAATTATCCACAAAACAAAAAGCAACCTACTGAATGGGATTAGATATTTCCAGTGATCCATCTGACAATGAGTTAATAGTCAAGATATATTAATAAAGTATACAACCCACCCCCCAAAAAGCCCATCAAACTATCCAGTTAAAAAATGGAAAGAGTACCTACCTGAATTTTTCCAAAGAAGACAAACAGATGGCCAATAGGTACATGAAAGAGACCTCAACATTACTAATCAGTAGAAATATGCAAATCAAACCACCATGAGATATCACTTTACACCTTTCAGAATGGCTCTAACCAAAATGACAAGAAATAAATGTTGTTGAGGATGCGGAGATAAAGGAACCTTCAGGCACTCTTGGTGGGACTGTAAGTTGGTAGAACCACTGTAGAAAACCATATGGAAGCTTCTCAGAAAATTAAAAATAAAAATACTATATGATCCAGTAATTCCACTACTGGGAATTTACCCACAGAAAATAAAAACACTAACCTGAAAAGATGTATGTACCCTGTGTATTGCAGTATTATTTGTAATAGCTGAGATCTGGAGACAACCCAAATGTCCATCAGCAGATGAATGGATATGTGTGTATATACATATACACATATACACACACACACCCTCAACCATAAAAAAGAGTAGTAAGATCTTGCCATTAAGACAGCGTGGATGAACCTAGAGGATATGCCAAGTGAAATAAGTCAGACATAGATAAATACATGGAATCTAAAAAAACAAAAAGCAGAAACCCATAAGAGAGAAAAACTGAGGGTGGGATGTGGGTGGGGGATGGGCAAATGAGTAAAGGGAGAGTGGAAGATAAAGGCTTCCAGTTACAGAATGAAGAAGTCACGGGATGATCTTCTTCTTCTTCTTCTTTTTTTTTTAACATATAATGTATTATTTGTTTCAGAGGTACAGTACAGGTCTTCAGGAGGGGAAGAATGAAGGGGGGGAAATCGGAGGGGGAGACGAACCATGAGAGACGATGGACTCTGAGAAACAAACTGAGGGTTCTAGAGGGGAGGGGGGTGGGAGGATGGGTTAGCCTGGTGATGGGTATTAAGGAGGGCACGTTCTGCGTGGAGCACTGGGTGTTATGCACAAACAATGAATCATGGAACAATACGTCAAAAACTAATGATGTAATGTATGGTGATTAACATAATATAATAAAAAAAAGAAATGGGATGAAAGGTACAGGGAATCTAGTCAATGGTATTGTAATAGCGTTGTATGGTGACAGATGATAGCTACGCTTGTGGTGAGCATAACATAAGATATAGACTTGTGGAATGTAACATTGTGTGTCAACTATACTTCAATTAAAAAAAAAAAACCACTGAGATATTTGTGCAAGTACAAAGAGACCAATGAAATAAAGAGCCCAGGAACATTCTATACACTATCACATTTACAAAATACTAATGTCTTCCCCACCAGAATGGCTAAAATGCAAAAGACAGACAATGTCATGCATTGAGGATGGGGCAAGCTCTACTGTTATGATGGAAAGAGCCCAAATGTCCATCAACTGATGAATGGATAAAGAAGAAGTGGTATATATATATATATATATATATATACACACACACACAATGGAATATTACTCAGCCTTAAAAAAGAATGAAATCTAATACTACACCACTGCATGTTAACTGGAATTTAAATAAAAACTTAAAAAAATAAGAATATATAAATTGATTAAAAAAAGATATGCCTCTTTGGCATATTGATTATTCTAAGTTGGTATTTTTTAAGAAACTGTAGACACAAGAATATCTCTGAAATCCCAGTTTCCCTCCCTTAAGAGACATTTCCATGTATAAGGGAAATCTGCATTTGTAAGGGTGTCTCCCTCAGTATCAGAAAGAGGGGGATGACTCTTAGATGCCTAGAAACTGTTACCAGTGGAGAAGGCATGAACTTAAATCTGCATGACAACTTTAGCCTTTTTTACTATGCCTTTTATGGTAACCTCCCATAAATGATCCTCTACCTACATCTTATCTTGTCTTTAGATGGAGATGGTATTTAAGGTGATGGCTTCAGCTATTTTGGTGAGATACTCAGTTTTCTTGGGTCTCTCCCATGTATACAGGAGGTATATATATTATTAAACCTTGTTTCATTTTCTATTAATCAGTCTTTTTTTTTCCCTTGGGTTCTTTTAAACTTAAATACAATTAGCCAACATTCTCTATTTATCAGTCCTGTGTAAACCTGGTTTTTAGTCCGGGTGGAAAAACCTTGAAATACAGAGGAAAACTTTTTTCCTCTCCCATACTACTAAAGCTGAATATATGAATATATCCTGTGTCCCAGCAAATCCACTTTTAAGCACATACCCAGAAGATCTGTGTATATATCTGTTAAAAGACAAACACAAGTATATTCATAGCAACATTATTCACAATAAGCCCCAGACTTGAAAGAATTCAGATACCTGGCATAGAATAAATAAAATTGTATATGTTCATCTACTGGAATACTGTTATATAATAAAAGGAAAGAATTACTTATATACAACAATATAAAAGAATCTCATAAAGTATAAATAAATAAAATTGTATATGTTCATCTATTGGAATACTGTTATATAATAAAAAGGAAAGAATTACTTATGTACAACAATATAAAAGAATCTCATAAAGTTAAGTGAAAGGAGCCAAAAACAAAATAATAATATAGATTCCACTTATTTAAAATTTGAAAGAAAGGTAAAGCTAATCTATAGTATTATAAGTAAAGATAGTTCGGCTGGGATGTAGTATCTTAAAGTGGATACGAGAGGGCTTGTGTGGTCCTGGTAATGTATGTTACTTGGTCTGGATAATGGTTACAAGACTGTTTACTTTGTGAAAATCCACTGAGTTACATTTATGATTTGTGTGTTTTTCTGTATGTTATACTAGAATAAAAAATTTAAATAAAAAACTTTCAAATTGTTCAGATTATTATCATTGAACTTATCCTTTGGCAGCTCTTGCTTTTAGTTGTGTTGACGGCTACCACATGTGATAATTTTTACAGACTCTTCCATGTAGACTGAAATACTTCAACTTACTTATTTTTTTAAAAAGATCTTATTTATTTCTTTGACGGAGAGAGAGAGCACAGCAGGAGGAGTGGCAGGGAGAGGGAGAAGCAGACTTTCTGCAGAGCAGGGAGCCCCACGTGGGACTCGATCCCAGGACCCTGTGATCATGACCTGAGCCGAAGGCAGATGCTTAACCGACAGAGCCACCCAGGTGCCCTTGAAATACTTCAACTTGAGTGCTCTTGTTATGTTACATAATTTACCTTCTTGCTTGCATCAAGCAACACTTTTGAAAGCCAAAAACTTATTTTCTGCTTTCAGAAATGTTTGAGAGAGCAGAGTCGAACTAAATTGAAGGGATTTGAGAGAAAATTAGCTTTCCCCAGCATGATGTGGGCTATATGGAAGAACTAGACAGAAACTGCCATTAAGAAACTAGAGATTCTTTCCTAATTCCTTTTCTAATTTTGAGTGGGAGTCACCCCAGTTTTCTAAAATAAAAGTGTACTAGAACATCCATTTGAATGTTCACCTCTTGATAGTTACTGTTGTTACTGAATGGTATCTTTGTCAAGGGAGTAATCAAGGTCAGAGGGTAAAGGCCTGAAGAAAAAAGGCTGAAAAGCAGGGAGGTACAGGGTTTCAGTGAAGAAAGATATTTGCTAGAAATGAGGCAGGGCTCAAAAAGACTCTGGCTAGGAAGTATCAGCTGGCTACAGGAATCTAATCAAAGCATTCACAGGGCACAGAAAGCATACTGGTGAATAATGGAGTTTCTTCCTTTTTCTGAAATTTTGTGATAATTTCTTCACATTCTTTTTCACCCTTAGTAACTTTAAATAGCTTTAAAATGCAAAACCTCCATCCTTAAAGAGAAGTTGGCAATTGCTCCCTCTGGCTGCAAATAGCATTAAAAAAACAAAGATGATCAATCACTGGAGAGGCTTGTTATAATAATTTGAAGCAAACTTACAAAGTAGAAATCTATTAAAACTTCCTTTCTCAGGAGTTCCACAAAGAAATGAATTCTTTTGCAATTCTGAGGGCCCTTTGCCTAATCTAGGAATAGTAAATACCAGGAAGAATAGAAATTGGGATGTCCAGAGATCAATAATTCCAGATTTAGTCACATTAGACAAACTAAGTTTAGGGAAAAGGGAGCTCATGTTGATATTATAATAGTTTTTAAAACTATCATTTTTATATATTATAAAGTTTTGTGTGGACCTTTAGATTAAATAGTTTTCTGATTGGTCTTCTTTGGAAGACTACACTGTAAAACAACTAGTGGCTTCTAAAAGAAACAAGTCACCCATCAAACCTAAAAGCCCATGTGAAATACTTTGATATAGGACAGAATTCCTTTGAGATATGACATGTCTATGTATATAAATAATTATATAAGTTTCTGTGTTGGCTAATATTAATAACGGTGCTTACGATAATAACTACCTCAAAAATCTTATGAAAACAGTGTCTTTTTGACTTTTTGCTAAATGGTGATTAATCAGTGATTATTAATTTTTATATCAACACTGTTCCCACTTACATATCCATATAGTACTACCTACCCAGGCTTAATTCTTTTTTAAAAGTCACTTTCTTACAAAGAAAGTAATTCAAATTAACCAACCGGGCCTTACAAACATAAATATACATGATACTGAGTAAGTATTGACTGAAACAAAAAGCACTTAAAAAAACCAGCATTAATTCTTACCAACTCCAGAGGTTATTGATTCTGCATCAATGTCACTAGCTCTTTTTCTTGCCACTTCAGCTAGTGCCAATTCACCCTTATCTAATGCAAAGTAATGGATGTCCTTTGGAAAAATAAAAAAAAAAAAATAAAAGGTTAATCCAAATAAATCTTGGTCAAGTTACAAAGAAGATTTTGAGCTAAAGAGCTTACTGTTCAGATTACAAAACAGACATGGCTGATGAATATTTTTTGTGTTTTAATTCTCTCAGTTTTCTAGTATAAGCAAATTTTCTTGAATTGTAGATTATAACTATACCTAATAGCATTATTTAAATAAGTTATTTTAATTCTTCAGGGAAAAAGACAAGTTTTTAAACCAAATGTTCGACATACTCAGTTTTGTCAGGAAATAAAAACATTTATTGCTATGTTCTTTGGTGAGATTTTAATATCTGAGATGACTTCTTCAAAATTCAATTGTATATAATATTATGATAAGCGTTTTACAAGAAATACAACTACACAAATTTGTCTCTGACATTTATGTGTCTGGCACATACTACTTTGTTAACATTATTAATATTACTATTATCTTGAACTCATACAGTCAGCAAATAATCAGCACCTACTGAGTGTTAGGCATTGTTCTGGAATATAGAGATCAATTACAATTCCATGTCTCAAGAAGCTGTGAGCCCAGTGGGGAGACAGATCATTGTGAACAGTTAATTACATAATGTGTGATAGGTTTTATAACAGATATTTGCACAAATATTTGCTGTGGAGTTAAAGAGAAGGAACTGATCTTTGCTCTGAGTCTTGAAGGACAAATAAGAGTTATGCTAGGAGGGAAAATAGAGAAAAAGCGACAGAATTAGTATCTGGTGCATATATATATATATATATATATACAGAAGATTGAAAAAAAGTTCTGTTAGGCAATGGTATATCTTTGAATATGGAAGGAGTCTTAGTTGGATGTGGGGGAGAAAGCAGTGTAAAATAATACTAAAATAGGTATAGCCACTAAAAAGGATTTTGAACTATTTTTGGGGTGTAAAAGATTGCTAGAATATTATTGCAATAAAAATGGAAAAAGAAGGGGCACCTGGGTGGCTCAGTCACTTAAGTGTCTGACTCTTGATTTCGGCTCAGGTCATGATCTCAGGGTCGTGAGATTGAGCCCTACATTGGGCTCCCTGCTCAGTAGGGAGTCTGCTTATCTCTTTCCCTCTCCGTCTCTCTCTAGAATAAATAAATAAACCTTTTAAAAAATGGAAAAATATAAACAACCAGTTTACAATGAAGAAATATAAATGCCCTATACTCATGAAAGATATTTCACTTTATTAATATTCAAATAAGTGCAATTGAAAAAATATAATTTCAAATTGTTTAAGTTCTTAGAAGTTCAGAATATTTACTGGCTGCAGAGACTTCCAGGGAAGATGGCAGAGTAGGAGGATCATTAGCTCACCTCATCCCATAAATACCACTAGATAACATCCACATCAGTGTAAATAACCCAGAAAATGACCTAAAGACTGACAGACCAGACTCTCTATAGGTAAATGCAGAGAAGCCACATCAAAGAGGGCAGGAAAAGTGGAGATGCTGTCAGGAGCCAAATGGACCCACAGGACTGTCCCCAGGAAGGAGGGACACTGTGGATGTGGAGCGGAGAGAGAAGCAGACCTCCACATCAGGCACACCAGGCATCCGAGGCATGGGGGACACACTGGGAAGACAAATCGTCATAACATTTGGCTTTGAAAACCAGGAGAGCCTAACTTCATGAGTTCTTACAATCAGTGGGCCATTACACCTGGAACTCTAAAAATCAGTGGGCGCGGTTCTAGGAGAGCAGGGAGAACAACAGGAAACTGACTTTCTGCCCTTAATCTTTTTTACTACAAACAGCCCCCCTGAAATACAGCATAGAAGCAGCAGTTTGAAAACTGCCTGGGGTATATGGGGATGAGATTTATTTACTAATCTCAGAGCATGTGCTGGAGGGGCAGGGATCTTTGGGAGACTTCTCCAAGAACAAAATGCTGCTGGGCACCATTTCACTCCCTTGTCCAACCCCCACCCCCAGCCTAAATATATGGATACCTGCAGGAACCAGCATAGCACCAACATGTTCCACCTAGCTTACTTACAGTGCACCTTGCCCTGGTGCACTTCTGCAGATCTGCATCCCCAGTCCCACCAGTCTTGACAAGTTTTCCCAGGTGGCTGCAGGTACTCTCCTTTAGTAGACTGGTGAAGACCATCCTGGCACCACATGCCCCACCCCTACATTCTACAGCAGACTTTCTTCCTCCAGTATGTCCTTGGCAGGATCCCATCCAAAGTGGTACCACAAGACTGGCAGTGTGCAAGCAGCCCTGACAGGGGTGAGCACCACTCCAAAGTAGAGGGTAAGATAACCCTATACTCCAATCCAACTGTGGCTCCAGAAGTGGGCTGGGAGCAGACATCAAGTCTGACTACAGGCTCCACCCACCAACAAAAACTCAGGGGAAGCACCTTGCAGTTTGGTGGTACTTCATCTCTGGTAAATGCCTGGTTTGACTCAGCTCAAACCCAACACGGCCCCAGAATGGCCCATTTTCAACACAGTGATCAAACTCTGCACACAAAAGGCAAAGAGAGTCATTGTAGATGACAGAACTAAAGGTAAATGCAGCTTAGCCACACAGTACTGCACATGCAACACACACAGGAGATACCCTGAAGCTCCAGGTTCTGTGAACTGGGGACATTGCACTGCAAGGCACTACATGACCTCCTCTTCATAAGGCCACTACTTCCTTTTTTTCTTTTTAAGATTTATTTATTTACTTTAAGAGAAACAGAGAGCGTTGGTGGGGACAGAGGGGAGGGAGAGAGAGAAACCCCAGCAGACTCCCTGGTGAGCACAGACCCCCATGTGGGGCTCAATCCCACAATCCTGAGATCACAATCTGAGCTGAAATCAAGAGTTGGGTGCTTAACTGAGCCACCCAGGTGCCCCTAAAGCCACTACTTTCAAGAGAAAGAGATATAGTGCACTTTACTAAAACACAGAAAAAGACACCAAGAGTTAGACAAAATGAGACAGAGGAATATGTCCCAAATGAAAGAACAAGACAAAATCACAGTGAGAGCTAAATGAAATGGAGATAAGTAATACACCTGATAGAGAATTTAAAGTAACGGTCATAAAGATATACTCAACTAGACTTGAGAAGAGTAGAGGAACTCAGTGACACCTTCAAAAAAGAGACAGAAAACATAAAAAAGAACTAATGAGAGACGAAGAACTCAATAACTGAAATAAAAAATACACTAGATGTAATAAATAGGAGAGTAGAGGAAGCGGAAGAACAGATCACGGACCTGCAGAAGAGAGTAACAGGAATCAAGCTGACTGGAGCGAGAGGGACAAAAAATAATGAAAAATGAAAATAGATTAATGGAACTCAGCAACACCATCAAGCATAACATTTACATTATAGAAATCCCAGAGGAGGAGAGAGAGAAAAGGGACTGAAAATTTATTTGAAGGAATAATAGCTGGAAACTCCCCAAATCTGGAGAAGGAAACAGAAATCTATACCCAGGAGGCACAGAGATTCCCCCAAAAATTAACCCACAGAAGTCCACACCAAGACACATAGTAATTGAAATGGGGGGGAAAAAACAGCAAAAAGGAGAGAATTTTAAAAGCAGCAAGAGAAAACAGTTACATACAAGGGAAATCCTGTAAGACTCTCAGTGGATTCCTTAGCAGAAACTTGTAGGCTAGAAAGGAGTGGCATGATATATTCAAAGTGCTGAAAGAAAAAACCCTGCAGCCAAAAATACTCTATCCAACATAGCAAGCAATCACTCATAATACAAGCAGAGAGAATTTCCCAAATAAAAATTAAAGGAATTCCTCACCCTAAACCAGCCCTATAAGAAATGTTAAAGGGGACTCTGAGTGGAAAGGCAAGTCCATAGGCAAGAGAAAGAAAAGTAGGAAGCAAAAAGGCACTAAAATTAAATATACCTATAAAAATCAGTCAAGGGCCTCACAGAATAAAAGGATGTAAAGTAGGGCACCATATACATACAACAGGGCTGGGAAAAGAGTAAAAACATAGTGCTTTTAGGATGGGTTCAAACTTAAGTGACCATCAACTAAACACAGACTGATATACAGTTGATGTTATATATAAACGTCATGGTAACCACAAATCAAAAACTGATACTAAATAGGCAAAAAATAAAGAGAAAGGAATCCAAGTATTATCACTAAGAAAGCCAGAAAACCATGAGAGAAAAGAGCAAGAGAACAAAGGAACAGAGAAGAACTACAAAAACAGCCATAAAACAAGTAATAAAATGACAATAAGTACATACCTATCGACAATTACTCTGATTGTAAATGGACAAAATGCTCAAATCAAAAGACATGGTGATGGAATGGATAAAAAAAGCAAGGCCCATTTATATGTCTGCCCATTTCAGACCCAGAGGCACATTCAGACTGAAAGTGCAGGGATAGAAAAGCACTTATCATGCAAATGGATGTGAAAAGAAAGCCAGGGTAGCAATACTTACGCTGGACAAAATGAGCTTTAACAGAAGGTTGTAATAACGGAAAAAGGACACTATATAATCATAAAGGGAACAATTCAAAAAGAAGGTGTAATAACTGTAAATATTTACACACCCAACATGGCAGCCTCTAAATATATAAAGCAGCTAATAACAAACATAAAGGAAATAATCAATAGTGATACAATAATAGTAGGGTACTTTAACACCTCACTTACATCAATGGGTAGATCATCCACACAGAAATTCAACAAGGAAACAGTGGCTTTGAATGACACACTAGGCCAGATGGATCTAACCAATGGATCTGGACCAGATCTATTCAGAACATTCCATCCTAAAATAGCAGAATACACTTGATTCAAGTGCACATAGATTACTGTCCAGAACAGATCACAAGGTTAGCCTGCAATAATTTCAACAAATTCAAAAAGACTGAAGTCATACTATGCATTTTTTCGGACCCCACTGCTATAAAACTAGAAATCAAACACAAGAAGAAATGTGTAAAGAACACAAATACATGGAGGTTAAATAACATGCTATTAAGCAACAAATGGGTCAACCAAAATATCAAAGAGGAAATAAAAAATTACATGGAGACAAATAAAAAATAATACAATGGTCCAAAATCTTTGAGAAAAAGCAAAAGCTCTTCTAAGAGGGAAGTTTATAGCAATACGGGCCTGACTCAAGGAGCAAGAAAAATCTCAAATAAACAATCTAATGGAGCTAGAAAAAGAAGAAGAAACAAAACCCCAAACCAGCAGAAGAAAGAAAATAATAAAGATAGAGCAGAAATAAATGAAATAGAAACTAAAAAAACAGGATAACAGGTCAATGAAACCAGGAGCTGATTCTTTGAAAAGATCAACAAAATTGATAAGCTTTTACCCAGACTCATCAGAAAGAGAGAGGGCTCAAATAAACAAAATCCTAAGTGAAAGAGGAGATAACCAGAAAGAATTATAAGAAAACATGATGAAAAATCATATGCCAACAAATTGGGCAATCTAGAAGACATGGATAAGTTCCTAGAAACATATAGTCTTCCCAAGGTCACTCAGGAACAAACGGAAAATTTGAACAGACCTGCTGCCAGCAATGAAGATAGAATCCGTAATCAAAAAACTCCCAAGAAACAAAAGTCCAGGACCAGACAGCCTCACAGGTGAATTCTACCAAACATTTAAACAAGAGTTAATATATATTCTCTCATACTATTCCAAAAACAGAAGAGTAAGGAAAGCTTCCAAATTCACTTTTGAGATTGCCATTACCCTGATACCAAAGCTGGATAAAGACACTACAAAAGGTGAACACAGATGCAAAAATACTCAACAACGTATCACCAAACCAAATCCAACACATTAAAAAATCATTCACCTTGATCAAGCAGAATTTATTCTTGGGATGCAAGGATGGTTCAATATTTGCAAATACTGCAAATCAGTCAACATGATACAACACATCAAGAGAAAGGATAAAAACCACATGATCAATAGATGCAGAAAAAGGGTCGGACAAAGTATAACATGCATTCATGATAAAAACCATCAACAAAGTAGGTTTAGAGGGAACACACCACAACATAATAAAGGCTACATATAAAAAACCCATAGCTAACATCATATTTAATGGTGAAAATCTAAGAGCTTTTCTCCTAAGATGAGGAGCAAGATAAGAATGTCCACTGTCACCACTTTTATTCAACACAGTACTTACTGGAAGTCCTAGCCATAGCAATCAGACAATAAAAAGGAATAATAGGTATCCAAATTGGTAAGGAAGAAATAAAACTGGACTATTTGCAGTTGACACGATACTATATACAGAAAACCCTAAAGACTCTACAAAAAAAAAAAACTACTAGAAATGATAAATGAATTCAGCGAAGCCACAGGATATAAAATCAATATACAGAAATCTGATGCTTTTCTATACACTAATAATGTAGTAGCAGGAGAAGAAATTAAGAAAAATTCTCCATTTACAACTGCAGCAAAAAGAATAAAATACCTAGGAAGAAACTTAACCAAGGAGGTGAAAGACCTGTACCCTTAGTATAAAACATTGATGAAAGAAATTGAAGATGACACAAAGCAATGGAAAGATATTTTATGCTCATGAACTAGAAGAATCAGTATTGTTAAAATGTCCATACTACCCAAAGCGATCTACAGATTTATTGTAATCCTTTCCAAAATACCAACAGCATCTTTCACAAAACTAGAACAAGTAATCCTAAAATCGGTATGGAACCACAAAAGATTCTGAATAGCCAAAACAATCTTGAAAAAGAACAAAGCTGGAAGTATCACAATCCCAGATTTCAACAAAGCTATAGGCATCAAAAAATATGGTACTGTAACAAAAACAAATACACAGATCCATGGAACAGAATAGAGAGCCCAGAAATAAACCCATGTTTATATGGTCAATTAATCTTCAACAAAGGAGGTAAGAATATGCAATTGGAAAAAGACAGTCTCTTCAACAAACAGTATTGGGAAAACTGGACAGCAACCTGCAACAGAATGAAACTGGACCACTTTCTTACACCATACATAAAAATAAAATGTATTAAAGACTTGAATGTGAGACCAGAAACCATAAAAATCCTAGAAGAGGCAGTAATTTCTTTGACAGCTGTAGCAACATTTTTCTAGGTATGTCTCCTGAGGCAAGGAAAACAAAAGCAAAAAAAACCTTTGGGATGGTTGGGATATGGAGAAAAATCCTACTGCACTATTGGTGGGAATACAAACTAGTTCAGCCACTGTGGAAAACTGTGTGGAGGTTCCTCAAAAAAAAAAAAAAAAACCTCTTAAAAATAGAACTACCCTACAATCCAGCAATCCCACTACTGGGTATTTACCCAAAGAATGCAAAAACATGAATTCAAAGGTATACACGCACCTCTATGTTTATTGCAGCATTATTTACAATAGCTAAGATACAGAAGGAGCCCAAGTGTCCATCGATTGATGAATGGATATACTAGATGTGGTACATATACACAACAGAATATTATTCAGTCATAAAAAATAATGAAATCTTGGGGAGCCTGGGTGACTTAGTTAAGTGTCTACCTTAGGCTCAGGTCATGAGTCCTGCATCAGGCTTCCTGCTCAGTGGAGAGTCTGCTTCTCTCTTTCCCTCTGCGCCTCCCCCTGCTTGTGCTCTCTCTCTTGCTCGCTCTCTAATAAATAAAATCCTTAATAAAAAAATAATGAAATCTTGCCATTTGCAATGACATGGATGGAGCTATAGAGTATAACAGTAAGTGAAATAACTCAGAGAAAGAAAAATATCCTATGATTTCACTCATGTGGAATTTAAGAAACAAAACAAAAATGAACAAAGAAAAAACAGACAAACTAAGAAACAGACTCTTAACTATAGAAAACAAATCAATGGTTGCTAGAGTGGAGGTGTATGGGGGGGATGGGTGAAATAGGTAAAGGGGATTAAGAGTAAGCTTGTCATGATGAGCACCTGTAATGTACAGAATTGTTGAATTACTATATTGTGCACCCAAAACTAATAGATCACTGTATGTTAACTATACTGGAATTAAAATAAATTATGAAAAGGATTATTTACTGGTTGCAAAGTTTTGGAGACTCAGACACATATATTTACTGGGAATATAAGACTTTCTAGAGCAGGGGTCCATAAAGTATGGCCTATGGGCCAAATATAGCCTGCCTTTTGTAGAGTCCTCAAGTTAAACATGGTGTTACATTTTTAAATGGTTGGAAGAATTGTGCTCACCACTCTTATTTAACTCTAAAATGGCTTTGGAATTAGCTTACGCTACAGACTTAAAAATATTTCAATCTAAAATTGCAAGGCAAAATACTACTTATATATGAAACTTATAGTATGATAAAGTAATTTCAATGATAACTGCCATTTTTTTGACTTGCAAGTAATGTCAGGCTGTGTTATACATTCCCTGAATTGTGAAGAAATAAAGGGAGATCTCCATTCTACACAAATTCCTGCAGCAATATATTTTCTGATTTCAATCCACAACAGTGTTTTTCAACCTTGATGCAAGTGCAACAGAAATTTCCATATTCCAAAGTCTATTTATGCATCTGAGGAATTTTAACTGGGAGTGATTAATTTGTAATAAAATGACATGCTAAATGGCATTCTTTAAGTCTTTTAGTTAACAGAATTCTAAAAATGTCATCTAATTGGTGAATATACTCAATTAAAACCATATGCCCATGGACTGATATTAATAGGAAAGAAATTTGCAAAAGTGAAATACATAAAATCATCATAGATCAGCATTAAAAGATGAACATTTTACAATAGATATTTTTTAATAAGGAACACCAACTTTCGGCCCTAATTTAAGTGAAATGTTATTCCCCCAACAGAAAATTCCATTATTTACATTTGTAAACTTGTACTATCAAAACTACTCAATTATTGTATTTCTAATTTAGTTAATAAAGATTAATGGAAGTTTGTGTTTTTTTGTTATATGCAAGTACTTATAAACTCAATTTTGCTTCTTGGTCTACAAGCCTATAATATTTAATATATGGACCTTCTCAGGAAAGGTTTGTTTATTGTGCATCTTAACAATGTATTAGTATTTAAAATTATAACAATGAAAAACTGGAAGCAATGTCAGTGAACATCAGTTGAAATAATTATGTGGGTTTTTTTTTCTTTTAAGCCAAGTGTGTCACTACTGTATTCAATTAGCTAATATTTTAAGACTTTTACATTTGTGTTCTTACTTAAGAAAAGTCAATGACTTTACTTGGGCTTAACAGCTAACAAGCCCTGACTGCTATGAAGGTTATACTAGCCTTATAAAATAAGTTGGGTGGCTTTTTTTCTATTTTCTCTTCTCTGGCAAAATTTATATGTGATTATTCACTGAAAATAAACAAATGATATGCAATAAATTTGAGAAGAAATTACCATTACTGACAAACATAAGTGAACACCTGATTAAAATACAGACACACCTGCTTATGGCTGAAAAGACTATCTGCGATAGAGATCAATTCTGACCACAAATAATCTGTAAAATCCAGTGGAATTACAATTAAAATCACTTCAAAGGTTTTAATGGAACTTGATAAGTTGATCTTCAAGTTCTTATGTCAAAGCAAATGGTCAAGAATATCAAAGACTTACTCTAACATTAAGACTATATAGCACTTTTATATAGACATACAAAGCGCAGAGAAACATACCCATACAAATATGGTTTTCATCGTGAGTTACTAACTCTAGTACTTTATGTTTAGCAGTGATATAAGTGTTGGCTGTAAGATCTGTGGCCCACAAATTACTTCTGGAACATTCTGGCTTTCCTTATTTTTTTTTATTTTGAAGGAAACAATCAACAAAAGATTTTTTCTAATTTATTTAAATTCAATTAGCCAACATATAGTACCATCATTAGTTTTTGATGTAATGTTCAATCATTCATTAGTTGCATATAACACCCAGTGCTCATCACATCTTGTGGCCTCCTTAATGCCCATCACTTAGTTACCCCATCCCCCCACCAACAACCTCCCCTTCCGCAACCCTCAATTTGTTTCCTAGAGTCAAGAGTCTGTCATGGCTAGTTTCCTTCTCTGATTTCTTCCCACTCAGTTTTCCCTCCCTTCCCCTATGATCCTCTGACCTACTTCTTATGTTCCACATATGAATGAAACCATATAATTGTCTTTCTCTGATTGAGTTATTTCACTTAGCATAATACCCTCCAGTTCCATCCATGTTGATGCAAATGGTAGGTATTCATCCTTTCTGATGGCCGAGTAATATTCCATTGCATATATGAACCACACCTTCTTTATCCATTCATCTGTTAAAGGACATCTCAGCTGCTTCCGCAGTTTGGCTATTGTGGACATTACTATGAACACTGGGGTGCAGGTGCCCCCCCCTTTTTTTTTTACTACATCTGTATCTCTTGGGCTAAATGCCCAGTAGTGCAATTGCTGGGTTGTAGGATAGCTCTATTTTTAACTTCTTGAGGAACCTCCATACTGTTTTCCAGAGTGGCTGTACCAGCTTACATTCCCACCAACAGTGTAAGAGGGTTCCCTTTTCTCCACATTCTCGCCAACACTTGCTGTTTCCTGTCTTGTTAATTTTAGCCATTCTAACTGGTGTAAGGTGGTATCTCATTGTGGTGTTGATTTGTATTTCCCTGATGCCAAGTGACGTGGAGCATTTTTTCATGTGTCTGTTGGCCATTTGTATGTCTTCTGTGGAGAAGTGTCTGTTCATGTCTTCTGTCCATTTCTTGACTGGATTATTTGTTTTTTGGGTGTTGAGTTTGAGAAGTTCTTTTTTTTTTTTTAATTATGTGGTATTTGTCTTTTTTTTTTTTTTTTAGATTTTATCAAGTTTGAGAAGTTCTTTATAGATCTTGGATACCAGCCCGTTACCTGATACGTCATTTGCAAATATCTTCTCCCATTTCATAGGTTGCCTTTTAGTTTTGTTAACTATTTCCTTTGCTGTGCAGAAGCTTTTTATCTTGATGAAGTCCCAAAAGTTCATTTTCGCTTTTGTTTCCTTTGCCTTTGGAGACATGTCTTGAAAGAAGTTGTTGTGTCCGATGTCAAAGAGGTTGCTCCCTATGTTCTCCTCAAGGATTTTGATGGATTCCTGTCACACATTGAGGTCTTTCATCCATTTTGAGTTTATCTTTGTGTATGGTGTAAGAGAATGGTGCAGTTTCATTCTTCTGCATGTGGCTGTCCAATTTTCCCAACACCATTTGTTGAAGAGACTTTTTTCCATTGGATATTTTTTCCTGATTTAAGATTAGCTGACCATAGAGTTGAAGGTCCATTTCTGGGCTCTCTGTTCTGTTTCATTGATCTGTGTCTGTTTTTGTGCCAGTATCACTGGCACAAATTGATGATTACAGCTTTGAAATAGAGCTTGAAGTCAGGCATTGTGATGTCCCCAGCTTTGGTTTTCTTTTTAACATTCCCCTGGCTATTTGGGGTCTTTTCTGGTTCCATACAAATTTTAGGATTGTTTGTTCCAGCTCTGTGAAAAATGTCGACTGTATTTTGATAGGGATTGCATTGAATGTGTAGATTGCTCTAGGCAGCATAGACATTTTAAGAATGTTTATTCTTCCAATCCATGAGCATGGAATGTTTTTTCATTTCTTTGTGTCTTCCTCAATTTCTTACATAAGTGGCCCAAGGCCAAAAGACTGCAGTCCCCCCTCTTCAATAAACCTTCTGGGACAGTCTTCACCTTTGTTTGTGCCAAACTCTGCAGACTCTTGCCATGCATGCCCACAGGAATCTTCCCGGAAGGAGTCCGAGGGACCCCCGCATGTTACTGCCCTTTGTGTGCCTTGGGAATGCAAGCAGTTGCGGGCTTGTGCGCATACCCTGCTCTGCTGCTCCCAGCCATGGCTGGGTGTCACCCTACTGTCCTTTCCAGGGGCCACCGCTGCCCTGAGAGCTGTTGCCCAGCCGTTTTGCCCCTTCCAGGGGATGGTAAACGGCCCATGCGTTCCAGTCCTTTTCAGGGTGCTCAGGCAGAAATTGGTCACCCAACTGGTCCAGTTCAAGGTTTATGGTGACCCGAGCTGCAAGTCCCCTCCTGGGTTCATTGACCATAACCAGTTTCCCCACTCCACTAATTGGGCACTCTGCCGGTTCAGGCACTACTGTTCATTCTGTCTCCTGGGATCCTGAGACCACAATGACCCACCTAGAATTCTGCCCTTTTCATCCCCTGAGCCCCTTTCAAAAAGGGATATCTCTCACTGGAGCAGATTTCTAAGGGCTCCGGTTTGTGCTCCAGGGTTATGTAACTTTCCAGTAGCCAGCTTATGGAGGCTCCTTCCCCACTCTGTTTATCTTCTGATAGCTCCCTGCAGATTCATGACTCTGCACCTTCTACCTTGCAAAAAGCAGTCAATTTTCCACTTGTAGAGTTCCAGATCTATTTTCTTACATCTCAGGCTGAATTCGTGGATGTTCAGAATGGTTTGATAGATATCCAGCTAACTTCAAGGGACCAGATGAAACGAGGTCCCCTACTCTTCCACCATCTTGCCTGCTCCCACATATTCTGTCTTACTCTTTCATTTTTCCTTAATTCTATGATTTCTCCTCTTTATTTTTTAATTGTTATAAAGAATTGGAGTCATTAGTTTGAAGAGAGTAAGCCTCAACAGTTATTATATCTGTACCATAAAGGTTTTCGTTCCTTAATCTTTCTGTTTACAGTCTATTTATTTGCTGATACACTTGTGAGCCTCCTTGCTATTCATGTATCTGAATGTAGTCTTTGGCAAAATGTAGTAGAGAATATATCCCTTTAACTCCATGCTCCTCAGTTTGACATAGTTCATGAATCTTTAGGGGGTGATACAAGACTCTTTCGGGTCTGATGCACAACATATCTAGTATCTATATCTCTTGCCAATTGACTATCCTCTAGCTTCACTTATTTTTTAACTTTTGGATAGTTTTAGTGTTGGAATTTAATTTAAATGTTGGATATATACAACTAAGTGGGTTCACATACCTCTGGGAAATGGTCATATTCTAAATGAGTCAAGAAAATAAAAGGCACTTGGCTTTAAATTTCATTTTCATGTCTTGTACCTGACTAGGCCAGTACATACATGAATACAGGATATCGAGTAAAGCTGGTTGAGACTAAACTCAGGCTAATGTACTGTTAAATCATACATTAAGACATTTCAAGAGGCCACTACCAAGACTGACATGCCCTTCCACTCATCCTGGGCTCAAATTCAATTACTATTAATAAAAAATCATTCCATAAATAACTATGGACTATTTACTATGTGCCAAAAATCAATGAAGCTTAGACTTCATTGCCTCTCATTTGTACATAGCCTTTCCAGTACCTAATTCTGTATTTGAAATTTTAAACTCTTTTTAAGAAATACTCCTCAAATTATGCAAGCTACAAGCTCTATAAAACATGGATCCACCCCTGATGCACAACCATCAAAGTTCTCACATACTAGTGGACTGTGTTACCACATGCTTAGTTTACAATCATGTGTCTGGGAGGCACAAGGAGACATTGCAAGTTGTACAGCCCTTTTTTGTTTTATTGATCTGTTTTTGGAAATTTATTGTATAAGATTAAGATGACATATAACAAGTCTAAATGGACAACATGGATAGCAATAGATCTGAAAAGTGTCATATTGATAAATCCCAACCTTTACTGCCACCCAACCAGGGCCTTGTTACTGGATGGTTTTATTATTAAAGTGTTACTAACCCGGAAGCAAGTTTTCAAAAAAATACTCAAAAGAATAAATCACTTAGTTTTTGTCATTCTCAGTAACAATTTTATAATTTACCATTTACCAAACTGACTTAGATTAGTATCATCATTTAGCACTATTCAGTGAAATTGGCTTCCACTGCACAAAAGATGACAAACACTGATAGTCTTTGGCCATCGTCCAGGTTTAAATATTTACACATATCTTGTCTGTGTCATCTAGGATCAAAAATAAAAAGCTTGCTGTTACTGGGTTCTTACTAACTTTCACAAATGACCTGAATGTACTACTGGAATGAATATGCAAATTTACAACAAGATATTTAAAACTAAAAAAAATCCCGAATAGACTTTCATCTTTACATCATACTTTGGATCAGTCATTGACAATTAACTTTCATAACATATTGTTGTTATAACCTTTCCTAATTTTTGTAATGTTGGCAGGTGCCATCTATGCAGGTGCCATCTATGACTTTCTTTGCTAGAGAGAAGTCAATACCTGGCTTCAAAGCTTCAAAGGACAGGCTGAGTGTCTTGTTAGGGGATAATGCAGCTGATAACTGTAAGTTGAAGCCAGTGCTCATTTGCCCCTCTGGAAATCCCAGGCCCTTAAGAATTATGCTAAATCCACTCTGCCTGTGCTCTAGAAATGGAACAACAAAGACTGGAAGAAGGGCATGTGATGTAATGAGCATTGGGTATTATATAAGACTAATGAATCACTGACCTCTACCTCTGAACTAATAATACATTATATGTTAATTAATTGAATTTAAATTGAAAAAAAGGAAAGCAAATTTGTTTACAACGTGGTTTACTGAATATTTTAAGCCTGCTTTGAGACCTACTGCTCCAAAAAAAAAAAAAAAAAAAAGATTCCCTTCAAAATATTACTTCTCATTGACAATGCACCTGGCCACCGAAGAGCTCTAATGGAGATGGACAATGAGATTCGTGTTGTTTTCATGCTTGCTAACACAACAGCCATTCTGTAGCCCATGGAACAAGGAGCAATTTCATCTTTCAAGTTTTCTTATTAAAGAAGTACATTTCCAAAGTGGTTGTATCAACTTGCATTTCCACCAACAATGTAAAAGGGTTCCTCTTTCTCCACAACCTCTCCAACATTTGTTGTTTTTTGCCGTGTCAATTTTTGCCATTCTAACTGGTGTAAGGGGGTATCTCAATGTGGTTTTCATTTGAATTTCCCTGATGGCTAATGATGATGAACATTTCTTCATGTGTCTGTTAGCCATTTGTATGTCTTCTTTGGAGAAGTGTCTGTTCATGTCTTCTGCCCATTTTTTGACTGGATTATTTGTTTTTTTGGGTGTTGAGTTTGAGAAGTTCTTTATACATCATGGATATCAACCCTTTATCTGTAGTGTCATTTGCAAATATCTTTTCCCATTCAGCATGTTGCCTCTTAGTTTTCTTGACTGTTCCCTTTGCTATGCAGGAGATTTTTATCTTGATGAAGTCCCAAAAGTTCATTTTTTCTTTCTTTCCCTTGCCTCTGGAGGTGTCTCTTGAAAGAAGTTGCTGGTGGCCTATGTCCAAGAGGTTACTGCCTATATTCTCCTCTAGGATTTTGATGGATTCCTCTCTCACATTTAGGTCTTGCATCCATTTTGTGTATGGTGTAAGAGAATGGTGCAGTTTCATTCTTCTGCATGTGGCTGTCCAATTTTTTCAACACCATTTGTTGAAGAGACTTTTTTCCATTGGATATTTTTTCCTGTTTTGTCGAAGATTAGTTGACCATAGAGTTGAGGGTCCACATCTGGGCTCTCTATTCTGTTCCATTGATCTTGGTGATCACAGCTTTGTAATATGGCTTGAAATCAGGCAACGTGATGCCCGAGCTTTGTTTTCCTTTTTCAACATTTCCTTGATGATTCGGGGTCTTTTTTGGTTCCATACAAATTTTAGGATTGTATGTTCCAGCATTTTGAAAAATGCCATTGGTATTTTGACTGGGATGGCGTTGAAAGTATAGATTGCTCTGGGCAGCATAGACATTTTAACAATGTTTATTCTTCTAATCCATGAGCATGGAATGTTTTCCATCTTTTTGTGTCCTCCTCAACTTCTTTCATAAGTGTTCTGTAGTTTCTAGAGTACAGATCCTTTACCTCTTTGGTTAGGTTTATTCCAAGGTATCTTAGG
Organism: Callorhinus ursinus; assembly: GCF_003265705.2. Taxonomy (NCBI): domain Eukaryota; kingdom Metazoa; phylum Chordata; class Mammalia; order Carnivora; family Otariidae; genus Callorhinus; species Callorhinus ursinus. The sequence continues at coordinate 58,905,878 of NW_027397072.1, read as the reverse complement.
GGTTTTGGTTCTATTGTAAATGGAATCAATTCCCTAATTTCTCTTTCTACAGTTACATTGTTAGTGTATAGGAAAGCAACTGGTTTCTGGAAAACAGTGTGGAGGTTCCCCAAAAAGTTAAAAATAGAGCTACCTTATGACCCAGCAATTGCACTACTGGTCATTTACCACAATGATACAGATATAGTGAAAAGAAGGGCCACATGCACCCCAATGTTCATAGCAGCAATATCCGCAACAGCCAAACTGTGGAAAGAGCCAAGATGCCCTTCAGCAGATGAATGGATAAAGAAGATGTGGTCCATACATACAATGAAACATTACTCAGCCTTCAGAAAGGATGAATACCCAACTTTTGCATCAACATGGATGGAACTGGAGGAGATTATGTTAAGTGAAATAAGTCAAGCAGAGAAAGTCAATTATCACATGGTTTCACTTATTTGTGGAATATAAGGAATAGCATGGAGGACATTAGGAAAAGGAAGGGAAAAATGAAGGGGGGGAAATTGGAGGGGGAGACGAATCATGAGAGACTATGGACTCCGGGAAACAAACAGGGTTTTAGAGGGGAGGGGGTGGGGGGATTGGTTAGCCCAGTGATGGGTTTTAAAAAGGGCACGTATTGCATGGAGCACTGGGTGTTATACACAAACAATGAATCATGGAACACTACATCAAAAACTAATGATGTATTGTATGGTGACTAACGTAACATAATAAAAAAAAATTAAAACATTTATCCAAAGCAAAAAAAAAAAAAAGAAGTACATTTCATAAGGCTATAGCTGCCATATACAGTGATTCCCCTGATTGATCTGGGCTAAATAAATTGAAAACATTCTGGAATGCATTCACTATTCTAGATGCCATTAAGAACATTCATGAATCATGGAAAGAGATCAAAATACCAAAATGAATATGAGTTTGGAAGAAGCTGATACCAACCCTCATTGATGACTGAGAGATTCAAAATTTCAGCGGAGGAAGTAACTGAAGATTTGGTGAAAAATAACAAAAGGACTAGAATTAGAAGTGCAGTCTGAAGATGTGACTGAATTGCTGCAATCTCATGACAAAACTTGAACCAATAAAAGTTGCTCCTTATGGATGAGCAAAGAAAGTAGTTTCTTGAGATAAATTCTACTCCTGGTGAAGATGCTGTGAAAACCACTGAAATACAATGAAGGATTTAGAATATTACATAAACTTAGTCAATAAAGCAACAGCAAGTTTTGAGGGGACTGACTCCAATTTTGAAAGAAGTTCTACTATGGGTAGAAGGTTACCAAATAGCGTTACGTGCTACAGAGAAACTGTGTGAAAGGAAGAGCCCACTGATGTAGACAACTGTATTGTCTTCTTTCAAGAAATGGTTACAGCCACTCTAACTTTCAGCAACAACCACCTTGATTATATAGCTGCCATCAACAACAAGGGAAGATTCTCCACCAGCAAAAAGATTACAACTCACCGAAAGCTCAGATGATGGTTAGCAATTTTTAGCCATAAAATATTTTTAAATTAAGGTATGTATATTATTTTTAGAATACTATTGTATACTTAATAGACTACAATAAGGTATAAACCTAAGTTCTCAATACACCAGGAAACCAAAATTCATTTGACTCACTGTATTGTAGTGGTCTGGATCTGAACCTATATTATCTCCGAGGTATGCCCATATAATTATCATAATTTTAAAAAGTCTTCTAATCTATCTGTATACTGCTATGGCGTCATCTCAAGAAAAAAATCAAGTTGGCAAACAATGTATTTAGTGTGCTACTAAAACACTAAAACAGGGATTTATGTGAACATATATGCATATTTATATATTTTTTTCCATAAAAGATGGACAAACCATAATGACAACCTAAAGAGGAAGGAAAGGAACAATGTAAAGAAAACCAGAGATTGAAGTTGGACTTCTCTGTATGTACCATTTTTTAAGATCTGATTTGGAACCATTTTTATATAATGGTAGGATAAAATAAAAATTTTTAAAGTATTCCTCAAATACCATAATCAAAATTAAATTAATGAGTTACTACATCAATTTAGTGGCATTACTACATAAAAAACTATTTTCAAGTCAGTTTAAAATACAGACATTTTACCTCTTCTGGCACATGTCTAAAAACAAAGGAATTGCAATGAAATCTTAGAATGTTTTCATTATTATACTAGTAGGAATAATATTTGTAGAAATATTCTAAAACTAATTTGTATAAATGTATAACAGAGGTCAGTAAATTATAGCCTGTGAACCAAATACAACCTACAACCAGTTTTTGTAAATAAAGTTTTATTAAAAGTCATACCTGTAGGAAGATGGCAGAGGAGTAGGGGACTCTAGTTTTGTCTATCCCTGGAATTAGCTAGATATAGCTATCAAATAATTCTGAACACCTGCAAACAACCAGAGATCTAAGAAAACAATTGCTGCAGTTCTACAAATAGAAAAGCAAACAGTTTTCACAAGGCAGGAGGGACAGAGAAGTGAATCTGAGGTGATATATCAAAAGAAAATCAAGGGGGGGGGGGGCCTCTTTAAGCCGGGTACTGGAAAGTGATATAGCAGTGGAGCACAAAATCAGAACTTTTAGGGACACCTAGGTGGCTCAGTCAGTTAGGCGGCCCTCGGCTCAGGACATGATCCTACGGTCCTGGGATGGAGTCCTGCATAGGGCTCCTTGCCCAGCAGGGAGTCTGCTTCTCCCTCTACCTGCCTCTCCCCTTGCTTGTGCTCTCTCTGACAAAAAAAAAAAAAAAAAAAATCAACTTTTAGAAACCTGCTCCAGTGGGGGACGTCCCTGCCTGAAAGGTGCTGAGGTGGCAAAGTGGGGCAGAATACTAGGTGGGATAGTGTGGTCTTAGGATTCCTGGGGTCACAGAAAGAACAGGGGTGCCTGAGTGTGGCAGAGGTCCCAAGTGTCAGAGCAGGGAAGCCAAATGCAAACAATGAGCCCAGGAGTGGGCTTTCAGCATGGTGTTGCCACAAACCGTGAACTGAGGCACAATTAGGTGACCCCTCTTTGTGCAGGGGCCCAGCAAGAGGCAGAACCAAGGGAGGACCCCTCCCTTGCCCTGGGAGGAGTGGCATGGGTGTGTGCCACAGGAGTCTGTAAAGTTTGGGGAGACTCAAAATGGGGTCACCTGAGATAAAAACACTTGGTCACAGGCTGGGAGAACGGAGTGTGGACAGAAACCAGGGAGACAAGAATGATTGACTGCTTTTCTGTGAGGGCTCATGGAAGAGTGGGGGGCACAAATTTTAAGCTCTGGGGCTGGATATTGGGGCACAGCCATTTTCATCCTCTAAAGTGGTACAGAAAACCTTCGGGGAACAAAAGCCACATAGAGCATTCTGGAGGTGCTTACACTGAGCCTGGCCCCTTGGCAAGGGGAACGCAATTCCACCAGGTCAAAGATACTTGAGAATCAGTGCAAGAGGTACCTCCACCAGAAGACCAGCAGGAACATTGGCTAATACCAAGTTTACCAATCACACAGAACTGCAAAACTCCAGTGGGTTTTTCTCATGATTCTTTAGTCTTTCAGTTTAATTTTTTTTCTTTTTCCTTTTTATCCTTTTCAACTAGTTTCTTATATTATCAACTCTTTTTAAATTTTCATTTTTAAATTTATATATATTCATTCTTCATTTTTGGCTTCCTTTCATTGTATTCAATTTTACTTTTTATATTTATAAGTCTTTCTTTACAATTTTGGGATCTAGTTTCTTCTAGCAAACAGACCAGGATACACCTAGGACCTAGTGTATGATTCTGTTCTGTCCACCTGTTTGATTATATTGTCTGTTTTTTTCCATTTTTGGTTTCTGAACTCTTCAGATTTGTTTAGCATATATTTTGCTGGGGTCGTGGTTGATATCTTTGTATTTTGTTCCCTCGTTCATGTATTCTTCTCTGGACAAAATGACAGGATGGAAAAACTCACCCCAGAAAAAAGAACAAAAGGCAGTAGAACTGCCTTTTAGTCAATATGGATATTAGTCATCCATATTAGTCAATATGGATATAAGTAAGATGCCAGAGCTAGAATTCAGAATAATGATTATAAAGATACTGGGCTTGAAAAAAAAATAGAAGACACTAGAGAATCCCTTTGTAGAGAAATAAAAGACCTAAAATCTAATCAGGTTGAAATAAAAAAAGGGTATATACTGAAATGCAATCAAAATGGAGGCTCTACCTGCTAGCATAAATGAGGCTGAAGAGAAAATCAGTGATATAACACAAAGATAAGGTCAAAATGGATGAAAGACCTAAATGTGAGACTGGAATCTATCAAAATCATAGAGGAGAACACAGGCAGCAACCTCTTTGACATCAGACACAGCAACTTCTTTCAAGACATGTCTCCAAAAGCAAGGGAAACAAAAGCAAAAATGAACTTTTGGGACTTCATCAAGATAAAAAGCTTTTACACAGCAAAGGAAACAGTCAACAAAACTAAGAGGCAACCCACTGAATGGTAGAAGGTATTTGCAAATGGCGTATCAGGTAATGGGGTGATATTCAAGATCTATAAAAAACTTCTCAAACTCAACACTCAAAAAACAAATAATCCAGTCAAAAAATGGGCAGAAGACTTGAATAGACACTTCTCCAAAGAAGACATACAAATGGCCAACAAACGCATGAAAAAATGTTCAACATCACTAGCCATCAGGGCAATTCAAATCAAAACCACAATGAGATACTACCTTACACCAGTTAGAACGGCTAAAATTAACAAGGCAAGAAACAGCAAGTGTTGGAGAGGATGTGGAGAAAGGGGAACCCTCTTACACTGCTGGTGGGAATGCAAGCTGGTACAGCCATTTTCGAAAACAGTATGAAGGTTCCTCAAGAAGTTAAAAATAGGGCACCTGGGTGGCTCAGATGGTTAAGCATCTGCCTTCGGCTCAGGTCATGATCCCAGGGTCCTGGGATCGAGTCCCACATCGGGCCCCTTGCTCCTTGGGAGCCTGCTTCTCCCTCTGCCTCTCTCTCTCTCTCTCTCTGTCTCTCATGAATAAATAAAATCTTAAAAAAAAATAAAAAAAATAAAAAAAAAGAAGTTAAAAATAGAGCTATCCTATAACCCAGCAATTGCACTACTGGGCATTTAGCCCAAAGATACAGATATAGTGAAAAGAAGGGGCACCGGCACCCCAATGTTCATAGTAGCAATGTCCATAATAGCCAAACAGTGGAAGCAGCCGAGATATCCTTCAACAGATGAATGCATAAAGAAGATGTGGTTCATATAATCAATGGAATATTACTCAGCCATCAGAAAGGATGAATACCCATAATTCGCATCGACATAGATGGAACTGGAGGGGATTAGGCTAGGTCAAATAACTCAATCAGAGAAAGACAACTATCATATGATTTTACTCATATGTGGAACATAAGGAATAGCACGGAAGACCATAGGGGAAGGGAGGGAAAACTGAAGGGGGGGAATCAGAGAGGGAGACAAACCATGAGAGACTATGGATTCTGGGAAACAAACTGAGGGTTTCAGAGGGGTGGGGGGGTTAGGGTAGCCAGGTGATGGGTATTAAGGAGGGCATGTGTTGTGATGAGCACTGGGTATTAAATCCAACTACTGAATCATTAAACACTACATCAAAAACTAATGATGTGCTATATGGTGGCTAACTGAACATAATAAAAAAAAGAAAGAAAAAATCAGTGATATAGAAGACAAAATGATGGAGAATAAGGAAAATGAGAAAAAGAGTAAACAACTATTGGATCATGAGGGGAGGATTCTAGAGATCAGCGATTCTATAAAGCAAAACATTATTAGAATAATTGGAGTCCCAGAGGAAGAGGAAAGGGGGTCAGAAGGTATATATGAGCAAATAATAGCTGAGAGCTTCCTTAATCTGGGGAAGGAAACAGACATTCAGGTCCATGAGGCATAGAGAACCACCATCAAAATCAATAAAAATAGGTCAACACCTTGACATATAATCGTGAAGCTCGGAAATCTCAGAGACAAAGAGAGTCTTGAAATCACCTCCAGACAAGAGGTCCTTAACCAACAGAGATAAAAACATAAGGCAGGCAGCAGACCTATTCATAGAGACCTGGCAGGCTAGAAAGGACTGGCATGATATATTCAGTGTGCTAAATGAGAAAAGTATGTGGCCGAGAATACTATATTCAGCAAGGCTGTCATTCAGAAGAGAAGGAGATAAAGAACTTCCAGGACAAACAGAAACTAAAATAATTTGTGATCACTGAAGCATCCCTGCAAGGAATAGTGAGGGGGCTCCTTTAAGTGAACAGAGAGCCCAAAAGTAACACAGACCAGAAAGGAAAAGAGACAATAGAAGCAGTGACTTTACAGGTAATACAATGGCACTAAATTCGCCTTTCAATAGTTACTCTGAATGTAAATGGGGTAAATGCCCCAATCAAAACACAGAGGGTATCAGACTGGATAAAAAAGCAAGACCCAATGATATGCTGTCTGCAAGAAACTCATTTTAGACCCAAAGACACCTCCAGTTGAAAGTGAGGGAGTGGAAAACCATTTATCTTGCTAATGGATATCAAAAGAAAGCAACCCTTATAATCAGACAAAACAGATATTAAACCAAAGACTGTAATAAGAGATAGAAAACATCTCGATACCATAATTAAAGGGTCTATCCAACAAGATCTAAATATTGTAAATATTTATGCCCCTAACACAGGAGCAGCCAATTGTATAAGCCAAGTAATAACAAAATTAAAGAAACACATTGATAATAATACAATAATAGTAGGGGACTTTAATACCCCAACCACTGCAATGGACAGATCATCTAGGCAGAAGATCAACAAGGAAACAAGGGCTTAGAATGACACACTGGGTCAGATGGACTTCACAGATATATTCAGAGCATTCCATCCTAAAGCAACAGAATACACATTTTTCTTGCATGTACATAGAACATTCTCCAGAATAGATCACATACTGGGTCAAAAATCAGGTCTCAACCAGTACCAAAAGACTGGGGTCTTTCCCTGCATAATTTCAGACCACAATGCTTTGAAACTTGAACTCATTCACACAAGGAAATTTGCATAGAACTCAAATACATGGAGGCTAAAGAGCATTCTACTAAAGATTGAATGGGTCAACCAGGAAATTAAAGAAGAATGAAAAAAATTCATGGAAACAAAGAATGAAAACACAGCTGTTCAAAACCTCTGGGATGCAGCAAAGGTGGTCCTAAGAGGGAAGTACATAGTGATACAAGCCTTTCTCAAGAAACAAGAAAGGTCTCAAATACACAACCTAACCTTACACCTAAAGGAGCTGGAGAAAGAACAGCAAATAATGCCTAAAATCAGTAGGAGAAGAGAATTAATAAAGATTAGAGCAGAGATCAATGAAATCAAAAGCAAAAGAACAGAACAGATCAACAAAACTAGGAGCTGGTTCTTTGAAGGAATTAATGAGATTGATAAACCCCTAGCCAGACTTATCAAAAAGAGAAAGGACCCAAACGAATAAAATCATGAATGAAAGAGGAGAGATCACAACCAACACCAAAACACTACAATTATTTTTTTAAAATCTTTTTTTCTTTGTTTGTTTTTTGTTTTTTTAAGATTTTATTTATTTATTGGACAGAGAGAGACACAGCGAGAGAGGGAACACAAGCAGGGGGAGTAGGAGAGGGAGAAGCAGGCCTCCCATGGAGCAGGGAGCCCGATGCAGGGCCTGATCCCAGGACCTAGGGATCATGACCTGAGCCGAAGGCAGATGATAAATGACCCAGCCACCCAGGTGCCCCCCAAAAGTACAATTATAAGAACATATTATGACCAACTATATACCAACAAATTAGGCAATCTGGAAGAAATGCATGCATTCCTAGAGACGAATAAACTACCAAAACTGAAACAGGAAGAAATAGAAAACATGAACAGACCCATAACCAGCAAGGAAATTGAAGCTGTAATCAAAAATTTCCCAACAAACAAGAGTCCAGGGCTGGATGGCTTCCCAGGGGAATTCTACCAGATATTTAAAAAAGAATTAATACCTATTCTTCTGAGTCTGTTTCACAAAATAGAAATGGAAGGAAAACTTTCAAACTTTTTCTATGAGGCCAGCATTACCTTGATCCCAATACCAAAGAAAGACCTCATCAAAAAGGACGATTACAGACCAATATCCTCAATGAACATGGATGCAAAAATTCTCACCAAGATACTAGCCAAAAGGAATTCCACAGTATATTAAAAGGATTATGCACCACAACCAAGTGGGATTTATTCCTGGGTTGCAAGGGTGGTTCAACATCCCCAAATCAATCAATGTGATATACTACATTAAGAAAAGAAAGAACAAGAACCATATGATCCTCTCAATAGCTACAGAAAAGCATTTGACAAAGTACAGCATCTTTTCTTGATTAAAACTCTTCACAGTGTGGGGATAGAGGGAATATACAATATCATAAAAGCCAAATATGAAAATCTCACAGCAAATATCATACTCAGTGGGGAAAAACTGAGAGCTTTTCCCCTGAGGTCAGGAAAACAGACAGATTTTCCCTCTCACCACTGTTGTTCAACATAGTACTAGAAGTTCTAGCCTCAACAATCAGACAACAAAAACTAAGAAAAGGCATCTGAATTGGCAGAGAAGAAGGCAAACTCTCACTCTTTGCAGATGATATGATATTTTATATGGAAAACCCAAAAGGCTCCACCAAACTATTGCTAGAACTCATACAGGAATTCAGCAAAGTGGCAGGATATAAAATCAATGCACAGAAATCAGTTGTATTTCTATACACTAACAATGAGACAGAAGAAAGAATTTAAGGAGTTGATCCAATTTACAACTGCACCAAAAGTCATAACATACCTAGGAATAAACCTAACCAAAGAGGTAAAGGACTTGTAGTCAGAAAAGTGTAGAACAGTTATGAAAGAAATTGAGGAAGACACAAAGAAATGTGTCCATGCTCATGGATTAGAAGAACAAATATTGTTAAAATGTCTATGCTTCCCAGAGCAATCTATACATTCAATGCAATCCCTATCAAAATACCATCAACTTTTTTAACTGAGCTGGAACAAATAATCCTAACATTTGTATGAACCAGAAAGGACCCTGAATAGCCAGGGGAATGTTGAAAAAGAAAAGCAAAGCTGGTGGCATCACAATTCCGGACTTCAGGCTCTATTACAAAGTGGTGATCATCAAAACAGTATGGTACTGGCACAAAAACAGATACACAGATCAAAGGAACAGAATAGAGAACCCAGAAATGGACCCTCAACTCTATGGTCAGCTAATCTTCAACAAAGCAGGAAAGAATATCCAATGGAAAGAAGACAGTCTCTTCAACAAATGGTGTTGGGAAAACTGGACAGCCCCATGCAGAAGACCATTTTTCTTACACCATGCACAAAAATAGACTCAAAATGGATGAAAGACCTAAATGTGAGACAGGAATCCATCAAAATACTAGAGGAGAACACAGGCAGCAACCTCTGTGACCTCGGCCTCGGCAACTTCTGACTAGACATGCCTCCAAAGGCAAGGGAAACAAAGGCAAAGATCAACTACTGGAACCTCATCAAGATAAAAATCTTCTCCACGGTGAAGGAAACAGTCGACAAAACCAAAAGACAACTGACAGAATGGGAGAAGATGTTTGAAAATGTCTTATCAGATAAAGGGCTAGTATTCAAAATCTATAAAGAACTTATCAAACTCAACACCCAAAGAACAAATAATCCAATCAAGAAATGGGCAGAAGACATGAACAGACATTTCTCCAAAGAAGACATACACATGGCCAACAGACACATGAAAAAACGCTCAACATCAGTCGGCCTCAGGGAAATCCAAATCAAAACCACAGTAAGATACCACTCCACACCTATCAGAATGGCTAAAATTAACAAGTCAGGAAACAACAAATGTTGGTGAGGATGCAGAGAAAGGGGAACCCTCTTACACTGCTTGTGGGAATGGAAACTGGAGCAGCCACTCTGGAAAAGTGTATGGAGGTTCCTCAAAAAGTTAAAAATAGAGCTACCCTACAACCCAGCAATTGCACTACTAGGAGTTTATCCCAAAGATACAAATGTAGTGATCCAAAGGGGCACATGCACTCCAATGTTTCCAGGAGCAATGTCCACAATAGCTAAACAATGGAAAGGGCCCAGATGTCCATGGACAGATAAATGGAATATATATATATATTGGAATACATATATATAATGCAATATTACTCAGACATCAAAAGAATGAAATCTTACCATTTGCAATGATGTGGATGGAACTAGAGGGTATTATTCTAAGTGAAGTAAGTCAATCAGAGAAAGACAATTAGCATATAATTTCATTCATATGTAGAATTTAAGTAACAAAACAGAGGAGCATAGAGGAAGAGAGGTAAAAATAAATTAAGACAAAATCAGAAAGGGAGACAAACCATGAGTCTGAACCAAAAGAAATATACAGGGTGCTGGAGGGGAGAAGGGTAGGAGGATGGAGTAACTGGGTTATAGACATTGAGGAGGGCACATGATGTAATGAGCACTGGGTGTTATATACAACTGATGAATCACTGAGCGCTACCTCTGAAATGAATAATACACTATATGTTAATTAATTGAATGCAAGTAAAGTTACATTTAAAAAATTGGAAAAAAATAAAATGCTCACCAGAGGAGGAAAAGAAAAAAAGAAAGAATCCATACTCATTGTTTACATATTGCCTATGTCTGCTTTTAAGCTACAATGGCAGAGTTGAACAATGACAGAGACTATGTGACTTGAAGACCTAAAATATTTACATTCTAGCCCATTATAAAAGAAGAATTTGACTACAGTTTTTCTAGCTCTCTCCTTAGAAAACAATGACAAAGTAGAAACAAGCACGCTAGCATCCAGTCTGAACTCTAGTATCCATTTGTGACTAAAGGAAATCAAAACTACTTGGAGATATCATTGATACTAGGTTCGGGGCACCTTATCATACAAGAAGGCAAGGAAGAGATCAGTGCTGGGGGTCATCTTAATAGTACTCAGAAATCAACTAAAGAGACTTCCATGACTAAAGAGGAGTGCAAAAATATTGCCATTTGTACACCTTTTAAAGGAATATAACAAAGTCCAGCACTCTACAACAAAATTAATGAAATCTGGCTTCCAATGACAATATACTAGATATGAGATGTTAAGAAACTGTGACCCCTAACAAGGAGAAAAACTGGTCACCTGAATCACACCTTGAAATGGCAGAAATAATGGAATTAGCAGAAAAGAACCTTAAAAGAGATATAGATACACACACATTTATACATATATATCTACACTTATGTACACACACAAAGATTTAAGGGAAAACACAAACATAATAAAGAACTGGATTATATTAAAAAGAACTAAATGGGACTAGAGATTTAAAATAGTATATCTAAAATGAAAAATTCACTGGAAAGGACTAAACAAATTAGACATTGAAGAATAAAAGATAAGTGAACTTAAAACAATAGAAATAATCCAACATTAAGCACACTGAGAAAAAAAGACTGAAAAGGAAATGAACAAAGCCAGTGGACATTATCAAGCAGTGTAACATAAACACAGAAACGGAATAAATACTGAAAATAATAAGCAGAGCTTTAATGTCCAGTGGATAATATTAAGTACTGTAACATAATTGTAATTGGCTACCCAGAACGAGAAGGGAGAAGGTGGGAAAATATTTAAACAGATAAGGACTGAAAAATTTCCAAATATGATGAAACATATTAACCTATAAATGAAAAAAATCCACAAACCCCAAACAGTATGAACACACATATATGCACATCTGTACACACACACACTCACCAAAAAAGGTACAACGTAATCAAACTGCTGAAAACTAGTGACAAACAGAAAATCTTAAAAGCAACCAACCAGAGGAAAAAGACATTATGTACAGAAGAGTAAAGATTAGATAGATCAAAGACCTACCATCTGAAACTATGTAATCCACAAGACAATAGAACATCTTTGTTCCATTGGGTTTCCTGGTGAATTCTATCAAACATTTAAGGAAGAAATCATACCAACTGTAGACACACTTTTCCAAAAAATGATGAAAAAAGAAGAAGGGAAGGAGAGAGAAAAGGGGAGAGGGAGAAATGAAGCCTAGGAGAAGGGAGATGGGGAACACTTCACAATTCATTTTGTCACACTGATGCCAAAACCAGAAAGACATTAAACACTACAGACCAATATGCACATACTGTAGTGTGCATGTGTGTTATGTGTCTATGTGTATATATACAATTGAGTGTGTGCATGTGTGTGTGTATCAAAACTACTGAGAGAAATTAAGAACTTAAATAAGTGGAAAATATGCCATATCCATGAACTCAGTATTTCTTTTTTTTTTTTTTTTTTGAGGGAGAGGGAGGGAGAGAGTGAGAACAGGGGGTGGGGGAGAGGGAGTGAGAGAATCTTAAGCAGGCTCCACACCCAGTGTGAAGTCCAACGTGGTGCTCAATCTCACGACCCTGAGACCATGACGTGAGCTGAAATCAAGTCGGATACTTAACCAACTGAGCTACCCAGGTGCCCCTGAACTCAGTATTTTAAAAATGTCAACTGTTTGACTCAACTGATTTACAGATATAATGCGACCCCAATCAAATCCCAGCAGAATTTTTAAAGAAACTAATAAAATGATTCCAAAATTTATATGTAAATGCAAAGGACCTAGACTAGCTAAAATAATTAAAAAAAAAGTTGGAGAATTACACTGCCTGATTTCAAGATTTACAATAAAGAATAACAAGACAGTGTGACAGTAGCAATAGTATTAAGCAGCGTATCTAAATCTTAGGATTATTGACATTTTGAGACAGATATTTTTTTGTCATTAGGAGTTGTCCCATGTATCCTAGGATGTTTAATACTATCCTCAGTCTCTACCCACTAGATACCAATAACACAACTGTTGTGACAATCAAAACTGTCCCAAGATATTGCCAAATGTCCCTGGGGGTGGGGGAAGGGAATAAAATCATCCTGTTGGAAACTACTGGTATAGACATATAAATCAATGGAACAGAATAGAGAATTCAGAAATAGACTCACAAGATATGTGCCCAGTTGATTTTCAAGGAGGTGCAAAAGCAGTTCAGTGGAGAAAGAATAGTTTTGAAAGAATTGTACAACCATATGCAAACAAAACAAAACCTCAACCCATACCTGGTTTCACATTCAAAAACTGGGTACTCAATCATGCATACACCTACCTATAGGAACTAAAACTGTAAATTTTTTGAAGAAAAAATACAAGAAATTAATTGCAGCATTGGGTAGTAAGGCAAAGATTTCTTGGATCTGACTCAAAGTGCACAACTTATTCAATAAATTCCAGTTACAAAATAGTATATACTATGTAATTACATTTAAATTAAATTCTTGACAATGTTATCTATAGTAGTGAAAGGCAGATTGGTAGATTCCTGGGGTTAGGCAGTAAAGTGACTACAAAAAACTCCCTGGGGTGATGGAAATGTTCTTTAAATAAATGTTCTATAAATGTTCTATATGTTTGTGATTATGTGACTATATACATTTGTGAAAACTAATCAAATTGCAATTTTAAAATTGGTGAATATGATTGTATATAAATTGCTCAGTATTATAAATTTAAAAATAGCATTTTCAATGGATTAAGCATATGAATTATTTTTGAGTTAATATATTAATAATAATGATGTACAAAAAACAGAATTAGTAGCTCTTAGAGAATGCTAGGGATATGGGAAATACAGATAAAGAATCCAGCATTTGCCTTTTCTTTCCTACAAGAACTGTACCTCAGAATAACCCCAAAAGCAAGGAGGAAAACAATTTTAAGAATTCCAGCTAACAAATGAAGAAGGAATAATAGAATATCACCACTTTGCAGCACTAATGAAATAAAGGATGTAATAGCAATGATTCAAGCTATATAGGTAGAAAGCTTCAGGGGAAATTTATAATGATTAGATTAGATCAATAAACCCTGAACCCACTGATCAACCTTAATATCACAAAAAAAGAAAACCTAACATTGTCATTTGATACACAACAATATGTATGAAGCATCTTTGTCAAAAAACAAAAACAAATAGACAATTTTTTTTCTCTTTGTTTATATGTATACACACACAGATAAATGAACTACTGGTCTAGAGGAAATGCAGGAGACAGAGGAACATGTTAAGCACTCCAAAGATAATGCAACTGGCACAATTCAAAATATGAGAAACTCTTCAGGGTAAATGCTCAGTTTATTCAAAAAAGAAACTGCAAAACACGTGGGGAAAAGAGAGGTAGCTGGACTTCATATTAAAATAGACCTCTGAGACACACCAACCAAATGTAATGTTGGACCCTCTTTGTGTCCTGAGATCCAACTACCTTTTTACATGTTTAAAATAAACACTTAAGGAGATAACAGGGAAATGTGAACATCAATTGGATTACGTGACGATACTAAGAAACTAAGGGGGACTTTTTGGGTGTGGTAATATCATGGTTTTGTTTCTATAAAAATTAAAAAAGAAAAAGAACTCATCTTTTAGAGACACATACTGAAGAACTTAAAGTAAAATAATATGATGCTTCATAATAATCCCAAACAGGATATAAGGTAGTTGGAGATATAAATGAAAAGTGTTTAGTAAAGCATAGATAACCGTTGAAGCTACGTAACTGGTATATAGTGATGTATTATTTTATTCTCTCTACTTTTTAATCAATAATAAACTAAATTCAAAATAAAATTAACAGTATCATCCTACTTATAAAATTTCCTTTCTCTGTAGTTTTTTCCTTTTAATCCTAATTTTTTGTTTTCTTCTGTGCATCTTGATCCTATCTTCCAAACTATTGTCATATAGGTCTTTTCTAGCAAATGGCTCTGATTTTTATGATAATTTCTTTTTTTAAGTCAGCTGACTTTATTTAAATTTTTTATTGTCATGTTAATCACCACACATCACATCATTAATTTTTGATGTAGTGTTCCAGGATTCATTGTTTGTGCATAACACCCAGTGCTCCATGCAGAATGTGCCCTCCTCAATACCCATCACCAGGCTAAGCCATCCCCCCACCCCCTCCCCTCTAAAACCCTCAGTTCGTTTTTCAGAGTCCATCGTCTCTCATGGTTCATCTCCCCCGTGGATTTCCCCCTCTTCATTCTTCCCCTCCTCCTATCATTTTTTTTTTCCTTAACATATATTGCATTATTTGTTTCAGAGGTACAGATCTGTGATTCAACAGTCTTGCACAATTCACAGCGCTCACCATAGCACATACCCAACCCAATGTCTATCACCCAGCCACCCCATCCCTCCCACCCCACCCCCACTAGAGCAACCCTCAGTTTCCTGAGATTAAGAATTCCTCATATCAGTGAGGTCATATGATACATGTCTTTCTCTGACTGACTTATTTCACTCGGCATAACACCCTCCAGTTCCATCCACGTCATTGCAAATGGCAAGATCTCATTCCTTTTCATGACTGCATAATATTCCATTGTATATATACACCACCTCTTCTTTATCCATTCATCTCTTGATGGACATCTTGGCTCTTTCCACAGTTTGGCTATTGTGGACATTGCTGCTCTAAACATTGGGGTGCACGTACCCCTTCAGATCCCTACATTTGTATCTTTGGGGTAAATACCCAGTAGTGCAATTGCTGGATTGTATGGTAGCTCTATTTTCAACTTTTTGAGGAACCTCCATACTGTTTTCCAGAGTGGTTGCACCAGCTTGCATTCCCACCAACAGTGTAGGAGGGTTCCCCTTTCTCCGCATCCCCGCCAACATCTGTTGTTTCCTGACTTGTTAATTTTAGCCATTCTGACTGGTGTGAGGTGGTATCTCATTGAGGTTTTGATTTGGATTGCCCTGATGCCAAGGGATGTTGAGCACTTTTTCATGTGTCTGTTGGCCATTTGGATGTCTTCTTTGGAAAAATGTTTGTTCATGCCTTCTGCCCATTTCTTGATTGGATTATTTGTTCTTTGGGTGTTGAGTTTGATAAGTTCTTTATAGATTTTGGCTACTAGCCCTTTATCTGATATGTCATTTGCAAATATCTTCTCCCATTCTGTCGGTTGTCTTTTGGTTTTGTTGACTGTTCCTTTTGCTGTGCAAAACTTTTTATCTTGATGAAATCCCACTAGTTCATTTTTGCCCTTGCTTCCCTTGCCTTTGGTGATGTTTCTAGGAAGAAGTTGCTGTGGCTGAGGTCGAAGAGGTTGCTGCCTGTGTTCTCCTTTAGGATTTTGATGGACTCCTGTCTCATATTTAGGTCTTTCAACCATTTTGAGTCTATTTTTATGTGTGGTGTTAGGAAATGGTCCAGTTTCATTCTTCTACATATGGCTGTCCAATTTTCCCAACATCATTTGTTGAAGAGACTTTTTTCCATTGGACATTCTTTCCTGCTTTGTCGAAGATCAGTTGACCATAGAGCTGAGGGTCCATTTCTGGGCTCTCTATTCTGTTCCATTGATCTATGTGTCTGTTTTTGTGCCAGTACCATCCTGTCTTGATGATGACAGCTTTGTAATAGAGCTGAAAGTCTGGAATTGTGATGCCGCCAACTTTGCTTTTCTTTTTCAACATTCCTCTGGCTATTTGGGGTCTTTTCTGATTCCATACAAATTTTAGGATTATTTGTTCCATTTCTTTGAAAAAGCTGGATGGTATTTTGATGGGGATTGCATTGAATGTGTAGATTGCTCTAGGCAGCATTGACATCTTCACAATATTTGTTCTTCCAATCCATAAGCATGGAACGTTTTTCCATTTCTTTGTGTCTTCCTCAATTTCTTTCATGAGTATTTTATAGTTTTCTGAGTACAGATCCTTTGCCTCTTTGGTTAGATTTATTCCTAGGTATCTTATGGTTTGGGGTGTAATTGTAAATGGGATCGACTCCTTAATTTCTCTCTCTTCTGTATTGTTGTTGGCGTATAGGAATGCCACTGATTTCTGTGCATTGATTTTATATCCTGCCACTTGACTGAATTCCTGTATGAGTTCTAGCAGTTTCGGGGTGGAGTCTTTTGGGTTTTCCACATAAAGTACCATATCATCTGCAAAGAGTGAGAGTTTGACTTCTTCTTTGCCAATCTGGATGCCTCTTATTTCTTTTTGTTGTCTGATTGCTGTGGCTAGGACTTCTAGTACTATGTTGAATACCAGTGGTGATAGTGGACATCCCTGCTGCGTTCCTGACCTTAGAGGGAAAGCTCTCAGTTTTTCCCCATTGAGAATGATATTCACTGTAGGTTTTTCATAGATGGCTTTTATGATATTGAGGTATGTACCCTCTATCCCTATACTCTGAAGAGTTTTGATCAAGAAAGAATGCTGTACTTTGTCAAATGCTTTTTCTCCATCTATTGAGAGGATCATATGATTCTCGTTCTTTCTTTTGTTAATGTATTGGATCATGTTGATTGATTTGCGGATGTTGAACCAACCTTGCAGCCCAGGGATAAATCCCACTTGGTTATGGTGAATAATCCTTTTAATGTACTGTTGGATCCTATTGGCTAGTATTTTGATGAGAATTTTTGCATCCATGTTCATCAAGGATATTGGTCTGTAATTCTCCTTTATGATGGGGTCTTTGGTTTTGGGATCAAGGTAATGATGGCCTCATAAAATGAGTTTGGAAGTTTTCCTTCCATTTCTATTTTTTTAGAACAGTTTCAGGAGAATAGGTGTTAATTCTTCTTTAAATGTTTGGTAGAATTCCCCTGGGAACCCATCTGGCCCTGGGCTTTTGTTTCTTGGGAGATTTTTGATGACTGCTTCAATTTCCTTAGTGGTTATAGGTCTGTTCAGGTTTTCTATTTCTTCCTGGTTCAGTTTTGGTAGTTGATACATCTCTAGGAATGCATCCATTTCTTCCAGGTTATCTAATTTGCTGGCATAGAATTGCTCATAATATGTTCTTATAATTGTATTTCTTTGGTGTTGGTTGTGATCTCTCCTCTTTCATTCATGATTTTGTTGATTTGGGTCATTTCCCTTTTTTTTTTTTAATAAGTCTGGCCAGGGATTTATCAATCTCGTTAATTCTTTCAAAGAACCATCTCCTAGTTTCTTTGATCTGTTCTACTGTTCTTTTGGTATCTATTTAATTGATTTCTGCTCTGATCTTTATTATTTCTCTTCTCCTGCTGGGTTTAGGCTTTACTTGCTGTTTTTTCTCTAGCTCCTTTAGGTGTAGGGTTAGGTTGTGTATTTGAGACCTTTCTTGTTTCTTGAGAAAGGCCTGGATTGCTATATGCTTTCCTCTCAGGACTGCCTTTGCTGCATCCCAAAGATTTTGAACAGTTTTGTTTTCATTTTCATTTGTTTCCATCAATTTTTTTAATTCTTCTTTATATTCCTAGTTGACCCATTCATTCTTTAGTAGGATGCTCTTTAGCCTCCATGTATTTGAGTTCTTTCCGACTTTCCTCTTGTGATTGAGTTCTCGTTTCAAAGTATTGTGGTCTGAAAATATGCAGGGAATGATCCCAATCTTTTGGTACCGGTTGAGACCTCATTTGTGACCTAGGATGTGATCTATTCTGGAGAATGTTCCATGGGCACTAGAGAAGAATGTGTATTCTCTTGCTTTGGGATGGAATGTTCCGAATATGTCTGTGAAGTCCATTTGGTCCAGTGTGTCATTTAACGTCTTTATTTCCTTGTTGATCTTTTGCTTAGATGATCTGTCCATTTCAGTGAGGGGGGTGTTAAAGTTCCCCACTATTATTGTATTGTTGTCCATGTGTTTCTTTAGTTTTGTTATTAATTGCCTTATATAATTGGCTGCTCCCATGTTAGGGGCATAGATATTTACAATTGTTAGATCTTCTTGTTGGATAGACACTTTAAGTAGGATATATATAGTGTCCTTCCTCATCTCTTATTACAGTCTTTGGTTTAAAATCTAATTTGTCTGATATAAGGATTGCCACCCCAGCTTTCTTTTGGTGTCCATTAACATGGTAAATGGTTTTTCACCCCCTCACTTTCAATCTGGGGGTGTCTTTGGGTCTAAAATGAGTCTCTTGCAGGCAGCATATTGATGGGTCTTGTTTTTTAATCCAATCTGATAGCCTGTGTCTTTTGATTGGGGCATTGAGCCCATTTACATTCAGGGTATCTATTGAAAGATATGAATTTAGTGCCACTGTATTGCCTGTAAGGTGACTGTTACTGTATAATGTCTGTGTTCCTTTCTGATCTATGCTGCTTTTAGGCTCTCTCTTTGCTTAGAGGACCCCTTTCAATATTTCTTGGAAGGCTGCTTTCGTGTTTGCAAATTCCTTTAGTTTTTGTTTGTCCTGGAAGCTTTTTATCTCTGCTTCTATTTTCAATGATAGCCTAGCTGGATATAATATTCTTGGCTGCATATTTTTCTTGTTTAGTGCTCTGAATATATCATGCCAGTCCTTTCGGGCCTGCCAGATCTCTGTGGATAGGTCTGTTGCCAATCTAATGTTTCTACCATTGTAGGTTACAGATCTCTTCTCCCGAGCTGCTTTCAGGATTTTCTCTTTGTCTCTGAGACTCGTAAGTTTTACTATTAGATGTCGGGGTGTTGACCTACTTTTATTGATTTTGAGAGGGGTTCTCTGTGCCTCCTGGATTTTGATGCCTGTTTCCTTCCCCACATTAGGGAAGTTCTCTGTTATAATTTGCTCCAATATACCTTCTGCCCCTCTCTTTCTTCTTCTGGGATCCCAATTATTCTAATGTTGTTTCATCTTATGGTATTGCTTATCTCTCGATTTCTGCCCTCATGATCCAGTAGTTGTTTATCTTTTCCTCAGCTTCTTTATTTTCTATCATTTGCTCTTCTATATCGCTGATTCTCTCTTCTGCCTCATTTATCCTAGCAGTTAGTGCTTCCATTTTTTATTGCACTTCATTAATAACCTTTTTGATTTCGACTTCGTTAGATTTTAGTTCTTTTATTTCTCCAGAAAGGGTTTCTCTAATAACTTCCACGTTTTTTTCAAGCCCAGCTAGTATCTTTAAAATCATGATTCTGAACTCTAGGTCCGATATCATACTAACGTCCATATTGTGTAGGTCCCTGGCAGTCGGTACTGCCTCTTGTTCTTTTTGTTGAGGTGATTTTTTCCATCTTGTCATTTTGTCTAGAGGAGAACAGATGAATGAGAGAACAAAATGCTAACAGGGTAACAACGTCCCCAGAAAATATACTCTAAACAAATCAGAAAAGACCTGAAACCAGGGGAAAAGAAAGGGAAAGAAAGAAAAAAAAAAAAAAAAAGGAAGAAAGAAAAAGATAAAAACAAACAGAACAAAACAAAAAAAACAGAATATGATCAAATATGATCAGGCTGGTGCATAGATCAGTGCCACACACTAGATTTTGGGTGTATTTTGGTCTGTTAGAAGAAAGTGTCTCCCAAAATTTTAAAGAAAGAGAGACTTATATATGTACAAATTGAGGGTTGATACGATGAAGGGATGGAATATGCCTGTAAAGATGAAAATTATAAAAAAATTTATAAAAGGAATTGATAAGACCAGAAGTTGTTTGAAAAAACAAAGAAGAGGATTTTAAAAAAAGAAAAGAAAGAAAGAAAAAAAGGGGAAGAGAATATGATCGGGCAGGAGACTGGAACAAAGCCATACACTAGAGATTTAGGGTATATTTTGATCTGTTAGAAGAAACTGCATCTCAAAATTTTAGAGAACAACTTATATATATTTGCCAAAAATAAGGGTAACTACTATGAAGGGATAGACTATGACTATGATAGAATATGATAAAAAGGGGATTAATAAGATGTTGGTTGAAAAAAGGAAAAAGAAAAATTAAAAAAAAAGACAGTTAAAAAAAAATTTACTTTGAAAGACTAAAGAATCATGGTAAAAAAGCCATGAATTCTATGTGCAGTATTCCCCTAGCGCTGGAGTTCTCCCGTTCTCACTGATCGGTAAACTTAGTCTTGGCTGGCTGTTCTTGCTGATCTTCTGGGGGAGGGGCCTGTTGCCGTGGTTCCCAAATGTCTTTGCCGGAGGCGGAATTGCCCCGCCCTTGTCAGTCCGGGTTAAGTAATCTGCTCAGCCTTGCTCTCAGAATCTTTTGTTCCCTGCAAGCTTTCGGTACAGCTTTGGAGGACGATAGTGAAAATGGCGGCCTCCCAATCTCCGCCCCAGAGGAGCCGAGAACTCGGGGCCCCGCTCCTCAGTGCGTCCCCAGAGAAAAGCAGTCAATCTCTCCCGTCTCCCCGGTCTCTGGCCGCACTCTGCTCACCCGGCCTGTGACCAAGCATTTCTATCTTTGGCACCCAACGCAGTGTGGAGTCTCCAAACCCAGCAGATCCATGCAGTGCGCTCCCGCGCTGCTCCTCCCAGGGGAGGAAGGGGAGTCTCCCCGGATCTGCCACTTGTTGGGTCCCTGCTGGTGGAGCAGTGGCCCGACTGTGTTGCCAATCACAGTTTATGGCAACTTGAGCTGAAAGCCCGCGCCTCGGCTCCGTCTCTGCAGCCGGCTTCCCTGCCCCAATACCTGGGAGCTCTGCCACACTCAGGCACCCCTGGTCTTTCTGTGACCCTGAGGGTCCTGAGAGCACACTGTACCATGAGGGTTCCACCCCCGTTTAGCCAGTGAAGCAACGTCCCTCAGTGGAGCCGACTTCTAAAAGTTCTGATTTTGTGCTTCACAGCTCTATCACTTGCCAGAAGCGGTCGACAGAGGCCCCCTCCCCCGCCATCTATCCTCCCGAATATCACCTCGGATACACTTCTCCGTACGTCCTACCTTCCAGAAAGTGGTTGCTTTTCTGTTCAGAGAGTTGTTGCTATTCTTTTTTCAATCTCCTGTTGAGTTTGTAGGTATTCAAAATGGTTTATCCCTATTCCTGAGACCAGACGAAATCCAGGTCTACTCCTCCGCCATCTTGCTCCGCCCTCTATGATAATTTCTACTTTTAAATTTTCATTTAATTTCTTTTTTTATCTTCTTTTATTTCATTTTTCTAGATCCTTTGGATTTATTTACCTTTCCCTACCCTCTGGATAAAAGCACATATGATTTATTTTGAATATTTTTAAACACTAATGGATTTAAGACTACAAATTTCTTCTGAGCATTAATGCTTTGGTTTTAAGGCAAGATTTGATATATGATATTTTTATTGTCATTAAATTTAAAAGTTTATACTTTCTGCCTTTAGCCCAAGAGTTATTAAGAAGTATGCTGTTAAAGCCCAAAACCAGTAGGAAGGAAGGATATAATAGATATTAGAAAAGAATTACATGAAATAGAGACTAAAAAACAATAGAACTGATTAATGGAACCCGTTGCGGGTTCTTTGAAAAGACAAACAAAACTGATAAGCCAGACTCATCAAGAAAGAAGAGAGGATTCAAATCAAATCAGAAATGGAGGAGAAGTAACAACTGACACTACAGAAATACAAAGGATTATAAAAGATTATGAAAAATCATGTGCCAACAAATTAAAAACCTAGAAAAAAATGGATACATTCCTAAAAACATATAACCTCCCAAAACTGAATCAGTAAGAAATAGAAAATTTGAACAGACCAATTACTAGCAATTGAAGCAGTAATCAAAAACTCTCAACCAACAAAAGTCCAGGATCAGATGCCTTCGCAGGTGAATTTTACCAAATATTTAAAGAAGAGTGAATGCCTATTCTTCTCAAACTATTCCAAGAAAATAGAAGAGAAAGGAAAGCTTCCAAATTCATTCTATGAGGCCAGCATTACCCCAAAACCAATACCAGAAAAAGACACAAAACAAAGGAAAAAGTATAGGCCAATATCTCTGATGAACATAGATGCGAAAATCCTCAGCAAAATAGCAGCAAACCAAATCCAACAATACATTTAAAAAAATGATTCACCATAATCAAGTGGGATTTATTCCTGGGCTTCAAGGGTGGTTCAATATTCACAAATCAACCAACATGATACATCACATCAAGAGGAAGAATAAAGACCATATGATTTTAGTAGATGCAGATATAGCATTTGACAAGGTACAATATTCATTCATGATAAAAACCTTCAACAAAGTAGGTTTAGAGGGAAAATGCCTCAACATAACAAAGCTATATATGAAAAAACGACAGCTAACATCATATTCAGTGGTGAAAATCTAAGAGTTTTCTCCTAAGATCAGGAACAAGATAAGGATGTCCACTCTCACCACTTTTTTCAACATAGTACTGGAAGTCCTAGCCATGGCAATCAGACAAGAAAAAGAAATAAAAGGCATTCAAATTGGTAAGGAAGGAGTAAAACCTGCAGTATTTGCAGATGATGTGATACTATATATAGAAAACCCTAAAGACTCTACCAAAAAACTACTAGAAATGATAAATGAATTCAGTAAAGTCATAGGATACAAAATTAATATATAAAAATCTGTTGCATTTCTATATACTAATAATGAAGTAGCAGAAGGAAAAATTAAGAAAACAATCTCATTTATATTTGCCTCAAGAAGAATAAAATATCTAGGAATAAACTTAACTAAGGATGTGAAAGACCTGTACTCTGAAAATTATAAAACACTGATGAAAGAAATTGAAGATGCCACAAACAAATGGAAAGATCATGGAGTGGAAGAACCAATATTGTTAAAATGTCCATACTATGCAAAACGATCTCCAGATTTAATGCAATCCCTATCAAAATACTAACAACATTCTTCATATAACTAGGACAAATAATCCTAAAATTTGGATTTGTATGGAACTAAAAAAGACCCTGAGTAGCCAAAGCAATTTTGAGAAGGAAGAATAAAGCTGGAGGTACTGATCCCAGATTTCAAGATCTACTATAAAGCTATATTAATCAAAATAGTACAGTACTGGCACAAAAAAAGACACAAAGATCCACGGAACAGAATAGAGACCCTAGAACTAAACTTACACTTTTATGGTCAATTACAACTAAGAAGATAAGAATATACAATGGGGAAAAGTCAGTCTTTTCAACAATGGTGCTGGGAGAACTGGACAGGTATATGCAAAACAATGAAACTGAACCACTTTGTAACACCATACACAAAAATAAACTCAAAGTGGTGTAAAGACCTAAATGTGAGACCTGAAACCATAAAAATCCTAGAAGTGAACATAGACATTAATTTCTTTGGCATCAGCCATAGAAACATTTTTCTAGATACTTCTCCTCAGGCAAGGGAAACAAAAGCAAAGTTAAACTACTGGGACTGCAGCAAAATGAAAGCTTCTGCACAGTGAAGGAAACCATCAACAGAAAGGATAACCCTAGTGAATGAGAGAAAATATTTGCAAATCATATATCTGATAAGGGGTTAATATCCAAAATACATAAAGAACTTTTACAATGCCAAAAAACCAAATAATCCAATTAAAAATGGGCAGAAGATCTGAATAGACATTTTCCCAAAGATAACACACAGATGGGCCAACAGACACATGAAAAGATGCTCAGTATCTCTCATCCTCAGGGAAATACAAATCAAGACTACAATGAAATATCATCTTATACATCAGAATAGTAGAATCAAAAACATAAGAAATAACAAGTGTTGGTAAGGATGTGGAGAAAAAGGAACCCTTGTGCACTGTTGGTAAGAGTCCAAACAGCCACAGTGGAAAACAGTATGGAGGCTCCTCAAAATTTGAAAAAGAATTACCATATGAATCAGTAATTCTACTACCCAAAGAAAATGAAAACACTAATTCAAAAAGATACATGCACCTTAATTATAGCAGCCAAGATATTGGAGCAACCCAAGTGTGAATCCATAGATAAATAGATACAGAAGATAGCTTTATATATACATGTAATATATAGAATATATATATGTAATATATATAGAATATATATAATGTGTATAATGTATAGTATATATAATATATATAGGAATATGGAGTTTCCTGAGTCATAAAAAATGAAATCTTGCCATTTGTGACAACATGGATATAGCTAGAAGGTATAATGCTAAGTAAAATAAATCAGACACAGAAAGACAAATGCTATATGATTTCACTTATGTGGAATCTAAAAAACCAAAACAAATGAACAAACACAGGGCAAAAAGAGACAAACTCTTAACTACAGAAAACAAACTGGTGGTTGCTGGGGCAGGGGAAGAGAGGGTGAAATAGATTAGAAATATTAGATTAGAAATACTAGAAATATTAGAAATAGAATAGTACTAATAGTACTAATCATGATGAGCACAGAATAATGCAGAGTTGCTGAATCATTATATTGTACACCTGAAACTAATATAACACTGTATGTTAATTATACCTCAATTTAAAGAATAAGTCTGCTGTCAAATTTTGAGTAACATGTTATATTATAGCAGGGCAATCTTTTTATGGTCACTGTATATGGTCTCTATGATAGCAATCTTTTCAAATTGTTGAGATATCCTTGGTGGCTTTGATATTATCTTTTGTGATTGATTTGGTCATTGTGTTAATAATGTGAATTGATTATTAAATAGATCTTCATTAGCTCAAGTTTTCTGATTGTTATTCAAACCCTCAAGATCATCACTGTTTATTTCCTTCTTAGTATATAGTTTTCTGAGAAATGTGTATTAAAATCCTGCATTTTGCGGATTTTTCAATTTTTCCTTGAAGCTTTTTCTTTGAAAAAAACAAAAACATTTTGGAGCTCTGTCGTTAAATGAATAGTGCTATATCTACTTGATGGATTCTACTGTCAACTATATAATCATGAAGGATCTCTTTGTATTAGTTGTCTGTTGCTGCATAAAAAAAACACCCTAAAATTGGCAGCTTAAAACAATAAATAGTGATTATCTCACAATTTCTGAAGGTCAGGAATATAGGACAACTTAACGGGGTGATTCTGACTCAGGGTCTGTCATGAGGTTGCAGTCAAGATGCTGAGCAGAGCTGCAGTCATCTGAAAGTTTGGGGATGAAGGACCTACTTCGGTCCTACCTGGTGCCTCATTCACATGTTTTTGGCTGGAGGCTTTTCCTAAGATACATTGGTATGCCACTGCACAGACCTCTCGATCAGGCTGTTTGAATGTCCTGATGACATGGCTACTAGTTGCCCGCAAAACAAGTGTTCAGAGACAAAGGGATTGAAAAGGAAGCCACAACACATTATATTACCTCGTTTCAGAAATTATAACTGAAATGAGTTGTAGTCCAGCTCATAGTCAAGGGGATGAGAGGATAAGGCACCAACTTTTGGAAAGAGAAATATCAAGTCAAATATCAAATATCAGGACCTATTTTTAAAGTACCTCACTTGTCCTTCTCTAATCTTTTTGCATACATATATTTTGTCTGATACTTGGTTTTGGCAGCATTTATTTGTATATCTTTTTCCATTTGAACTTTCCCATGTAAATTTGAGTTTGGAGGGTTTTTTTTATATGCAACATATATCAGGATATTTTAAAAATCCAATCTTATGGTCTCTGGTTTTCAATAGGTGAACTTCATTCATTCACATTTTGCATTATAATTACTGACTAGACATTCTTAACAGCTTATTTTTTATTTTCTATTTACTATGCCATTTGTGATTTCCTTTTGATTATTTCCTATTCGCTTTTCAGTAATTCATTAAGCTTTCTTTCTTGTATTTTTCCTATCTATTGGTTCCAAGGTTATGCTGTTTGTGTTAGTCTGATAGTGCTGCCATGACAAAATACCATCGGCTGGGTGCTTTCAACAACAGAAATGTATCTTCTCACAATTCTGGAGGCTAAAGGCCCAAGATGAAGCTGTTGACAGGTTTGGCTTCTTCCTGAGGCCTCTCTCTCTCATTGGCTTGCAGAGAGCCACCTCCTTGCTGTAAACTCTCATGGCCTTTCCTCTGTGCACATGCATCCCTGGTGACTCTTCTTTTTATAAAGACACTCTCATATTGCATTAGGGATCCACTTTAACGGCCTATCTCCAAATCCAGTCACACTGAGGGTTAAAGCTTAAACATATGGATTTGGGAGGGCATGGGGAGAGAATTTATTCCACAACACCATCTATTCCTATTTTTCTTGTGTATAGTCCTAAATTCTTAGCATACTCACATCAACTTACTTTTTTAACAAGAGCTGGGGAAATTAGTATTTATTTATTTTGACTTTTTTCCTCTCATGCACCCTACTGTAACCTGATTATTCACCCTTGCTTGCCCAGGCACATTTTTCCAATTCCTAGTATCTCTTTCCATAGGCATGGGGAAATTCTGGTGCTTTTTCCAACCTTGGGAGCAGTATTCTCCTCTTGACATTCAGGTTTCTGCTTTCTTTCTCAATCTCATTTTGTCTGTTTTACAGCTTTCAGTGGATTCCTCACAGCTTCTGGTCCATCATACATTCTTGTTTTGAATTCCAGTTATAAATTTTAAATACACACACACACACACACACATACACACACACACACACACACGTTCCATCATTTCTAGAGATTTGGCACAGGAGGGAGAGGTTGATGTATGCACTCAACCCAGGGTCTTAAAACAGAAGAGGTACATTTCATTTAGAAGTTAATTCTTTAGAATGAAGACTTCTGACTGGGAAAACTGAAATTGGAAGTCCAACTGGGTAAGTCTGAGTCAATAGAAGCCAGAAACGTCTATAGTTATAATATTTAAAATTACAACTATATTGTATGTAATGAATGGTAATTCTTATTTCAGAAGTTAGCAGGTATAAAACTCCTCTATAGAGAAACAGTGCCAAAGAGGCAATTTTATGTCAACTTGATCATCAAGCAAGTGCCTAGGAGTGGCAGATGTAAGCCACACTACAGAAATCATGCCAATGAAAGACAAACTACCCAGTAGTGTCATGCCAAGGGAAGGCACAGATGGCTGGAGAGCAGCAGCTATAGGTCTTTTTATAGCATTATCAAATGGCACACACTTGACATTCCAACTGGTCCTGTGCCAATGGCCAAGGTAATTAGGGATGCCAACGTGAGAATGTTCAGAAGGCATACTCATCTTCATGCCATCCAACATGGGGCCAGAGAAGCAATCTTGGGTGGCAAATGAGTAGTTTTATGCCACAGTAATAATTAGGTTGGAGAGGTTACCTGAATTTTCAAAAGCAGAACAAGATCCCAAAGACACAAAATTAAAAGCAGCATTTCTGTGACCAATAGAAACAGACTCCCAAACCACAAAGCTTCTACCTAGAAAAACATGGACAATAAATAGTCTAGAGCCATGACAATAGTGAAAATTTTTTTCTTTAAAAAAATTTTAAGCAACCTCAGAGTTAGAGAAGTTTCAAATACAGGACAAAGATTTTTCCTTCTGAATTATTTGAGAGGAAGTTGCCAAAACACTCCTGAATACTTTGGTGTTTATTTCCTACTAATTAGGACATTCTCCTATATAACCACAATCAAATCATCAAAATCATAAGGTTACACTGATAACATTCCAGCTTAAATCACTGAAATTGCACCAACTGTTCCAGTAATGTTTTTCATATCACAAAGATCAATTTCTTGACAGATTTAGTTGTTATGTCTTTTTAGACTCCTTTAGTATACATTAGTTTAGTCTTCCTTTCATTCACATGAACTTGGCATTTTTTGGATAGTATAGGTTAGTTTTTATAATGTCCCTCAATATGGGTTCAACTGATGTTTCCTCAGGATTAGATGCCGGTTATGCATTTTTTTGCAGGAATATCACAGAATGGCTGTTGTGTTCTTATTGTAGTATATAAGGTAGCAAATTATTTTGATTTGTTCCATTATTGATGATGGCTTTTTGATCACTTAATTAACATGGTGTTTACCAGCTTTCCACTGTAAAGTTACTCTTTCTTTTTTAAATAGCACATACTTTGTGGGGAAATATTTTGAGACAATGTAAATACCCTGTATCTCAGGAAACTTTTACAGTTATAGCATCCATTAATTATTCTTGCCTTACTCCATTATGACTATAATATCTGCCAAACTGTGATTTTCTCAATCATTCCTTTTACATTTATTAGTTGGGTTTATTTACTTATGTACTTACTTGAATCAATATGGACTCAATGGCAATTTATTATATACAACTGATTATAATCATCCCACATATTTTGATAAAATTCAATTCAAAATATTTCCTAAATTCTCTTATGATTTCTTCTTTGACCCATGAGACTTTTAGAGAAATACTGCTTAATATGCAAATAGTTGGGAACTTTGTTGATAATTTGAATGCTACTGAATTGTAATTTAATTCCTTTGGTGTCATAGTTCACTCTTCTAAAGTGTATTGTGCTTTATTTTTGGACCAGCATATAATCTATGTTTAGTGAATGTTCCACATGCATTTGAAAAAAAAAGTGCATTCTTTTCTTTTTGTCAGAGAGAGAGTGAGAGAGAGCACAAGCAGAGGGAGCAGCAGGCAGAGAGGCTGAACCAGACTCTCCGCTGAGCAGGGAGCCCAATGCGGGACTCAATCCCAGGACCTTGGGATCCTGACCTGAGCTGAAGGCAGATGCTTAATCAACTGACCCACTCAGCCATCCCAAGAATGTGCATTCTAAAGTTGTTGAATATAGGTTCAAAAAACATCAGGTCAAGTTGGTGGATAGGTTCATATATTCTGTATCCTTATGGACTTTTTGTAACTACTTAGTCTGTGAATTACTACATTTGTCTATTTTTCTTTTTTGGTTGTCATCTTTTGCTTTGTATATTTGAAACTCAGTTATTTTGTATATAAACATTTAGAATTATGTCTTTCTGCTGACCTTTTATTATCATGAGTATCTCTATGTCTTTTAATACTTCCTTTGTTCTGAAATCTACTTTGTCTGGTACTTATGTTTTGTGTGTTGTATCTTTTAAATTTGTGTCATAATAACTAATGTGTTTCTCTTACAGACAGAATATAAGTAGGTCTTGCTTTTTATCCAGTTTGACAATCTTAGACTTAAAAAAAATTCAATCTGCATTTTAATTAGAGTGTCCAGTTAATCTAAATTTAATTTTCCTTCCTGTCCTACCCTCTTTTGGATTGAGTATTTTAAATGTCTTTTTAAATTTTCCTCTATTGACTTTTTTTTTTAGATGCATACCTATTTAAATTTTTAAGAAAACCCTCTAGGCACTACAATACACAGTGTTAACTTATCACAGTCTGCTTAGAATTAATATTGTACCACTTTTTTAAAATTTTATTTTATTATGTTATGTCACCATACATTACATCATTAGTTTTTGATGTAGTGTTCCATGATTCACTGTTTTCGTATAACACCCAGTGCTCCATGCAGTACGTGCTCTCCTTAATAGCCATCACCAGGCTAACCCATCCCCCCACCCCTCTCGCCTCTAAAACCCTCAGTTTGTTTCTTAGAGTCCATAGTGTCTCATGGTTCATCTCTCCCTCTGATTTCCCCCCCCTTCATTTTTCCCTTCCTTCTCCTAATGTCCTCCATGCTATTCCTTATGTTCCACAAATAAGTGAAACCATATGAATATTGACTTTCTCTGCTTGACTTATTCACTTAGCATAATCTCCTCCAGTCCCATCCATGCAGATAAAGGGCTGGTATCCAAGATCTGTAAAGAACTTTTCAAACTTAACATCCAAAAAACAAGTCAAAAAAAAAAATGGGCAGAAGACATGAACAGACACTTCTCTGAAGAAGACATACAAATGGCTAACAGACACATGAAAAAATGTTCACCATCATTAGCCATCAGGGAAATTCAAATCAAAACATTGAGATACCACCTTACACCAGTTAGAATGCAAAAACTGACAGGGTAAGAAACAACAAATGTTGGAGAGGTTGTGGAGAAAGGGGAACCCTCTTACACTGTTGGTGGGAAGACAAGTTGGTACAGCCACTTTGGAAAACAGTGTGGAGGTGCCTCAAAAAATTAAAAATAGAGCTACCCTATGACCCAGCAATTGTACTACTGGGTATTTACCCCAAAGACACAGATGTAGTGAAAAGAAGGGCCATATGCACCCCAATATTCATAGCAGCAATGTCTGCAATAGCCAAACTGTGAAAGAGCTGAGATGCCCTTCAACAGATGAATGGATAAAGAAGATGTGGTCCATATATACAATGGACTATTACTCAGCCATCAGAAAGGATGAATATTGTACCACTTTTGGTAAAAGGTATGACTCTTACAATGGTATGATTCCATTTTACCATCCACCGATGATGTTAGGATGTTACTGTCATTCATTTCACATCTACATGTTATAAATACCACAATGAATTATTATTTTGCTTTGGACAATTATCTGTTAAAGAATTTTTTACATGAGGAAAAAATACTTTTACTACTAATCCACATTTACCATTGCCAGAGCTCTTCATTCTTTTCTATAGACCATGTTTCTATCTAGTATAATATTTGTTCTGCCTGAAGAATTTCCTTTAAATTTTCTTGTAGTGCAGGTCTCCTGAGTTGGTGCTATCTCAATTTCATTTATTCAAAAGTGTCTTTATTTCACTATTTTAAGATAATTTTCACTAGATATAAAATTTTGTATTGTGAGTTATTTTTTCAGTACATTAAAGATGTTACATTATCTTTTGGCATCATTTTTCTGTTGAGAAGTCAGCCATAATTCATATTAGTTGGTCCTTCTACGTCCTTTTGTTTGTTTATTTTCTGGATATTTTTTAGATTTTTCTCTTCACCATTGTTTTTCAATAGTTTGGATAAGCTGTGCCAAGATGTGGTGTGCCTGAGTATTGCTTTGTCTATTTGGAGTTCACTGAGCTTCTTGGAAATGTAGACTGTTTTCCACGAATAACATGTATTTTAGACCAGCTGATTTTGATTTCACAAATTACTGAGGCTTTATTATTTTTGTAATATTTTTCATTCCTTTTATTAAGATTGGATGATTTCTACTAATCTGTCTTGATATCTGTGGATCCTTTATTATATTGTACAATCTTTTGCTAAACCTATCCAGGGAATTTTTCATTTCAGATTTTATATTTTTCAGTTCTAGAATTTCTTTTTCCCCTTTTAAGTTTTCTTATCTCTGCTAAGAATCCCTATATATTCAATCATTATGTTCATCTTTTCCTTTAAAATACTTGAACTTATAATAGTTGCTCCGAAGCTTTTTTCCTCTCCTTTCAACATCTGGGTCCTCTCAGGATCTCTTACCATTAGCTCCTTTTCCTCTTCATTATACATCACATTTTCCTGCATCTCACATACCTAATAATGTGTTACTGTGTGATGTATATAGGGGACATCACATTATAAGGAGTTTGGGTAATATTGTCTTTTAAAGGGTGTTGAATTTTGTACTAGCAAGGCATTAAATTAGTGGTGGATTCTTTTGACCATGTCCAGTTAGTTTTGTGATTTTTAAAGATCTCTTTCAGTTTTATACAGAGTCCTGGGATATGGCTTTTATGTTCAAACATGGCATTTCTGTGGTTTCATATAAATGCCCAGTGAAGTTGCTTCACTTTGATCCAGAATTCCAGCATCTCTCAGCATTATGCAGCCTCTCCATTTATTTATTTATTTTAAGATTTTATTTATTTGTCAGAGAGAGAGCACAGCAGGGGGAGGGGCAGAGGGAGAAGCAGGTTCCCCACTGAGCAAGGAGTCTGATGTAGGACTCGATCCCAGGACCCTGGGAACATGACCTGAGCTGAAGACAGACGCTTAATTGACTGAGCCACCCAGGCGTCCCAGCAGCCTCTCCATTTAGCTCTCAGTCTCACAGAAGTGACTCTTTGGTAAGCCTTGTGTACTTGTGGCTTAGCCTTCCATCAAGGACCCAAAGGAGCCACCTTGTAGACTTCTGGATCCCCACTCTTCACACAGATTTTCCCATTCTGGTATGTTGCCCCACAAATTCTAGATCACTCATCATCTCTGAATTCTGAATTCTTATCTTTGGCTCTCCAGTTGAGTGACATTACTGGTCTCTGTTCTGGAAATTATATAGAGAGCCATCTGTGTATTCCCTATTTTTTAAGAAGCAAAGTCCTGCAGGACTTACTGTCCAATGCCTAAATATAGTTGTCTAATATTTTGTTCAGTTTTATAGTAGTTTACAGTGGGAGGGCAAGTATGAAAACCAATTTGTTCATTAGCTGGAAGTGGAAAATCGTCTTCCCTTACCAGTAATATTTTAAAACAGTTGAGCCAATATTGATTATATAAATATTCCTTTTTGCTTGGGTTTTGGTAGGAAATAACCTTGAACTGCAGGGGTCAATGAGAAACTAATGTGTTTTTTTTTTTAAGATTTTATTTATTTATTAGACAGAGAGAGCACAAGCAGAGGGAGTAGCAGAGGGAGAGGGAGAAGCAGGCTCCCCACTGAGCAGGGAGCTTGACGCGGGGCTCGATACCAGGACGTCGAGATCATGACCTGAGCTGAAGGCAGATGCTTAAACATCTGAGCCATCCAGGTGCCCCAGAAACTACTGTTTTTTTTAAAGGACAGGAAATTGGGGACAGACACTTTAAAAAGTGTTGTACTTATCCAGTTCACATGACACTCTAAGATACAACTCTTCTTCATGTCTCCCAAGATGCAGATGGGTTCTCAAAGAGCAGACTCACAGTCCTAGAAGATCTATCAATATCATGTTTGACATATTCCATATCTATCTCTAAGAAAACTATCACTAAACATGTGAAAGTATTCTTCCCTGGAGCCATGAATGAGACATAGGGAAATAGGCATTGGTGTTATTTTTCTGTGGTCCTTCCTATATTCACTGTATACTTCCTTTTATTATAGATTAAGATCTCTTAATCTGGATGAATGATACTCTAAATAAACCAGGGTTCTGTAAATCATTTAAGCTAGATCAGATGTCATTCTGCAATAAACAGATAATGTTCTTACAGATAACTTCTGAATTTTAGTAAATAATAAAAGGAAAAGAATAGTTTCTTGAACTTAGTTAGGGGGAGTCATCAAGTCACAAATCACAGCTTTGGGAAACTTCCAAATTTTTAGTTTATATAAGTCGTTTGGTATAAATGGAATTAGTATGAACTTTAGAGTCAAAAACATCTGAGTTTGACACATAATTCTTAGTTTTCCTTATAATCAGTTTTATCAACTATAAATAGGTATAATAATTCTATTGGTTAGGATTATTATGAAAATTAAATAGTTGCTTATATTATCTTATTTTATCTTATAAGATAATTTATAAAATAGTATAATATATATTATATATTATATTAACATAATATGTTATATCATTATATAAGGCATTATCTGGTATAATGCTTTTGCAGATGATCAAGAAAAGTTAACTGCTTTAATTTTGTGAGATGTAATGATTTTGTTGCTGATAATCATAAAGCACTTGGCATGCCCTCAAGAAAGACAGACTATAAATTTAAGCAGGCATAAACACAAATATCTTCTATTATCAAAAAGGAAAGCTCTGCATTATTAACCTTATAAGATTAATACAATTCTTCAACTTGAAAGGCTGAAATTTTTTTTTTACTTTTTTGAAAATAAGATAAAGTTTAAAAAACTTAGGTTTTTCTTTTTTTGATGCTTTTGCTATAATTGAACAATAAACCCTAGTATATACAACATCTTATAAAATTTCATTTGTTCCATTTTGGGCATAAAATTGATGATATGTCATGCTTTAAAGTAGAATTTGTGACATTTAAAGCTCTTAATGATTAATAATTCAGACATAATAGCACACTGCAGGGGGTTATCCAGAATTGGAAAGCAGCTAGTGCCAATTTTAACACTTTACTCACCTTCTAAAAATATTCTACAGAACTTCTGATTCCAGTTACCCAGATAAGGATATATCAGCCAATACTCTTGCTGATAGCAACTAGAACAGCTGGATAAAATAATTTTTAAAATTCTGCTTGAAGATATTGGAGAACTACCAAGACAGTGAGTATTTGAAGGACCAAGATTCTAGACAGAAGCAAAGCCCAGAGAGGTAAGCCTGACATTTGGTGCTGCTTTTGCTTTTCAAAGCATTTGCCAATATGTAATTGGCGGCCAAGAGGGTGAGAAACTTAACAGAAAGTAGTGTTTGAAAAGTTGAGAAACTGCAGAGAGCTTTAGGTAGAGTCAATGGGCAAAGACCACAAAGTTATACTTCAGGGTCTGCTAAAAGTGCAGGGCTTCCAACTAGGTTCCTGAGGGGCTACACTCTTGATGTAAGTATAAAGTAGAAATAAGCCAGTTCTTAGACTGAAACTCATCTTCAAATAAACTCAATCCCAGAATAGATTAAGGTATCATTTAACCCCTACCCTAACTACCTGCCAAGTAAATTTTGCTTCAATTTACAAGAAGCAAAAGTAAATTCTTTCTGCAGGAAAACAGCATCATACACAGCCTCAAATTATCACTACATTTTTAAAATTCTATATACAACACTCAATAAAAAAAGAACAAAGAGATAAGACCAAATGATCCCAAAACAAGAACAAAAAGATCCAATTAGAGGAAAAATGTAACTAATAAGCAAATTGGAGGGAAAAATGGAATAATATAATTAACATAATAAAGGGCAAGGGTGGTTAGATAAAAGGACATAGAATAGGTGGAACAAATAGAAAAGAAAGAGGGTAGGACAAACACAATTGTATTATTTATATTATAATTCAATTAAATAATTTAATTGAAAGACAAAGGTGACAGTTGATTATAAATATACAATTATATATTGTTTACAAGAGATACAACTTAAATATAAGGAGATATGCATACATGATATATGAAACAAATACAAACCAAAATAAAACTGGTGTAGGTATACTTTGAGATGAAGTAGGTTATTTTTTAAAATTTTTATTTATTTATTTGAAAGAGAGACACAGTGAGAGAGGGAACACAAGCAGGGGGAGTGGGAAAGGGAGAAGCAGGCTTCCCGCCGAGCAGGGAGCCCGATGCGGGGCTCGATCCCAGGACTCTGGGATCAGGACCTGAGCCGAAGGCAGACGCTTAATGACTGAGCCACCACCCAGGTGCCCCTAGATGAAGTAGGTTTTAAGGCAAGAAGCATTATTACAAAATAGAAGAATGTTTCATAATGATGAAATCTCAATATACCAAGAAAATTGGCATGCATCTAATTACACAGTGTTAAACCAAAACAAAAAAGACAAGTCCACAATTATAGTGGGAAATTTTAAAACACAGTCTCAGTGAGGATACAGAAGAACTGAAAAACATGACTAACAAACTTGATTTTATATGGAATACTGCATTCAACAACTGTGAACTGTAGACTGCACATTTTCTTCAACGCACATGGAAATCTTACCATTGACCATATAATGAGCCATAAAAGAATCTCAATAAATTTCAAAGGGTTGATGTGATACAGAATAGGTTAAGGGGTGTGTGTGTGTGTGTGTGTGTGTGTGTGTGTGTGTGTGTCTCCCTAGGAAATGTTTTATTGTTTGAAATTAGGAAATATACTTTAAGAAACCTAGAGCAAAGAAGAATTCCCAACAGAAATGTTAGAAATAGCTTGAGCTGAATGATAATGAAAAATAGACACAAAAAATTGTCAGAATGCAATCAAAGCCATGCTTAAATGGAAATTATACCCTTGAATGCATACATTAAGAAACAGAAGCTGAAAAATCCATGACTTAAGCATCTATCACAAGTTAGAGTAAGAACAACACATTTAAACAAACTTGGAAGACTTACACTATTGGATATAAATATTTATAAAGTAATTAAGGCAGTTTGGTATTGGAGCAAGGACAGAGTCTAGTAGTAGACCTACACATATATATGGGCACTTGGTTTATGTTTATTGAATTATAGTTGACATACAGTATTACATTATTTGCAGGTATACAACAGTTCAACCGATCTATACATTATGCAATGCTTACCATGATAAATGTAGTTACCATTTGTCAACACACAAAGTTATTACAGTATTATTGACTATATTCCCTATGCTGTACTTTTCATCTCCCTAACTTATTTTATATGTGCAGGATTGTAGCTCTTAATCCCCTTCACCTACTTTGCCTATCCCCCTACACCCCTCTACTTTGATGATCACCATTTTGTTCTCTTTATTTATGAGCCTGTTTCTGTTTCTTTTTGGTGTTTGTTCATTTGTTTTTTTTTCTTTTCTAATTAGAGTTTTTTTTATTATGTTAATCACCATATATTACATCATTAGTTTTTGATGTAGTGTTCCATGATTCATTGTTTGTGCATAACACCCAGTGCTCCATGCAGAATGTGCCCTCTTTAATACCCATCACCAGGCTAACCCATCCCCCTACCCTCCTCCCCTCTAGAACCCTCAGTTTGTTTCTCAGAGTCCATCGTCTCTCATGTTTCGTCTCCCCCTCTGACTTACTCTCCTTTATTCCTCCCCTCCTGCTATCTTCTTCTTTTTCTTTTTTCTTAACATATGTTGCATTATTTGTTTCAGAAGTACAGATCTGTGATTCAACAGTCTTTATTTTTAGCTTCCACATATAAGTGAAATCATTTTGTATTTGTCTTTCTCTGCCTGATTTATTTCACTTAGCATAATACCCTCTAGGTCCATCCATGTTGTCACAAATGACAACATTCTTTTTTATGGCTAATATTCCATTGTGTGTGTGTGTGTGTGTGTGTGTGTTGTGCATACATCACATTTTCTTTACCCATTCATCTATGGATGGACACTTGGGTTGCTTCCATATCTTGGCTATTGTAAATAATGCTGCAGTAAACATAGGGGTGCATATATCTTTTCAAATGAGCGTATTCATTTTTTTTTAAGATTTTATTTATTTATTTGACAGAGAGAGAGACAGTGAGAGAGGGAACACAGCAAGGGGAGTGTGAGAGGGGAAGCAGGCTTCCCGCTGAGCAGGGAGCCCAATGTTGGGCTCGATCCCAGGACCCTGGGATCATGACCTGAGCCAAAGGCAGACGCTTAATGACTGAGCCACCCAGTCTCCCCAAGCGTATTCATTTTCTTTGGGTAAATATCCAGTAGCAGAATTATTGGATCATATGGTATTTCTATTTTTAATTTTTTAAGGAGCCTCCATACCATTTTCCATAGTGGCTACACTAATTTACATTCGTGCCAACATTCTCCACATCCTTGCTACCACTTGTTATTTCTTTTTTTTTTTAATACTTTTAAGTAATTGCTATTCCCAACATGGGGCTCAAATTCACAACTCCAAGATCAAGAGTGGCACACTCCACAAACTGAGACAGTCAGGTGCCCCCACCACTTGTTATTTCTTGTCACTTTGATACTAGCCATTCTGACTGGTGTGAGGTGATATCTCATTATGATTTTGATGTGCATTTCTGTGGGAACCTCATTTATGACAAAGGTGACCCTGTAAAGCAGCAAGCAAAGGACAATTTTGTCAATAAATGGTCACAAGTCAACTGGATATACATATGATAGAAATCAGTTTTGAGCTATATCCTCTTAAAAATCAACAGAGGTAGACTGTAGGTTTAAATGTTAACATTAAAATAATACAAATTCTGGAAGACAAAAAGAAGTTTTGGGGCACCTGGCTGGCTTAGTCTGTAGAGCATGCAACTCTTGATTGGGGGGGTGGTATGTGTGTGTGTGTGTGACTTTGAGCCCCATGCTGGGTGTAGAGATTACTTAAAAATAAAACCTTTAAAAAAAAAAAGAATTTTCAAGACCTTGGGGTAGTAAAAGATTTTTAAAACAGGGCACAAAGAGCACTAACTAGCCCCTGGCAACTACTACCATTTTACTCTATTTCTGTGAAATTAGCTTTTACTTATTTTTTAAGATTCCATATATAACTGATGCCATCCAATATTTGTCTTTCTCTATCTGGCTTATATTCCTAACTGTAGGAAACTATAGTGCCCTCCAGGTTCGTCAATGATATAGCAAATGGCAAGATTTCCTTCATCTGTCAATGGACACTTAGGTTGTTTTCACAACTTAGCTATTGTGAATAATGCTGCAGTAGACATGGGTAGATACTTCTTCAAGATACTGATTTTTTTTTTCCTTTGGATATTTACCCAGAGGTGGAAATGTTAGATCATATAGTTTTATTTTTGATTTTTTGAGGAATCTCCATATTATTTTCCATAGTGGCTGCACCAATATATACTCCCACCAACAGTGAACAAAGGTTCCCTTTTTTCCACATCTTTGTCAACCTTTATAATCTCTTTTTTGATATAAAAGACATCCTAACAGGTATCAGGTGTTATCAGATTGTGGTTTTGATTTGCATTTCCCAGGTGATTAGTGATGTTGAGTACCTTTTCATGTACCTGTTGGCCATCTGCATGTCCTTTTTGAAAAAAATGTCTTTTCAGGTCCTTTGCTCATTTTTTAATTGAATTATTTGATTTTTTTGTTATTGATTTGTATTTGTTCCTCATATATTTTGGATATTAACGCCTTATCAGATATATGATTTTCAAATATTTTCTCCCATTCGTAGACTGCCTTTTCATTATTCTGACTATTTCATTTGTTGTGCAGAAGCTCTTTCACTTGACATAGTCCTATTTTTCTTTGTCTTTTTTTTTTTTTTTTTTAATGTGGGGCTTGAATCCATGACCATGAGATCAAGATCTGAGCCGAGATCAAGAGTAAGATCACCCCAAGTCCCACTTATATTTTAGGTTTTGGGGCCTATGCTTTTGTTGTCTTATAAAAACAAAAACTAATACACACACACACACACACACACACACACACACACACACACACACACACAAAACATCGCCAGACCAATGTCAAGGAGCTTTTTCTTGATGTTTTCTTCCAAAAGTTTTATGGTTTCCAGTCTTACATTTAAGTCTTCAATTCATTTTTAGTTAGTTTTTGTGAGTGATGTAAGGTCTAGGTTCATTCTTTTGCAGGTGAATATCCAATTTTCCTACCACTACTTATTGGAAAGACTATCCTCTCTCCATTGTATGTTCTTGGTCAAAGACTAGTTGACCCTATACATATGGATTCATTTCTGGGCCCTTATTCTGTTCCATTGATCCATATGCCTGTTTTTATCCCAGTACCACCCATAAAATGGAATACAATGTAAACACTGAAGAAATTATATAGACTTATGTTTACTGATATGGAAAACTATGTTATATTGTTGAATGAAAAAACTCAAGTTATAAACAAAAAGTACAACACACACACACACACACATACACACATATTCACACAGAGGTATTTTAAAGGATGTTCATTTCTAGACTGCAAGATTTCAAGTGGATTTTACTTTTCTCTATACTTTTATGGTAATGTTTACTTTCTATTATAGTATTATTTATTCTTACAATCAAAATATTTTATTTTCATCTAAGGTCTTGCTGAATCATCTTGATTTTGCTTAAAAAATATCCTCTCTTTTACAGTCGTATAATTCAGGCCCTGTTTCAGGTCTTCATTATTTCTTACATAGCCATGTAATAACAATAGTTGCTCTGTCTTAACAGCAGTAACACATGATATCTGTATACTACTTACCAGTTTACATAAGTCTTTCAGTACATTGTCCCTAGGCCCAAAACAACCTTACAAGTAAAGAAATAGGAAGAAAATCTACCTTTACTGGAGGGAACAGAGGCAGAGGTGAAAAGGTGGAGATAAAGTCAGTGGGATCAAAAAATCTAAAAAGTGTTATAATTTCTGAACTCTGATGTCAACATGCTCAGATATTGTAAATATTAAATAGTAAAACCTTCTCTCAATATATGAAGATGCCTGTTCAATTTGACAGAACAAAATACAAAATACAGATGATAAATAACAGAAGGTTCATAGTTTTGAAGTAATTAGAAAGATTTTTTTCATGATCAATGAA
Source organism: Callorhinus ursinus (assembly GCF_003265705.2). NCBI lineage: Eukaryota > Metazoa > Chordata > Mammalia > Carnivora > Otariidae > Callorhinus > Callorhinus ursinus. Next base: position 58,864,974 of record NW_027397072.1, on the reverse strand, counting down.
AGCACAATTTAAATGAATGGTGCAAAGCTAGAATTTAAACAACAAACTCGTTCCAAAGACAAATGACCTAAAGCCATGAACCCATTTTAACATCTAAGCCATCGAAGCTTAATTTAAACTACAAAAATGTCTTCATTGTGCAGAAGATTCAGGTAAAAGAGGCTTCTAGAATTTTTTTGCTTTCAAGAAGTTTTTGCTTTATTGTTTCTTTGCCAACAATGAAATTTCTGTGGAGCAGAATATGCTAGGAAACCAGAAAAGGAACACCACCTTCATCTGATCTCACTGTGACATTGTGGTAAAAGATCTTAAAAGAAAATGATACAGAGCACAAGGATCTGTAAGAAACTGGCCAATTTTACTGCTGTTAGCTAGTAAATGGGAGGATTAAAATGTATGTGAATTTATAACCCCTTGGATCTACTTTGCACTGTGGTTACTTTAAAACTACAAGTGAGAACATTCATAATTTGTTACTTCACACTAAAATGTAAGGGACCAACTGAGTACGTTCAAAATCTATGGTACAGATTTTCCTAACTTCTGTAGCTGTACTTCAGAGGATGGATTAAAAGGACATTTAAGCTTATTAGATAGAAAGGTGTCATCCCCTCACATCAAAGTACATGAAAGAAAAGTTCAAGAATTATAAATTCTTAGAAACCATAAAATATCCTTTGGGGCCTGGCAAGGAAAATGTCAACAAGTCAAAGGAGACTAGATGGCTATTGACCAGTTTCATGAAGGGAGAGCTGCAAGCCAAGATGGAATAATGCTTTCCCACCATGTGTCTAAGGCACAAATGACACTAATCCTTTTTAATGGTCACAAAAGCTGACAACTTACTCAGCCTTAGAACTGAAGGCACAAAATCATCTCTGGGAATGACTCACCATAAACAGGTCACGAGCACCAATGTCAACAGCTAACAGAAATGCCTTTTCAAATCTCTGGTACCTATAAGGAAGAAAACAAATGTTCTATGTTAGTTGTGAACAAAACCATAAAAGGAGAGAGCTGCTAGTTTAATGTATTTATGTTATTGTTTTTTTATTCTTCTGATGGGAAAAATATTTTCAAGCAGTAGGGAATTTGCCTGTTGGGATTTTCTGTATGTGAAACGTTACTGCATTTAGGGGGAGCTGAGGCAAAGCGTCCATAGAGGCCTTCAGTGCAACTTTCAAGGATAAGCAGAACCTAGAGTAGGTGCTGCTGAATATGGGGAAAAGCTGGCTTATCTCTCATAATTTTTAACTTTATTGTGCTTTATAAGAGAAAAGTATGAGGACATTGAGAATATAGCAGGATAAAAGTAATTAACAAATCAAATAACTACATTTTTCTGTTTCTTAGGTAAAAGGTGAGAAGTCAAATGTATTATTACGAAAGTCGTATTTGTGAGTTTTAGAAAAAAATACATCCTAGGCTGTTCTCAAATAACAATAATAAAATGTTTCTAAATATTTTAAAGTATTTTCTAAATATGTGAAGTATTACTTGTCTGCTCTTTTTTCACAATCGTACTATCTTTCCCTGAAGTATAACTTTGATAATTCTTTATGGTGAAAGTTTAACTTTATGCTAAGATACATGATAACTACAGTTTAAATAATTACCTTTACAGAAAGTTTAAGATCTTGAGAGCGAAGCATGTCATGATCATATACTTTTTGCACAGAGGTTTAGAAGGAAAGGTCTTTTTTTTTTTTTTTTGGTCTGAATGTGGAGATTTACACAGATATAATTGTGAGTTTTTCTGACTCCAGAAGCAAGCAGTTAAGTAACCAAGTTGTTCTCTGTTCTCTATTTCATATTGAGAAATACGATAGTATAAAATATAAAGATTTCAACTAAAACATATCAGAAATATGGAATATTAGTTATTACTAATGGATTACATAAATTTCATTAATAAAATAGCTATAATAAGTAAAGTACAAGCAAAAAATTAATGACTGTTCTCCCCAATCTCCTCCTTTGCCCTTCTTACTAGCCTCTCCAGTATTTGCCTGAATTTATTTCGCCTGTGGACGATCAGAAGGCAATTGTGTTTATTTTTGTTCCAGGAAGCTTACTGATTCATTATACTTTCAGTGGAGGTAGGATGTAATGAAAAAGAGGACAGAGGATTATAGCAAGTTACAGTACTTGTTCATACAGTCACCGCTATTTTGCCACTACACTGAAACTTTTCTGGCAATAGTAATCGTCCATCTTCTAATGATCAAACAAATGATAAGTTCTCCTCTTGTGTCCCTTCTGGCCACATCTGACCCTATAAATTTCCCCTCTTTGAAACCTCCTCTTTCCTTGCATTTGGAGAGGCCATTCTTTTGTTTTCCAATTTCTGGCATTTCATCTTCTTAGTCTCTTTTCCTAGTTTGTTTTTCTCTGCCTACTCCACGAAGTTGGTGTGCTTTTGTACTCTTTTATTTACACTCACTACTCTAATCTTCCGACTAACCTTACGTACTCTCATGGCATTGATAATTATATCAGTGACTCACGAATCTCTAGGATCCCTATCTTTCCTGAGTTTGAAACTCTTATTTCCAGGTACTTTGAATTTAAAATGTCTAATATGTTCATTGATACATCAAGTTGGCCATCATATATAGGATAAATTAAAATTGGAGAGAGCGAAATTAAGAGGGGCAAGATAGGATGTATTCTTCTTTCTAGGTGAGAGGTAATGAATGACACTATGATAAAATGAAAGAACAAGCATTGGCATCTGGCAGCATGGACAACCAGAAATACCAAAGGGAGCTCCCAACTAGACTGCCTATAAAACATACATTAAAGTACATCACAGAATTCTAAAAAAATAAGAAAATCTCTCCAAGGGTTCCATAGTCTTAATCAAAAAATAGCAACAAAATGAAATCCCTTCATTAAAACTAGAGTAAAGATCCCTGAACAGAGAGCAAATACTGGAGAGCAGGGAGAGGCAGAACTATCTAAGGGCCATCACATTCAAGAGACTGAGCCCTGAATAAGTCTCAAGGTAAAGGTGCTAAGCCCAAGACTTCTGATTAAGCCAAGGGTTAAAATATTCCCAGGATATAGTCTAACTTTGGCATAAAGAATAAAAAAAAATTCATCTCTGGATTAAAGCACTTTTTTTAAGTAGGCTCTATGACCCCAAGGCCTACATTCCCATGCTCCACCAACTGAGAAAGCCAGGTACCACTGGATTAAAGCGTTTTTTGATAGAAAGGCCCAGGATTACCATCAATTAAAATAAAACAAATGAGTTCACCATCAAAAATCACCAAATGTAGGGGTGCCTGGATGGTTCAGTTGATTAGGCATCTGACTCTTGATTTCGGCTTAGGTCATGATCTCAGGTCATGAGATGGAGCCCTGAGTTGGGATTCTCTCTCTCTCTCCCTCTGCCCCTCCCCCTGCTTGTGTGCTCTCTATGAAATAAGTAAATCTTAAAAAAAAAAAAATCACCAAATGCACAAGAAAACAAGCTACTATGATGGAAAATAATTTCACAGACTGTTTTTTCTTATGGTATCTTATAATTCATATATGCTTTCTGTACTCCTTTTTTAAATTTTTATTTAAATTCAGTTTAATTAACATATACTGTATTATTAGTTTCAGAGGTAGAATTCAGTGATCCATCAGTTACACACAACACCCAGTGCTCATTACTTCAAGTGCCCTCCTTAATGCCCATCATCCAGTTACTCTATTCTCCCACAGACCTCCCCTCCAGCAACCCCCTTTGTTCCCTATAGGTAAGAGTCTTCTATGGTTTACCTCCCTCTCTGTTTTCCTCTTATTTTATTTTTTCCTTCCCCTCCCCTATGTTCATCTGTTTTGTTTCTTCAATTCCGCATATGAGTGAAATCATATGGTATTTGTCTTTCTCTCACTGACTTATTTCACCTAGCATAATACCCTCTAGGTCCATCCACATCATTGCAAATGGGAAGGTTTCATTCTTTTTGATAGCTGAGTAATATTCCATTGTGTGTGTGTGTGTGTGTGTGTGTGTGTGTGTGTGTGTGTGTGTGTAGATACCAGATAGGTGTATAGATAGATAGATATCTATACCACCTCTTCTTTAGCCATTCATCTGTCGATGGACATCTGGGCTCTTTCCATAGTTTGGCTATTGTGGACATTGTTCCTAGAAACATTGGGGTGCATGTGTCCCTTCGAATCACTATGTTTATATCCTTTGAATAAATAACTAGTAGTGCAATTGCTGGGTGGTAGGGTAGTTCTATTTTTAACTTTTTGAGGAACCCCCATACTGTTTTCCAGAGTGGCTGTACCAGCTTGCATTCCCACCAGCAGTGTAAGAGGGTTCCCCTTTCTCTGCATCCTTGCCAACATTGGTTGTTTCCTTAGTTGTTAATTTTAGTCGTTCTGACAGGTATCTCATTGAGGTGGCATCTCATTGTGGTTTTGATTTGTACTTCCTTGATGTCGAGTGATACTGAGCATTTTTTCATGTGTCTGTTGGCCATTTGTATGTCTTCTTTGGAGAAATGTCTGTTCATGTTTTCTGCCCATTCCTTGATCAATTTTTTTTTGTTTTTTGGGTGTTGAGTTCTTTATAGATTTTGGATTCTGGCCCTTTATCTGATAAGACATTTGCAGATATCTTCTCTCATTTCAAAGGTTGCCTTTTAGTTTTGTTAACTATTTCCTTTGCTGTAGAGAAGCTTCTTATCTTGATGAAATCCCAATATTTCTTTTTTGCTTTTGTTTCTTTTGCACTTTCTTCACTCCTTTTCATTCTTTTTTCTTTGTTCTCCTTCAACTGAGTAATTTCAAAAGACTTGTCTTCTACCTCAGAGATTCTTTCTTTGGCTCAATCCTGTCTGATATTGATGCTCTCTACTACATTTTTCATTTCATCCATTGTATTCTTTACCTCCAGAATCTTTTTTTGTTGTTTTTTTTATGATTTCTATCTTTGTAAAATTCTCATTTTGTTTGTGCATTGTTTTCCTTATCTTATTGTCTTTGTTTTCTTGTAGCTCATTGAGCTTCCTTTAAAAAACTATTTTTAATTCTTTATTGGGTAAATCACAGACCTCCATTTCTTTGGGGATATTTACTAGAAAATTATTGTGTTTCTCTGGTGTTATCACATTCCTTGATTTTTCAAGCTTCATGAAGCCTGTGTTGCAATTTTCTCCTTTAAAGAAGTAGTCACTTCATCCAGTCTTACCAACTAGTTTAAGGAATGAAATAGCTTCTATTAGCCCTGTGGGGATTTTGAGTCTTTCTCAGTCCTTTTCTATGGATACACCTGCTCCACACTTCTGTTCCCTCTTGAGGAGGAATTCTTAAGGTTGCATGCCCTCTCTCTATTCTGTAACCCTAGGCCAGATGCTGAGAGCCTCCTGTTTGCTTGCCTTAGGGTAGTCTTTAATGCTCAAGTTTGTGTGCTTTCTCTTAAACCTGCAGAGTCAGGCCAGCTTTCTGTGTGTGATTAGTAGCCATTTGCAAAGGCGCCTGTTGTCATCCTGGAGGTGTGCACAGAGAACCAGCCACTGGGTGTGGCGGCACACATGGAGCATTGGGGATACCTGATGCCAGTTTTGGGGATCCATAAGCAAGGTCTCCTCATGAGTTTGTGGGCAGGCTTCCTGATAACAGTCTGTCAATCAGTTAGTGGGATCTGTGTCCCCATGATGCCCTCTGAGAGCCATGATTGCTGTTGTTCCAGCTGCTCCCCACCACCTAGTTATGCAACACATCTCAGTATTCTAGATGAGGTGAGAAAGAAGTGAGTCTCTGGCAGCATCCTACATAGCTTGGGAAGTCAGGCAGTTATTCACATGCTCTCACTTTTAGCCATGGGAGAAATCATGTGCTGAGAATTGTGGGATCTTGGCACTGAGTTGTGCCACCTTGGGGAAGGGATGACACAGGTAAAGTGAAACCGCTCCCCTTACCCTACTGAATGCATCCAACCTCAGATTTTTTTTTTCCTTTTTGCTCCAGTGGTGTGCTGGAGCTTCTCCACTGGACTCCCAGACTTCCACAAACACACTCTTATTCATGGATGATTGTCTAAATTGGTGTTGCTTGGGAGTAAGATGGTAGAGAACTCTTATTCTGCCATGTTGATGATGTTACTCTAGAAGTTGCATAATTTTACCTTTTACACTGAGGGCTGTGATCCATTTCAGGTATATTTGTGTTGGCATGAGGTAGAGGACAAGACTCATTTTTTTTCCCCATTTGGGTGTCCAGTTTATGTGGCATCATTTTTGGAAAAGACCATCTACTCTACATTGAATTACCTTATCGATTTAGTAAAAAACAAACAAACAAAAAGAAACAGTTGTAGTAAGTTTTGAAATTGGGAAGCATGTGTTCTCTTTCTTCTATTTCAAAACTGTTTGGGCTGTTTGGGGCCCTTTGCAATTTCATATAAATTTGTAAACTGGCTTTTTCTATTTGTGGAAAAAAAAAAGCCATAGGAATTTTGGTAGGGGTTGCATTGAATCTGTAGACTGCTTTGGGTAGTGTTGCCGTCTTAACAAGAGTTAAGTTTTCTAATCCATCTACACAGGATGTCCACATTTAAGTCTTCTTTAATTTCTTTTAGCAATGTTTTTCTGTGTTCAGTGTATAAGACTTTGCCAGGCGTAGAATTCTTTATTCTTATATATGTTTTTTATATGATCCTTATTAATATATATGTATATATGTATATCTTTCTTTATATATATATGTATAAATTCTTTTCAACATATATATTGAAGTATTATTAACATAAGGTGTTCTGTTAGTTTCAGGTTTATAATAAAATGATTCCACAATTCCATATATTACTCAGTGCTCATCACAAGTGTACTTTTCTTTAATAAAGATTTTGTTTATTTGACAGAGAGAGACACAGCAAGAGAGGGAACACAAGCAGGGGGAGTGGGAGAGGGAGAAGCAGGCTTCCCACCGAGCAGGGAGCCAGATGTGGGGCTCGATCCCAGGACCGTGGGATCATGACCTGAGCCGAAGGCAGACGCTTAACAACTGAGCCACCCAGGTGCCCACAACAAGTGTACTCTTAATCCTCTTTATCTCTTTCACACATCCCCCAACCACCTGCCCTCTGACAACTACCAGTGTGTTCTCTGTATTTTTTGTCTTTTTTCTTTGTTCATTTGTCTTATTTCTTAAATTCCTATATGAGTGAAATCATATAGCATTTGTCTTTCTCTGACTGACTTATTTCACTTAGTATTATACCCTCTAGGTACATCTACATCGTAACAAATGGCAAGATCACATTCTTTTTTATGGCTAAGTAATATTCCATGATATATATAGTATACATATCACATATTCTTTATCCATTCATCAATCATCACGCACTTGGCTTGCTTCCATATCTTGACTATTATAAATAATACTGCAATAAACATAGGGGAGCATATATCTTTTTGAGTTAGTGTTCTCATTTTCTTTGGGTAAATACCCAGTAGTGGAATTACCTGGATCATATGGTAATTATATTTTTAATTTTTTGAGGAACCTCCATACTGTTTTCCATAGTAGTGGTACCAGTTTGCATTGCCACATAGCACACAGGGTTCTTTTTTCTCCATGTTCTCACTAACATTTGTTATTTGTCTTTTTGAGTCTAGCCATTCTGACAGGTATAAGGTGATAACCTCATTGTAATCTTGATTTGCAATTCCCTGATGATTAGTGATGCTGAGTATCTTCTCATGTGTCTGTTAGCCATCTGTATGCCCTCTTTGGGAAAATGTCTATTCAAGTTCTCTGCCCATTTTAATCAGATTATTTGGGGGTTTTTTGGTGTTGAGTTGTAGAAGTTCTTTATATATTTTGGATATTAACCTCTTAGATATATCATTTGGAAATATTTTCTCTCATTCACCAGGCTGCCCTTTTGTTCGGTTGATGTTTTCCTTCACTGTGCAAAAGCTTTTTATTTTGGTGTAGTCCCAATAGTTTAACTTTTCTTTTGTTTCCTTTGCCTGGGGAAACATATGTACAATATTGGTTCTACAGCCTATGTTGATGAATTTTACTATCTATATTCCTTCTAGGAATTTTATGAGTTCAGTTCTCACATTTAGGTCTTCAATCCATTTTGAGTTTATTTTTGTGTATGGTCTAAGAAAGTGGTCCAGTTTCATTCTGCTGCATGTAACTGTCCAGTTTTCCCAGCACCATTTGTTGAAGAGACTGTCTTTTCCCCATTGTATATTCTTGTCTCCTTTGTTGTAGATTAATTGACCGCTGAAGTGTAGGTTTATTTCTGGGCTGTCTATTCTGCTCCATGGACCTATGTGCCTATTTTTGTGACAGTACCATACTCTTTTGATTACTACAACTTTGTAGTATACCTAAAATCTGGGACTGTGATACCTCCAGCTTTGTTCTTCTTTCTCAAAATTGCTTTGGCTACTCAGGTTCTTTTGTGCTTCCATACAGATGTAAGGATTATTTCTTCTAGTTCTATGAACAGTGCCATTGGAATTTTGATAAAGATTGCATCAAATATGTAGATTGCCTTGGGTAGTATGAACATTTTAACAATACTGGTTCTTCTACCCCATGAGCATAAGACATCTATTTGTTTGTGTCATCTTTAATTTCTTTCATCAGTGTTTTATAGTTTTCAGAGTACAGGTCTTTCACCTCCTTGATTAAGTTTATTTCTAGGTTATTTTATTCTCTTTGGTGCAAATGTAAATGGGATTGTTTTCTTAATTTCTCTTTCTGCTACTTCATAATTAGTGTACAGAAATGCAACAGATTTTTGTATATTAATTTTGAATCCTGTAACTCATTTACAGGATTCACAGCCTGGTGAATCCTGAATTCATTTATCAGTTCTAGTAGTTATTTGGTGGTCTTTAGGCCTTTCTATATTTGGTATCATGTTGTCTGCAAATAGTGGAAGTTTTACTTCTTCCTTACCCATTTGGATGCCTTTTATTTCATTTTCTTGTCTGACTGCTGCAGCTAGGACTTCAAGTACTATGTTGAAAAAAGTGGTGAGAGCTGACATCCTTATCTTGTTCCTGATGTTAGAGAAATATATATGAAAAACCCACAGCTAACATCATGAGTTGAGAGCTTTTCTTCTAAGGTCAAGTGTAGAATTCTTGGTTTATGGTTTTCTTTGTACATTTTAAATGTCATCCCATCACTTTCTGACCTCCATGGTTTCTAATAAGAAATAAGCTGTCAATCTTACTGAGGAACCTGTCTACAAGATAAGTTGCTTTCTGCTTTCCACTTTCAAGATTCTCTTTTTGGTTTTTAAATTTTGATTATGTTTTGATGTGGATCTCGTTGAATTGATTCTATTTGAATTTCATTGTGTTTCTTGGATATATAGATTCATGCTGCTAGTCAAAATTTTCTTCTATGACTCCCATAATGCATATATTTGATGGCATCCCACAAGTTGCTCAGGTTCTATTCATTTTCTTCGTTATTTTTTTCTATCTGCTCCTCTAACTTGATAATTAACAGATTCTTCTGCCTGCTCAAATCTGTTGAGCCAATCTAGTGAATTTTTCATTTCAGCTATTATATTTTACAGCTCAAATTTTTCTATTTGATTCCTTTTTAATTTTGGTCTCTTTATTGTATTCTCTGTCTGGTAAGACATCATCCTTCTGGTTCATTGTCTATGCTTTCCTTTAGCTCTTTGAACTCATTTAAGCTCATAGTTGATATAAAGTCTTTGACTAATAAGCCCAATGCCTGGGCTTCCCCTGGGATGCTGCTGACTTTATTTTTTTTCCTGTGAATGGGCCATAGTTGCCTGCCTCTTTGTATGCCTTTCAATATATATATTTTTGAAATTAGACATTCTGAATATCATAATGTGATAACTCTGGAAATCAGATTCTTCCCCTCTCCATGTTTTGTTGTGCTGTTGAGAGCACTCATCCAGTTGTTTACTGACATTCCCAAACTGTTTTTGCAAGTCCTATATTTTTTGTCATGTGTGATCTCCAGCATCTCTGTTTCATTATCTCAGCAATCACCCAGATATTTTAAAAACTCCTGACAAGTGACCTAATATATCTTTTTTTAAATCCTGAAGCAACAAACCAACAACTCTCCCAGTCTATATAGATTGGCTTGGAGTTAGGACACTCCCTCATTGCTTAGCCAAGTTACCTACATACAATTCTGTCTTAGCCTTCCCTGCTTGCTTATGCAGAGATAAAAGTCTTCCAGAGGTTTATGACTGGGGTTCTCAGGTCTTTCCCAGCATGCATCCAGTTTTAGGCATGTGTGTTGCACCTATGATTCCCTGATATATGTGTTAGCCCTTCAAGGACCTTATTCCCCCAAAACTTTCTCCTCAGTTTTCTCTTTCCCAGATCTATTGGTCCAACTGCTGCTTTCCCCATTCTCCATCTCTTGCCTGAGACAGCTATGCATATTATATGTCTTTAAATTCTTTTGACATATGTGAATGCTTTGCCCGAGATGCTGTTCCAGCCTGATGGAGGCAAAACAAAACCAAGCCTCTGCACTGGTCCCTCTGGAAAGCACAAGACTGGTCAAAATGCAAAATGCATAACCACAGTTTTTTAGAACAAGGTCCATCACGGCCCTCTGACACCAGGGATGGTAGACAGGTAAACAAAAATGCAGTAATGCTTTCTTACCAATATTTAACATCCTCTGTCTTTATTAAGCACTCTCCTGATTGTTGTAAGTTTTTATATTAGATTTTCAAAAGTTAAAGTTAATTCTGTCAGTTTTGTTTGCTTAATGATTGCTTCAGTGGAAGGACTGATTCTTGGAGCTCCCTACTCTACTGTTTTCATGTCATCTCTCCCACTTCTATTTATAGACCTCAATGTGGCATTCATGAGAATATCTCTCTCAGATCTCCTACTGCAGGGAGTATAACTGACTGACAGCCCCAGCTGCTGCATTTTGAAATGTATCATTGTGTTTTCCTGTTAAGGCTACACTTTCCACAAGCTGCTCCTGGGCAGTGACTGCGGGCAGTTGAGATACTAAGGCAGTTCCATTATTGGGTGATGTGGGATTCTTCAGATGAGCAACATTGGCTTGACAACTTCTGATAGCCTTAGAACTTTCTTTAGAACTGTTCTGTGGTGTGCTTTGGTGGGTGGTGGAGGCTGTGGATGGGCAATACTTACTAAGCAGACAGTGGAATAGGCTGATTACTACTAAGTTATATTTATGCCCTAAGGAAGCGTAATGAGAGACTGAGTGCTCTTTTCATTTCATTTCTTTCCTTTTTCTGAGTGTTATTTTCAGTTACTAGCCAGAGAGCCACTTTGGTAGCTTACAGAGGTCCTTATCTTCTGCATTTGAAAAGCAGACACAGTTGACAGGTGAGAGACCTGTTAGAGTCATAGAGTTCTAGAGACATATGGATGTACCACCAAGGCAGGCAAGTCCACTTTGCTAGTCAATGCCCTGTTAAAAAAACACCTGTGATCCTGATATCTGGGATGGGTACATCTGAATATATGCCTTTGATGGTATTGACAGTGCAGACCCCCTGAATCCGAACCAGCACTTCCACAGTGGTAGAAGATTCTGTAGAGACTTCTCCCCACAATCCAACAAATATTCCCTCCCCTCAGGAAATGCCTGTACCCCTCTCCTGGCTGCCAGGCTAATAACTGGGGTTAAATCTCAGCACAATCCAGCTGGGAACATGCTAGATATGATGAACTAAGAGACCACACACTTAAAGAGTTGAAAGATTTAGCCAGCATGTGCCAGTAAGAAAAGAGGACTTGGAATGGAAGTGAGGTTAAATAAGAATTCATTAATGTGGGGAGCACTCTCTCAGGATATGGAATTTAACATCCTATCAATGACTCCAGGGGGCTGGGATAAATTGCTACTGAAATGTCTCTTAAAGGCCTGGAAAAAAAAAAAAAACCAACAACAACAACAACAACTCACAATGGCCAATACCCAATGAAGTGGAAATGCCTGGTGATGGCAAATAGTGCAAAAAGAAAGGAAGTGGATAGTGGTGAGGGAGAGGATGAATACTATTTGCAGCCATGAGATGAAATGTAGTGACAGTGGATATAGTTTTATCTTACTTACTTCCCTTTTTGTCTGCAATCAGTTTCCACAGAGTAGCTGCTCTGAGCCTATGTGGAAAAATAGATCCGTACATTGGTATTCATGAGAATGCACCTCTGAGATCTCTGACTTCAGGAAACAAAATAGATCAACAGTTTCAGCTACTGTAATCTGAAATTCATCACTGCACCTACACTGAGGCTACATTCCCCCAAGCTGTACCCAGCCAATGAAATATGAAGTAGGGATTCTCAGGCAGGTCCATTATTGGTAGACATGGATCTGTCCTGTCATTGTCTTTTGCCTAGCCTTGTGGAGTCTCACTCTATGCATGCACAGTTTAGGGTTCACCTAAGTTGACCCTTAGGCAGATTTCTGGAGCTCCTTCTCTATACAGCACCTGCCTCTCCATACACAAAACCACAAATTCCAGTTGTCTCATCTTCCCTGTCTTCATCTCCCCTGAACTCTGACCAACTTGACAAACTGCCATGTTCTGCTTGGGTTCCCCCCGCCCCTAACCTCTTGCTCTCCGGTTTAGAAAGTGCCCTCCATAGGAAAACTGGGAGATCGTAAGATTGACCTCATTTGTTTTTCACTCTCAGGGATCAGAGTCCTGCATTGTCAATCACTTAATCTCTAAAAACAAATTTTAATGCATTTTGTTCAGTTTAATAGAGGCCTCTGGTGATAGGTCAGTCTGTTACCAGTCAGTTATCACAGCTGACAGCAGAAGGTCTCAGAAATATCTTGAATAAATATTATAACTCCATCAACAATAGCAAAGTATCATTTATTGAGATCTTCTCTATGCTAGCTACTATTCTAAGTATTTTCTATGTATTAACTCATGTAATCTTCACAACAACCCTATCAGATTGGTACTATTATTATCTTCCATTTAACAATGAGAAAACTCAAGCACAGGGAGGTTAAACGTTGCCATACAGAATACCCAGTTAAATTTGAATTTCAGATAATGAATACTTATTTTTTTTAATTTTTAAAAGATTTTATTTATTTATTTGAGAGAGCGAGAAAAGGAGTAGGGGGGAGAGGCAGAAGGAGAGGGACAAGTAGACTCCCCACTGAGCAGGGAGCCTGATGCAGGGCTTGATCCTAGGACCCCAGGTTCATGACTTGAGCTGAAGGCAAATTCTTAACCAATTGAGCCACCCAGGTGCCTGAATAATTCTTTAGTGTTTATATCCCATACAATATTTGGGACTTACTTATACTAGACAGTTCTTTATTATTTGAAATTCACATTTAACTGAGCATTCTTTATTTTTATTTGCTAAATAAATCAGGCAACTTTAAACTTGCTCAAGGTCCTAATGCTACCTGAATAGCAATCTGGATCCAAAAACTGCACCCTCTTCCATAGCACTGCTCTACTACCACTAGAAAAGAATGAACTATGTGCAATAGGCTTATAGGTCCTTCTTCTTGAGAACAGGTCTGTGGTTCTTGGGTTTCTAAGTTCCAGATCAGAAATGCCACATTGCTTTCATTAAAAAGGAATGACCAAATGGCTTCCATGTTTGGCTCTGTAAAGAGATGAGCCAGCTACCTCTTTGACTTCTAAAGTATGTTAGGGACCTAAAATTCTATCATTTTGAACCATACAAGCTTTTAAATTAATATCATTCGAAAGTTATCATAAGCTACATTGTCACCTATGAGTACATTTACTTTTATAGGGTGCTTACAAAATACCTCTAATGCCCAAGTTTCTGTTTCAGAACTCAAAGGGTTAGAAAAATTAATGACATTAGCTCTTGACTTTAAGCAACTCACAGTCTAGTAGGAGAAATAGCCATAAACACAATGATAGTAGCTATCACACTTATTAAGTACTTAATATATGCTAGTTACTTCTTATTTATTATTTATAATCTTGACAATGATGTTTAAGGTTGGTAAATTCCTCATCTGTAAAATGGAAATAAGAGCTTATGAATCCAGTAAATTATGCAGCTGGGATTCAAACTTGACTCCAGTGCTTGGGCTTTTCGAAAATTATTGAGTACAACCTCCACAACTGACTAAAACCTCAGTTTGTAAGTACTGTACTAGAACTGTAAATTAAGACTTAAGGGAGCATTCCGAACTAGTACATCCTCCTCAATAGTTAGTAGAGGTGCTGTTCATAATTGCTGTTGAGATTATTGAGATGGTATGTAGCAATCAGTCAAATTGTTGGTGGTGTCATATTTATTAAAGATATTATATTTGAGACCTTCTTCTGTCAGCTATGATGAGTATGCTGGAAATAGATTGAGTCTATCACCATAAATATAATGGTAGAAGTCATTCATTGCTGTCATATGGACACTGCTAACAGTATGTTGCAGTATTACGTTGTAGTATGTAAAAAAAACCCCACTAGGTTGAAGAATAATTCTATGCTAGTAAATCAATATAAAATAAAAATATGAACCTCCAAATTAATAGCAGCAAGTATATTTTAAAAATAGGAATATAAGTGAAAGGGCCTGATAAAGGAGAACAGTCCTGCTTAAAAAAGAATACTCCTCTAGAGAGAACAGTTCAGTGAGGATTTCTGAGAACATATATGACAACATATTCTGGTCCTAAGGACATCAAGACTTTCCATAATAGCTGAGCTGATGACATACCAGTTAAACAGTGGCCCTGTAAAACATGCTGAGAGAGGAGAGGGAGATATATCTAAAAAGTGTTGAGAAATGTTTCTCAGAGTCATTTCATGGAAACTTCAACTGAATTTGCCTCCAGTTTCTCCTGCTGAAAAAGTAGGTCTGTATGCCTATATGTTGAGTATAGGATTGAAAATTTGTGATTAATAAATCTGTTAAAAATTTACATGCACTAGTTGTTCTGATTTAATCTGGGTTCAAAACCAAAGAGGAGAGGAGACTGGAACCAGTGTCTCCTACAGTTGAGCACATGACTTCTACTATGGTCTGAATGCTTATATCCCTGCAAAATTACTTTTTAAAAATTTTTTTAAACTTTTAAATTTTTTTAGAGATATCCACTGAACTTTTATTTTTATTTTTTTTTAATTTAAATTCAGTTAGCCAACATATAGTACATCATTAGTTTTTGGCAGAGTGTTCAATGATTCATTAGTTGTGTATAATACCCAGTGCCCATCACATCACATGTCTCCCCAAAATTTCTATGTTGAAAACCTAATTCCCAACATGATGGCATCTGGACCATTAGGTGGGGCCTTTGGAAGGTGATTAGGTCATGAGGGCAGACCCTTATGAATGAGATTAATGTCCTTAAAAAAAGAGGCTTGAGAGAGCTCCCTCACCCCTTCCACCTTGTGAGGACACAGTGAGAAGGTGCTAACTATGAAACCAGAAGAGGGCCCTCACCTGAATGTGACCATGTTGGTATCCTTGATCTTGGACTTCCCAACCTCCAGAACTGCGGAAAATAAATTTTTGTTATTTATAAGCCACCCAGTCTGTGGTATCTTGTTACAGTAGCCCAAAAGGACAAAGACAACCTCTGTGTGCCAGACCTTTTTCCTGGCCTCCAGTAAGACCAGGGACACACATACAGGGATAACACATTCTTCAAGCTGGAGAGTGTTAGCTCTATGCCTTGGAAGCTTGTGTTCATTCCTTACAAATAAGGTGAATTGGACATGAATTTACTGACTCCTGCTATATCCCAGTTGGTATCTAATGATGGTTACACTAATGAAAAACTAGTAATGAACTAGCTCCTTTTAATGCAAATTAGTAAAGTAGTTTTTTTTCAAAATCATGGTTATATTTGCATTCATTTAACATTTCCAGTCCTGCTCCTATTTCCCAAAGTTTTTTCTAAAATTAGCAATTACAATTTATATTTGTAAAATAACTTATAGATGTAAAAGTGTTTTCTAGTAATTGTTTTAATGGCTACAACACTCCCAAGAGTTTGATTTCCATTTTACAGATACAGAGCTTATCAAAGATCTCTTAGTCTTTGGTAAAGCTGGGATGAAGAATCATATCCCTCCAGTTTTCTTTTAACTCTACCACCAACAGCTTAGATGCAATTAAAGGAAATCAAATTCTTCTCCATTTTCCTTGCAGGTTACAACTTATTACACTCATCCCCCAAACTTCTCTAATGGTCTACCTCAGTCTCTACTTCTTATTAGTCCTATTAATACTTTCTAGTCCCCCAAAAAAGCCCCTGTTATTAGGATGTACTTAGCTTTGACATATTTCATCTTCCTCCTTGGAATCACTATATCTCTTACTTATCCCCTTTCTTCATTCTTCCTATTATCTTTATCTATCCCTCTCTTCCTTCCTTCCACTATATTCTCTCTCTATTCCCTCTCCCTTCCTTCCTTTTTTCACCTTCCCTCTTTCCTTTCCCTTAACCTTCTTTTTTCTCCTTCTCCTTCCCTTTTTATGTTCATATCTCAATACCATGCCCCCAATGTTTGAATCTTAGCATAATCCAACTACATCATTCTGGCTCCAGTTCTACATTTAAAAATCCACAATGTCATCAAATAGTCTTGCAAAATTTCCCTCATGCTTACAAAATACAAACCTGCATTTCCAAAGAATATGCATAAACTTTTTAAAAAATGTATTTTCAAAAAGTCCAGTTAGAAAATAAACAACGGACATGAAGATATATTTTACCAGAGGATATACAGATGGAAAATTAACAGACAAAAACATCATTAGCCACCAGGAAAATGGAAATGAAAACTACAATGAGGTATCACCACATGTCTATTATAACAGCTAAAATGAAAAACAGTGACAATGTCGGCAAGGATGAGGAGAAACTAGATATTTCATATACTGCTGATAGGAAGGCAAAATGATACAGCCACTCTGAAAACAGTATGGCAGCTTCCTATAATACATTATATGTTAAAAAAAAAAAAGAAGAAGATAGTAGGAAGGGAAAAATGAAGGGCGGGAGGAAATTGGAGGGGGAGATGAACCATGACAGACTATGGACTCTGAGAAACAAACTAAGGGTTTTAGAGGGGAGGGGGGTGGGGAGATGGGTTAGCCTGCTGATGGGCATGTATTGAATGGAGCACTGGGTGTTATTCGCAAACAATGAATCATGGACCACT
The DNA here is from genome assembly GCF_003265705.2 of Callorhinus ursinus. Classification (NCBI taxonomy): domain Eukaryota; kingdom Metazoa; phylum Chordata; class Mammalia; order Carnivora; family Otariidae; genus Callorhinus; species Callorhinus ursinus. Next base: position 58,847,813 of record NW_027397072.1, on the reverse strand, counting down.
ACATCAAAAACTAATGATGTGGGGGTGCCTGGGTGGCTGTCATGAAGCGTCTGCCTTCGGCTCAGGTCATGATCCCGGAGTTCTGGGATCGAGCCCCCCGCTTCGGGCTCCCTGCTCCATGGGAGGCCTGCTTCTCCCTCTCCCACTCCCCCTGCTTGTGTTCCCTCTCTCGCTATCTCTCTGTCAAATAAATAAATAAAATCTTAAAAAAAAAAACAACTAATGATGTCATGTATGGTGACTAACATAATAAAATAAAAAATTTTAAAAAATCTATTAAAAAAACCCTATTGTTAATTTTCTCTGGTATTTAGAAAACGCAAGTCTTTGTTTAGCTCAAGAAAATTTCCACCAAATAGTTCTTCAATGATGACTCCATTTTTATTGGTTCTTCTTCTGAAATTCCTAATATTTAGAGGGATGCTTGGCTGCCTCAGTCGGGGGAGCATGCAATTCTTGATCCTGGGGTCATGAGTTCAAGCCCCATACTGGGTGTAGAGATTACTTAAAATAAATAAATAATTTAAAAAAAAGAACACATGCTACTTTGCATATGACTTTGCCAGCACAGTCTTGGGCATTTATCACAGAGGAATGGGAATTCACATCTACGCAAAAACCTGTACATGAATGTTCATGGAAGCTTGATTTGTAATAGCCCCAAATTGGAAATAACCAAAATGCCCCTGGATAGGGAAATTCCATGATATTTAGAATTGTTCTTAACAGAATAACATTTCTTAGGAGAGTTGAATTAATACAGGACTAATATTAAAAAGTAGTATCCGTTAAAAAATTTTTAAGAAATTTGTCTTTCTGCAAACAGTGCAAAACAAACCAAACCTGAGCTTTGCATTAGACTAAAGGCAAAACAATGGAAGCCTGTGTCTTGGTGTTACTTTAGTTATGTACTTGGTTTTATTTTACAGTTAGGGTCTCAATGTTAGATGACATTAGTGAACATTTTTATATCTAACAAAAGTTAATCAAGAAAACTACTTAAAAAGAAAAATGAAAACTACTTTTATTCCCTTGCCCAAACCCTTACTGACTTTTTTATTTTTTAAATTCTTTCCATTTTTCCCCAACATGAAAAATTCTTAAATTGCCACAATACCTTATGCCATAGATTATTTTTGTTTTTATTCTTTATTATAATTATGAATGTAATACATAAATATTGTCCCTTTTCAAAATTCAAACAATGCAGAAAAAGCAAAAATCCCCTCAGAACCACTTCCAAGTTCCGAGCCCAGGTATAAGCAGAAGCAAATACTTTTATTATTATGGATTGTGGCTTTTCATACCTTTACTGTGACTTTACATACATATTAAGTATCAAAATAAATGGTATAAAAACATACCATTTTAAGAGGGGTTTCCCTTAGGCATCTGTATCCAGTGAGTAACCTCCAGTATTACTCCCTCTCGAGGAAAACCTTTTATGTTTCACTAACCTCTTACTACTCAGCTGCTTCTCAATAGTCTGTGTTTATCTCTGAATACAGGCACTGGTGAAGCATTGTCAGCAAAGTGCTTCAGGCCAAAAACAGATGTTAATTAAAAATGCTGATAACCCATGGCACCTGTTGTTTCACCCTTCTTTTGCTCTAGCCCCAGTCTGCCAAATCCCATCCTTTATTTCAGTAATTCTCTGCACCTTTTCTTCCATTCCAGCTGTAGGTCTTCCACTGTAGTGATCATTTAAACTTAATAGGAAAGCCATGTTTTACTGAACAAACCTGTCAGGATGACTACACACACTGCTCAAGGAATCCAACGTCACAGCTCTAAGAATGAACTACATTATAATGATAAATGTCAATTGTCCGGACGTGATATCGCAACAATTTTAACTATGGGAACAGGAACTTAGACATCATTTAAATGTATGTCTCTCTTCCATCTCTCCTTCAGATCTCAATAGAGATTTTTCATGGCAGGACAAGATGGAAGAAAGGAAGGGAATATGTCTAACACTGAGAGAGACCAGGTCAGAATTCACAGTGACTTTAATCACGTAGACATGGAGTTAGAAAAGATTAAAGTTCTTGAAGAATAACTACAGTTAAGTCACTGAAAAGGAAATAAATTATATAAAAGTGATAAGATGGGGAAGGACATGAAGAGTCAAAGATTTGCACAGTGGATCATATAAAGTACTTAAGACTTATAATGTAATATTGTGGGCTAAATAGCTAATGAAGTAATAAATGTATAAGCTTGAATAAACTGAAACTGATCATTGACCACTAACTATAAATTATACTAAGCATGGGGCTGCCACCTCAGCAGATACAACAATATAAAGCTTTAAGCTCTATTCTGCACTTTTGGTATAGTGGAGGATACCCAGTAAATAAATACTTGTTGAGTGAATCAGTGTTTTTTTCAAAAACTAAAGAAAAATTTGGAGAAGATTCCACAGAAGCAAAAATAAAGAAGTGGTTTGAAACTAAAACCACCTGAGTGTGGTTCACACTATACCAAGCACCTGTGTCACCACACAGGGTAGAAAACTCCTACTCAGTTGTATGTTGGTAGCACATGACCTGCCCAAGCACCAGCCTTATCTTTAATTCTTTTGCAGACAATACAAGTGAGGGGAGTGGAAATAAAGAATAACAGTGAGGACAACACTGACAAAGGTTAAAGCTGTACTTATCAAAGAGAGACGGGATGAAGCAGCAAAGCTCTAAGATTCATAGCATCTCTACAAAAGGCAAATTTACTTGAAAATTTGGAGTGGAAGAGGAAGGTTTTATTTTTTTTCCTTTTTAATGAGGTAATGTTACATGCATATACAGGTAAGATCAATAGAATCCCATTTTTCTGGCAGTTGTGGGTGGGGTGGGAAAGGGAGAGAGAGGTAAGAAAGGATGCCTGAAAATAGAAAAACATTGTTCTAAAGAAAATGTGTTATTCTTATCTTGGTCATCAGTGATGTATTTATTAATATTGCAGTCTTATGACTATGAATAGGACCCAGTACTGTCAGGAAAATGAATTATGCTAATGACGCTGGTCTGCTAGGCTCTGCTTCTCCAATGAAGTTTAGGAGAGGCTGAATGTGTGAAATCTGAGTTGTTAGTACAGATTTGAAAAATGAACTTGCCCCTTCAGAGATTAGTTTATTTACTTGATGTTAACACAGAAATTTTGTTTCCACAAATTAAATAAAATTTCTTAACCACTGTGCTTGCATGAATGTTTCATTTACACACTAGGCTATTCTGAGGAATATTTTCTGCTTCAGTTTTCCTGTAACATAAAAGCCTCTAAAGATCATCATTTGGGGTAAAATTTTAGTATTGTTCTTCATTTGTGATCAAAAACTTAAAAAATTAGAAATTAAAAAATATGTAGATGAGTACAAAGAAAAACATAATTATCATTGTTAACTAATCTAGATACATACAGTTGACCCCTGAACAGTGTATGGGTTCGGGGCCTGAGCTCCTACATAGTTGAAAATTCATGTATAACTTTAAACTCCCTCAAAACTTTTTTTTTTAAAGATTTTATTTATCTATTTGACAGAGACACAGCGAGAGAGGGAACACAAGCAGGGGCAGTGGGAGAGGGAGAAGCAGGCTCCCTGCTGAGCAAGGAGTCCAATGCGGGGCTCAATCCCAGGACCCTGGGATCACGACCTGAGCCAAAGGCAGACGCTTAACAACTGAGCCACCCAGGTGCCCCTAGACTCCCTCAAAACTTAACTACTAATAACTTATGATTGACTGGAAGGCTTACCAATAACATAAACTGTCAATTAACACATATTTGTATGTTATATGTATTATATACTGTATTCTTACAACTAATTAAGCTAGAAAAAGTATTAAGAAAATCATAAGGAAGAGAAAATACATTTTTAGCTTTGTACTATATCAAAGAAAATCCATGTATAAGTGGACCTGTGCAGTTTAAAACCATGTTGTTGAAAGGTCAACTGTATATACTTATATCATTAGATGTTTTCTGATATGCACAAAATAATCACCCTTGTTTTTATAAAATGGATATGTTTTCATAAAAAAGAATTCAAACAATGGAAAAGGGCAAAGATCAAAGTATAAGTCACTCCCACATTGCAATAAATACCCCAAAATTTCCATTGTTCACATTAGGCATACATCATCCCAGACATCTTTGTATAGGTATATAAAGTAGATGGAGGGATACCAAGAAATTCTTTACGTAAAAGGGCTTGTTATACATCCTATTTGTTAATAAAGAGAATAAATTTAATTTTGCTTTAAAGAAAAAAGAAAGGCAGTTTTGTAGGATTAACTTCAAATATTTCTCTTTTTCTTAAGATTTTATTTACTTATTTATTTTAGAGAGAGAGAGAGCAAGGGCAGAAGCAGAGCGGGGAGGGCCAAGGAGGGGGAAAGAATCTTAGAGTAGACTCTGCGCTGAGTGTGGAGCCTGATTTGCGGTGGATCCCATGACCAATCGTGAGATCATCACCTGAACTGAAACCAAGGACACTCAACCGACAGCCACCCAGGAACCCCTCAAATACTCATTTCTTTTTCTTTTTTTCTTTTTAGAGATTTTATTTATTTGAGAGAGAGAGCATGAGCAGGAGTGGGGAGGGTAAAGGGAAAGGGACAAGCACCACTAAGCAGGGAGCCTGATGCTGGGCTCTACTCCAGGACCTGGAGATCATGACCTGAGCCAAAGGCAGACACTTAACTGACTGAGCCACTCAGGTGCCCCTCAAATATTTATTTCTTAATCACAGGCTATTTCCTAAAAGATCCCTTCAAGGTTAAGAGATTATGAAAAATATTCAGGCTTTTAAAAAGCTCTGTGTTCCTTTTAAATAGGATTTACTGACTCTGTTTTGAAAGATAATGACTGATGTTTTCTCCATCTCCCCTTCCTTTAACTTCCAACTCTTAATACAGTTATGTTACTTTTATATTATCCAAGATAATACTCAATTACATTTCTAATCATAATTTCTAAGTTGTCTACTATTAGTTGACTCACCAACGGATTGCTTACCACCATGTTTCTTTGTTTTTCCGTAAGATTCTCCATTCTTGAGGAGACTTTTATTTAAACTCATTATTAAGCATTTTTTCAATGAAAGGTTCAGAGATGTTATATTGTCTGAGGACTTTAACATTTGATGTATTTGCCTGAAATATCACCTAAGTAAAATACTCTTGGTTTGAACTGCTTGATTTTCTTTTTTCATTTCAGGGACTTTTTTCTTGTATTATATATTTGAGTACATCTTTTCTTCCCATTATCCTAATGTTGAATTATCTGTCTTCTATATCTAATACATACTTGTAATTGCTTTAATCTCTTTGCCTCTTTATCTACATTCACTGTGATTATCTAAAGTCTGTCCTAATTTCCAATGGTATCTGTTCTGTCTGGTGCTCTTTCTATTTTTTTTAACTGGAGCATTTAGACCATTTACATATAATGTGATTATTGATATGTTTTGGTTTTAAATCTTCCACATTACTATTTGTTTTCCAATTGTCTCATTCTTTGGTTTTTTTTTTTTCTTTCCAGTATTCTTTTGGATCAAGTATATTTAATGATCATATCCTATCTCTTTATTATCAAGATTTTTCTCTTCTATATTCTGGGAATAAGCCCAAGGTTTCAAATGTCACTGTAAGAATGATTTCATGTGATTACTGCTCAGAACATAAGAGAAATCAAGTTGGAACTCATGTGCATCTGTAAAATAGCAATGCCATTATTTTGAAATAAGCAACTTATTGTAGTATGCAATTTGGGGTCAAGTTTTATTGTTTACATTTGCTTCAATAGTTATGGTAGAAGTAGTACATTCTAGTAATGTAAGGATGGTTTATTATTAGGAATCTGTCAATAAAAGTGACTATCCTTACAAAGGGAGAAAAGTTACATATAATCCTATCTGAAGATTACCAAAAGGCATTTAATAAGATACAAAATATGTTTCCGCCCCTTGGTAGCTTAGGAAGAGACAAATGTTTGGCTAACATGATTTAAAAATACAACAGGGAGGATTCTGGGAAGATGGTGGAAAAGGAAGCACTAGGCATTGGTCTCCCCACCTAGACAGCAATTGCCCCATCAGAATCTGCCTGATGTAACTATTTTGGAACTCTGGAATCTATTGAAGGCTCCTAACTTCCAGGGGAAGACTTGGATAATAAACTGAGACTAATTTTGGTCAATTTCAGCTCTTAACACAGTAGCAGTTAATCATCCCCTACCCCCATCCATATGGCAGGCATCTGTGCATGTATTCCTGGAGCAACTTTCACAACCGTGGGAGCTAGGATGGGGAAAAGGACTCTGTCCTCCAAATATTGGGGAACTGTGTTTTGTTAATTGCTGCTCCTGATCAGAGACGTGCAAGGAAGTGGGGGAGCCACCTTTGATGCATCTCCTCCCATTGTTACAAGCCCTTTCTCCTTTGGCTGAAATGAATTTCACAGGATTTCAAGGGCCCTCTTCCCCCCTCTTCATCTTTTGCTTTTTCCTCTTTTGAGAGTAGCCATCAAAGACTAGGACACTTAAAAGCCATTACATTTGTAGTAAAATTAGAAAGTGACACTGCACACCCAGGTAAAAAGCTCAGAAATGAACTGAGAAGACATTAAGTTTATATTTTAGGCTGATTCTTGGCACAGCGACATCTAAAACAATCAAAAAACAAAAATAATAACAAAAAACAGTAAACCTTGGGAAAGGAAGAGAATCTGATTTCCAGAGTTAACCAAATTATTACATTCAAATGTCCAGCATTCAACAACAAAAAAATCATAAGGCATACAAAGAAACAGGAAAGTATGGTCCTTTCAAAGAAAAAATAAATCAACAGAAACTGTCTGTGGAAAAACATAATGGCAAATATACTAGACAGCTACTTTAAAACAATTGTCTGAAAGATGCTCAAAGAACTAAAGACATAAAGTAAAAAAAAAAAAAGTGAGTAAAATGGAAATCTCAACAGAGAGAGAACCTGAAAAGAAACTGAAAAGAAATTCTGAAGCTGAAAAGTACAACAACCAAAATGAAAACTTCACTAGATGGATATGAGGCAGATTTAACCAGGCAGAGGAAAGAATCTGTAAACTTAAAAAGAGGACAATCAAGGTTCAGAAACAGAAAAAAAAAAGATGGAAGAAAAGTGAACAGAGCCTTAAGGACCTGTGGGACATGGACCAACATATGCATCATAGGAGTCCCAGAAGAGAGAAAAGAGCAGAGAGAATATTTGAGGAAATAATGGCTGAAAACTTCCCAAATTTGATGAAAGACAGAAATATAAACATCCAAGAAGCTCAATGAATTCTGAGTAAGGTTAACTCAAAGAGACCCATACAGACACACATTATAATCCAACTTTCAAAAGTTAAAGAGAGAATGTTGAAAGTAACAAGAAAGAAATGAATTACACATAGAAGAGATCCTCAATAAGACTATAACTAGATTTCTCATCAAAAACTTTGGAGGCCAGAAGACAGTGGAAAGATATATTCAAAGTACTAAAAGAAAAATATTTGTCAACCAAGGATCCTATATCTAATATAACTGTCCTTCAAAAGTGAGGGAGAAGTAAGACATTCCCAGATAAACAAAAGATGAGGCAGTTTGCAACCACTAGACTTGTCTTGGAACAAATGCTCATGAAGATTCTGTAGGGTGAAATAAAAGGACACCAGATAGTAACATGAAGCCATGCGGAGAAATAAAGGTCTCAATAAAAGTAAATACATGGAAAATTATAAAAGCCATTATTATTGTAACAATGATTTCTAACTGTACTTTTTGTTTTCTATATGATACATTAAAAAAAGACAATTATTAACTTAAGACTAGTGTTATTATAACTGGTTTGTAATTCCACATCTGGTTTTCTACACAGTTTAGGAGACTAATGCATTTAAAAGGATTGTTAGTGTATGTTTTGGTGCACACGATACGTAAAGATGTACAATAGTCCCCCTTTATCTGTGGTTTTGCTTTCCACGGTTTCAGGTACCCATGGTCAACTATGGTCCAGAAGCCAGTGAGTAGTAGCCTAATGCTATGTCACAATGCCTGCATCATTCATCTCATTTCATCTTATCATGTAGGCATTTTATTATTTCACATTATCATAAGAAGGGTGAATGCAATATAATAAGATACTTTGAGAAAGCGAGACCACATTCATATAACTTTTATTACAGTATATTGTTATAACTGTTCTATTTCATTATTGTTGTTGTTTATCTATTACTGTGCCTAATGTATAAATTAAACTTTATCACAGGTATGTATGTATAGGAAAAAATACAGTATATATAGAGTTCAGTACTATCTGTGGTTTCAGGCATCAGCTGGAGAGATGGAACATATTCTCCATGGATAAGGGAGACTACTGTAATTCTTTGTAATCAACAACTGAAAGGGGTGGGGACAGAACTGTAGAGAAACTGACTTTTGGGATGTTATTGAAGTTAAACTAGTATAAATTTAAGTTAGAGTGTTATAACTTTAGAATGTTATCCCCATGATAATCACAACAAAAGTAGGTATAGAAGATACACAAAAGGAAATAAAAAAAGAGTTTAAACATTTCACTACAAAAACTCAACACAAAAGAAGACAGTAATGCAGGAAATGAGGGAAAAAAGCACTATAGCACACACAGAAAACAAACAGCACAATGACAGAAGTCCCTCCTTATCAGTAATTACTCTAAATGTACATGGTATAAATTCTCCAATCAAAAGAGAGACTGGCAGAATGGACAAAAACACATGACCCAAGTATATGCTGTCTTCAAGAGACTCATTTGAGACTCAAAGACACAAACAGATTGAAAGCGAAAGGATGGAAAAAGATATTCCATGCAAACTAAAAGAGAGTAGGGGTGACTAACTGAAAGAGAGTAGGGGTGGCTAAACTAATAGACAAAAGACTATTTTTTCTTAAGATTTTATTTATTTATTTGACAAAGAGAAAGAGAGCACAAGTAGGGGAAACGGCTGGCAGAGGGAGAGGGAAAAGCAGGCTCCCTGCTGAGCGATGCAGGGCTCAATCTTAGGACCCTGGGATTATGACCCAAGCCAAAGGCAGATGCCCAACTGACTGAGCCTCCCAGGTGCCCCACAAAATAAACTTTAAATCAAAAAAGGTTACAAGAGACAAAGAAGGACATTATATGTTAATAGAAGGAGCAAGAATATAAAACTATTATGAACGTTTATGAACCCAAAGACAGACTATCAAAATATATGACGTAAACACCAAAAGAATTGAAGGGAAAAAAGAAGTTCTAAACAATAGTTGGAGACTGCACGATCTCACTCACAATAATGGACAGTATAACCAGACAAAAGATATGCAGGGAAACAGAGGACATAAACAACACAATATACCACCTAAATATAATAAACATATACAGAATTCTAGCCAACAATACACACATTTTTTTCAAGTGAGCATGGGGCATTTTCCAGGACGTGCCATATGTTAGGTCACAAATTACATCTCAGTAGGTTTCAAGGATAGATTTCATACAAATTATCTTCTCTGACCACACCGGATGAAGTTAGAAATAAATTACAAAAGTAAAACTGGAAAATTCACAGAATTGTGGGAATTAAACAACACACTGTTAAATATATATATTTTATTTATTTATTTGAGAGAGAGAGAAAGGGAGAGCACCAGCAGGAGGGGCAGAGGGAGAAGCAGACTCCCCACTGTGCAGGGAGTACAATGTGGGGCTCCATCCCAGGACCCTGAGGATCATGACCTGAGCCAAAGGCAGATGCTTAACTGACTGAGCCACCGAGATACCCTAAACAATACATATTTAAGCAACCAATGGATTTGAGAAAAAATCACAAGGGAAATTAGAAAACACTTAGAGATGAATGAGAATGAAAACATAACATGCCAAAACTTACGAGATACAGTTGAAAGCAGTGCTAACGGGGAAATTTATAGCTATAAATCATTAAAAAACAAGAAAGATCTCAAGTCAATAATCTAACTACAATTTAAGAAATGTTCTAGAAAGGGGCACCTGGGTAGCTCAGTCATTAAGCATCTGCCTTTGGCTCAGGTCATGATCCCAGGGTCCTGGGATCGAGCCCCGCAATGGCTCCCTGCTCCACGGGAAGCCTGCTTCTCCCTCTCCCACTCCCCCTGCTTGTGTTCCTTCTCTCACTGTGTCTCTCTCTGTCAAATAAATAATAATAAAATCTTAAAAAAAAGAAATGTTCTAGAAAAAGAACAAAAAGTCCAAAACTAGCAGAAGGAAGGAAACAATAAAGATTAGAATAGAAATAAATGAATAGAGAACAGAAAAATAGAGAAAAACAATGAAACAAAACCTGGTTCTTCAAGAAGATCAACAAAATCGACAAACTTTTAGCTAGATGGACTAAGAAAAACAGACGACTCAATTACTAAAATCAGAAATGAAAGTAAGAACATTACTACTGATTCTACAGAAATAAAAAGGATTATAAGAGAGTACTATGAACAACTGTACATCAAAAAATGGAATAACCTACATGAAATGCACAAATTCCTAGGAAGACAAAGCCTATCAAGACTAATAAATGAAGAAACAGAGTCTTGAATAGATTTATCATTAGGTAAGGAGATTAAATTAGGAACAAAAAAATCTCCCAACAGAGAAAAGTCTGGGCATGACAGCTTCACAGGTGAATTCTACCATACATTAAATAACTAATAACAATCTTTCTGAAACTTTTCCCCAAAAATTAAGAGGGGCCACTTCCTAACTTATTCATTAAGGCTAGCATAACCTAGATACCAGACAAAAACACTAAAAGAAAACTATAGACAAATATACTGTATGAACGTGACACAAAAATAACTTCAACAAAATACTAGCAAACAGATTTTAATAGTATATTAAAAGGATTACACATTATGACAAAGTGGGATTTCCTGGAATGTAAGGATGGTTCAACATACAAAAATCAATGAATATATTCTGCACATTAAAAAAATGAAGGGGAAAAGCACATGATGATCTGAACTGATTTGGGAAAAGCATCTGACAAAATTCAACACCCTTTCATGATAAATACTCAACAAAATATAAATAGAAGGACCTCCATCAATCTAATAAAAACCATATATGAAAAGTCCTCACTAAACATCATACTAGATGGTAAAAGACTGAAAGCTTTTCTTTTAAGATAGGAACAAGGCAAAGATGCCCACTCTTGCCACTTCTATTCAACATAGCACAAAAATTCAAGCTAGAGCAATTAGAGAAGAAAAAGAAATAATAGGCATCAAAGCTTTACTGTAAAGGAAGAAATAAAATGATCTCTCTTTGCAGATGATGTGATTTTATATGTGGAAAAACCTAAAGATTCCACACACAAAAAACACTGTTAGAACTAATAAAAGAATTCAGCAAAGTAGCAGGATACAAAGTCAACACACAAAAATCACTTGCATTTCTACATAACAAAAATGAACAATCTGAAAAGGCAGTAACAAAATCAATTCCTTTTACAGTAGCATCAATAAAATACTTAGGAATTCACTTTAACCAAGGAGATAAAAGACTTGTCCAATGAAAACTACAAAACATTGCTGAACAATTAAAGACAAGAATAAATGGAAACATATCCCATGCACATGGATTAGAAGACTTAATATTATTAAAATGCTGATAGCACCCAAAGCAATCTTCAGATTCAATGAAATCCTTATTAAAACCCCAATGTTGTTATTTGCAAAAATAGAAAAACCCATCTTAAAAGTCATGTAAAATCTCAAGGGGCTCTGAATAGCCAAAACACTCTTGAAAAAGAAGAGCAAATTGGAGGATTTACACATCTTGAGATCCACTTACTGCAAAGTAATCAAAACAGTGCAGCATTGGTGTGGTATTGGTGTCCAGACATATAGACCAATGGAGCAGAATACAGAGCCCAGAAATAAACCCTCACATATATAATGAAATGGTTTTTGAGAAGGGTGCCAAGATTTTTCAATGGAGAAAGGACGGTCTTTTCAACAAATGGTGTTTAGAAAACTGGATAGCTACATGCAAAAGAACAAAGTTGGGCCCTCACCCCACAAGCATATATAAAAATTAACTGAAAATGGATTAAGAACCTAAATATAAGATAATAAAACTCTCAGAACAAAACATAGGATAAAAGCTTCACAACATTTAATTTGACAATTTCTTCTTGGATATGACACCAAAGATGCCGGTAAATAAAGAAAAAATAGACAAACTGGACAGTATGAAAATTTAAAAATTTTGTGCATCAAAAGACACCATTCACAGAGGAAAAAGGCAACCTACAGAATGGGAAAAATATTTGTAAACCATATATCTGTAAGGGATTAATGTCCAGAATATATAGAGAACTCCTAAAACTTAACAACAACAACAACAACAACAAAACAACCCAATTGAGAAATGGGTAAAGGACTTTGGGAACACACTTTTCTCCAGATGTACAAATAGCCAATAAGCACATGAAAAGATGCACGACATCACTAATCATTATGGGGATGTAAATCAAAACTGCAATGAGATATTACCTTACACTCATTAGGAGGGCTACTATTAAACAACAGAAAATAACAACTACTGGGGAAGATGTGGAGAAATTAGAACCCTTGTGCACTATTGTTGGGAATGCAAACTAGTGTAGCTATTGTGGAAAACAGTATGGAGTTTCCTCAAAACATTAAAAATAGAACTACTTTATGATCCAGTAATCACTACTGGGTATTTACCCAAAGATTTCAACAATACTAATTCGAAAGGATATATGCACCCCTGTGTTTTCTGCGGCATTATTTACAATAGCCAAACTATGCTATGGAAGCAGCCCAAGTTTCCATCAATAGGTAAATGGATAAAGAAGAGGTGGTATATTCCAGATAGATAGGTAGGTAGATAGATGATAGATAGATAGATAGATGATAGATAGATAGATAGATAGATAGATAGATAGATAGATAGATAGATAGATATTCCATTTTATATATATAATGGAATATTATTTGGCCATCAAAAAGAATGAAATCTTGCCATTTGCAATGACATAGATGGAGCTAGATAATATTATCCTAAGTGATATAAGTCAGAGAAAGACAAATACCATATGATTTCACTCATATGGAGAATTTAAGAGACAAAACAAATGAACAAATAGAAAAGAGAAAGAGGCAAAAGAAGAACGGACTCTTAATTAGAGAGAACTGATGGTTATGGGTGGGGGATGGGTGAAATACATGATGGGAATTAAAGAGTACACTTACTCTAATGAGCACTGAGTAATGTATAGAATTGTTAAATGACTATATTGTACACCTGAAACTAACAGAACACTGTATGCTAACTATACTGGAATTAAGATAAAAACCTTGATAAAATTTTAAAAACCAGTATGTATTTCAAAACAACTCAGTATCATTCTAAATTATGAAGGAATAGCAACATTTTCATTGAAGTCACAATTAAGAGTATCTTATTGCCACTGTTATTTACTAGACAAGAATGAGCAGTATAAATAAAGGAAGGAGAAAATGATGATTATTGTAGACAACATGACTGTCCACTTTGGGTAGACAAAATAACTGAATGTTCAGAAAGGTAATCCACTAAAACATTAGTATACAAACATCAATAGTTTCTGATATACCAGAAATAATAAATTAGGAAGTTTAATTTAAAAATGTCCTACCCATAATAGCAAAAAATACAATAAAATATATAGGAGTAAACATGAAACATATGCAAATAAAAATATATCTGGGGATGTAAAGGAAAACTTGAATAAAGAGAGAGAAATCTGTTACTGAACAGAAGAATTCAGTATTATAAAGATGTTGATTCTTCCTAAAATTAATCCATATATTCATGCTATTCTATTTTTTTTATAGATTTTATTTATTTATTTGACAGAGAGAGAGAGAACACAAGTAGGCAGAGAGGCAGGCAGAGAGAGAGGGAGAAGCAGGCTCTCTGCTGGGCAGGGAGCCTGATGCAGGACTCAATCCCAGGACCCTGGGATCAGGGCATGAGCCAAAGGCAGCCACTTAACCAACTGAGCCACCCAGGTGCCCTTATTCATGCTATTCTAATCAAAATCCTTATGAGATTTCGTTTGTTTAGAACTTAACAATAGGACACTAAAGTTCATCTGAAATTTTATTTATTTTTTTAAAGATTTTATTTATTTATTTAAGACAGAGAGACACTGACAGCGAGCACGAGCAGGGAGGAGGGGCAAAAGCAGGTGCCCCGCTGAGCAGGGGCCCAATGCGGAGCTTGATCCCAGGACTCTGGGATCATGACCTGAGCCTAAAGCACCCGCTTAACCGACTGAGCCACCCAAGTGCCTCCTCATCTGAAATTTTAAAGACTTATTATAAAGCAGAGAGATGCTGAAGAGTTCTTCATATTGTACACAAAGTTATAGTAAATGAAATGGTATGGAGAGGGCATGCGGATAGATTATTGGAAATAAATAGAGCCCATAAATTAAATGCTGATAAGACTAAGCAGGCAATAGACATACATTTAATGGGCCAGATGTAAAAAGCAATAAGAACTCATGGGGTCTGTAGCAAAAGGGAGAATATGAGGGAGGGGACATGTGCTAGTCTGTTCTGATTGTTGTCTGAAAAATCCAGGTTCAGTTTAACAAATAATCTGGTAGGGTTTTTTTTTTTTTTTTAAGAGAAATAATGAATTAGGTTTTTATGCGATGTCAAGTTTTATTTTTATTAAGTAAACTTTACCTCTAACACAGGGCTTGAACTCACGATCCCAAGATCAAGAATCACTTGCTTTGAGGCACCTGGGTGGCACAGTGGGTTAAGCAACTGACTCTTGGTTCCAGCTCAAGTTGTGATCTCAGAATTGTGGGATCTGGTGACGGGCTCCGCACTCAGTGTGGAGTCTGCTTAAGATTCTCTCTCCCCTCTCCCTCTCCTCCTCCTCCCTGCTTTCTCTCTCTAAAATACATAAATAAATCTTAAAAAAAAAAAAAAAGAACTGAAGAACTGCATGGTTTCCCAACTGAGCCAGCCAGGTGCCCCTGCAATGTTAACTTTTAAATGTTGACTCAAATTCTTAAAACGTGTGTGTGTGTGTGTGTGTATGTGTGTGAGCTCTTATGGATGACCATCACTTTGTGACTGCTACCTAAAGTTATTCTATAACTGTTAGTATGGAATAAAAGTAGGTTAACAAGTCATGAGAAAATTGTAAAAATGATGTTAGGACAAGGGCAGTTGGATCTATGTGTTCTTTCTTATGCCAAAATTATTTTCAGTGTTAGAAGAATAACAGGCAGAACATAAAGTCATAAAGGTGATTGAAATAAACTGAGGTATTTTTTTATAATCCCGGGGAAAGAAGATCTAAGAACTAAGAAACCATAATGCAAAACAATGGTATACTAGTTAACCTTATCAAACTCCTAAAGGAACAACAACAAAATGCATGTACTAGATTGAAAAACAAATGGTAATTTGGGAAAAAATATTTGCAACATATGAAAGATGATCAATAATATCCAAAATTTGCTTAAAAATCCATAAAAAAGATAAAAATGCCAATGGAATGGATAGACAATTTGCAACAAAAAGAATCACAAATGGTCAATACTTTAGAAAGATCCACACATATCCACCAAAGATATGTACATGAATAGCAACATTTTTTAATAATAGCTCTAAACTAGACATAACAGAATAATAGCCCTAAACTAGACATAACAGAAATGTCCCTGAACGGTAGGATGGATAAAATGTGATATATTCCAACAGTATATGTCATGAAAAGATAATATTCAGTAATAAAAATGAACCTACTACTGCCACATACTACTCTCACAAATATAATGTTGAGCACAAAAAGCAAACATGAAAGAAAATATACTATATAATTTCATTCATATAAAGTACAAAAAGAGGTAATACTAATCTTTGTTGTCAGAATTTAGGATAGCATTTACCTTTGGAAAGGAGAGAGGATGATTGGGCAGTGTCAAAAGGGGGTTTCAGAAGTGCTAGTAAAGTTGTTTCTTTACTGGGTTGGTGGTTATGTAGTTTATTTCATGATAAATATGATAATTCCATGAGTTATCCACTTACAATTTGTTCATTTTTCTGAATATATGTTAATTCAAGAAAAGATTTTTTTTAAAGATTTTATTTATTTATTTGAGAGAGAGAATGAGAGATAGAGAGCACGAGAGGGAAGAGGGTCAGAGGGAGAAGCAGACTCCCTGCTGAGCAGGGAGACCAATGCGGGACTCGATCCCAGGACTCCAGGATCATGACCTGAGCCGAAGGCAGTCGCCCAACCAACTGAGCCACCCAGGCGCCCTCAAGAAAAGATTTTCAAAAAGCAATTTATTTTAGGAAAAACTGATACCAAACAAACAAAAAGTAACAGTGAACAAATCAATAGTACATGTGATTTCATTACTCTACTAAATCTATGTCTCATATTGTATATAAGCATTCTTGGGAATGAATGAATGAATAAAGAAGATGTGATTTATATGTATACAATGGAATATTATTCAGCCACAAGAAAGAAGGACATCCTAAAATTTGCAATAACATGGATGGACCCTGAGGGTAATACACTAAGTGAGATAACTCAGATAAAGACAAATACTGTGTGGTATCACTTATACGTGCAATCTAAATAAAAAGTCAAACTCATAGAAACAGAGATTAAAGAAGTGGTTGCCCGAGGCTGCAGGGTAGGGAAAACAGGGAGATGTTTATAACAGGGTATAAATTTTCAGCTCTAAGATAAATAAGGTCTCAGGATTTAATGTATAATGTGGTGACTATAGTTGATAATACTGTACTGCCTTATTGAAATATGTTACAGAGTATAACTTAAATGTACTCACCAAAAATAAACAAATAAATAAATAGAAAAATAAGTGAGGTGATGGATGTATTCATTAATTAGATGAGAGGAATCCCTTTTTTTTTGCTGTTTTTTAAATTTAAATTTAAATTCAATTAATTAACATATAATGTATTATTAGTTTCAGAAGTAGAGGTCAGTGATTCATCAGTCTTATATAATACCCAGTGCTGATTGTATCACATGCCCTGCTTAATGTCCAACACACAGTTACCCCATCCCCCACACCTCTCCCCTCCAGCAACACTCAGTTTCCTATGATTAAGAGTCTCTTATGATTTGTTTCCCTCTCTGATTTCCTATTGTTTTATTATTCCATCCCTTCCACTATGATCCTGTTTTGTTTCCTAAATTCCACATATGAGTGATATTGTATGATAATTGTCTTTCTCTGATTGACTTCTTTCACTTAGCATAATACCTTCTAGGTCCATCCACATCATTGCAAATGGCAAGATTTCATTCTTTTGATGTCTGAGTAGTATTCCATCATATATATCACATCTTCTTTATCCATTCACCTGTCCATGGACATCTGGGTCCTTTCCATTGTTTGGCTATTGTGGATATTGCTCCTGGAAATGTTGGAGTGCATGTGCCCCTTTGGATCACTACATTTGTATCTTTGGGATAAATTCCTAGTAGTGCAATTGCTGGGTTGTAGGGTAGCTCTATTTTTAACTTTTTGAGGAACCTCCATACACTTTTCCAGAGTGGCTGCACCAGTTTCCATTCCCACGAGCAGTGTAAGAGGGTTCCACTTTCTCTGCATCCTCACCAACATTTGTTGTTTCCTGTTAATTTTAGCCATTCTGACAGGTATGGAGTGGTATCTTATTGTGGTTTTGATTTGGATTTCCCTGATGCCAAGTGATTTGAGCACTTTTTCATGTGTCTGTTGGCCATGTGTATGTCTTCTTTGGAGAAATGTCTGTTCATGTCTTCTGCCCATTTCTTGATTGGATTATTTGTTCTTTGGGTGTTGAGTTTGATAAATTCTTTATAGATTTTGAATACTAGCCCTTTATCTGATAAGACATTTTCAAACATCTCCCATTCTATCAGTTGTTTTTTGGTTTTGTCGACTGTTTCCTTCACTGTGGAGAAGCTTTTTATTTTGATGAGGTTCCAATAGTTCATTTTTGCCTTTGTTTCCCTTGCCTTTGGAGACGTGTCTAGCCAGAAGTTGCTGAGGCCAAGGTCACAGAGATTGCTGCCTGTGTTCTCCTCTAGTATTTTGATGGATTCCTGTCTCACATTTAGGTCTTTCATCCATTTTGAGTCTATTTTTGTGCATGGTGTAAGAAAAATGGTCTTCTGCATGGGGCTGTCCAGTTTTCCCAACAACATTTGTTGAAGAGACTGTCTTCTTTCCATTGGATATTCTTTCCTGCTTTGTTGAAGATTAGCTGACCATAGAGTTGAGGGTCCATTTCTGGGTTCTCTATTCTGTTCCTTTGATCTATGTATCTGTTTTTGTGCCAGTACCATACTGTTTTGATGATCACCACTTCATAATAGAGCCTGAAGTCCGGAATTGTGATGCCACCAGCTTTGCTTTTCTTTTTCAACATTCCTCTGGCTATTTGGGGTCCTTTCTGGTTCCATACAAATGTTAGGATTATTTGTTCCAGCTCAGTTAAAAAAGTTGATGGTATTTTGATAGGGATTGCATTGAATGTATAGATTGCTCTATGTAGCATAGATATTTTAGCAATATTTGTTCTTCCAATCCATGAGCATGGATTGGTACTAGAAGTTCTAGCCTCAGCAATGAGACAAGAAAAACTAAGAAAAGGCATCTGAATCAGCAGAGAAGAAGTCAAACTCTCACTCTTTGCAGATGACATGATATTCTATGTGGAAAACCCAAAAGACTCCACCCCAAAATTGCTAGAACTCATACAGGAATTCAGTAAAGTGGCGGGATCTAAAATCATCGCACAGAAATCAGTTGCATTTCTATATGCTAACAAGACAAAAGAAAGAGATATTAAGGAGCCATTCCCCTTTACAATTGGGCCCAAAACCGTAAGATACCTAGAAATAAACCTAACCAAAGAGGCAAAGGATCTACACTCAGAAAACTATAGAACACTCATGAAAGAAATTGAGGAAGACACAAAGAAATTGAAAATATTCCATGCTCATGGAAATTCTATATTGAGATCACACAAGTTCTCATAGAGGTGAGTGGCTCTCCCCTTTGAAGGAATCACCTTATTCAAATGATTTTATTCACTGGGGACAGGGAAGAAAGTGGGGATGTCTCACCGAATTACCTCCACATAGTTTATCTCTATGATCTATAGCCAAAGTGAACTTTTTATTTCTAAAGGGAAATGTTTGCTATACCAGCAATTGGAAGAGAAATTGATGTAACTGATTTTTGTGGTATGTTTAGAATCTTACAGATGATAAAGAACAAGTAAATTCATTCCTAATTGTGATCTTATTAAATAATTAAATTTCTCTTCATGTAGTCAACTTACATTTCACTAGATGGATGAAAACAATTATTTGAGTAAATTAAAACAAAACAAAAACATTCTCAGTCATCACCTCTCAGCACTGTCTTTCTCTATGCAGAATTTTTTACTAAACTGACTGAACTGTTTCATATGCTGACAAGACAAATTTCTCAGGTAAAACAAAAACACTTTTTCTCTTGCAAATTAGCATTAATGAAATTAATGTTTTATTGGCAAAAATGAATATCCCATCTATATAATGTTGTATGGTTCGTTCTTCTCAGTGTTCCATTTAATGAATAACACTATAATAGGATGGCTATATAGCTTTAGCAAAATAGGTCATTATATGTTCATCAAAGTTTGGCAGAATATCTGTGAAATTTTTCAGGGTACAGTTGAGAACCACTGATCTAGGGATGCCTGGGTAGCTCAGCCCGTTAAGTGGCCAATTCTTGATTTCAGCTCAGGTCATGACCTCAGGGTGGTGAGATCAAGCCCCACATCAGGCTCCACATCCAGTGGGGAGTCTGCTTGAGATTTTCTCTCTCCCTCTGCCCGTCCCCCTCCTTCTGTGCTCTCTCTCTAAAATAAATGAATAAATCTTTTTTTTTAAGATTTTATTTATTTGAGAGAGAGAGCATGAGAGAGAGAGCATGAGAGGTGGGAGGGTCTGAGGGAGAAGCAGAATCCCTGCTCAGCAAGGAGCCCAATGTGGGGCCTGATCCTGGGACTCCAGGATCATGACCTGAGTTGAAGGCAGTTGCTTAACCAACTGAGCCACCCAGGCACCTATAAATGAATAAATCTTAAAAAAAAAAAAGAATCACTGATCTATACTGATAACACACCAGAGAATGAGAAGAGTTGCTATTTCCTATCAAGCTCCATATCTAAAAATCTACAGATGCTACTATATATCATCACAGAGTATGGCACATCACAATGAAAGGGAGAGGGAGAAGTTAGTGAAGTGGTTGGTCTAAATGTTAAGGGCATGGATGACTAAAGATCCATTCCTTGGGTGAAATTGAGGACAACAATAACAATGATAGTAGTAATATGTGAAAGGAACTTATACTTTCTGCTAAATCTTCTTAAAGGAAAACACATGGTAGAAAAGTCATAAGTAGGTCTTTGGAAGTTGGAAATCATAGACCTTTGCTGACATCATTCTGAGAAGCAGGTCAGATTGCCTTAAAAACAGCTATGACCTATTAGAGAAACCCAGTAAGGCCACCCTGGCCTACAGGAGGTTAGAGAAAGATTATACAATTTCCTTTTTTAACTGTGAAAGTAATGGCAACAATGGACAGGGCTTTTAGGGTTTTTAAAAATGTGTTAAGAGGCTTCCACTGCTGGGAATATATGATAGAAATATTTTTCCTACATCTCCCTCTAAGTACAATTTAAAAACCTGGACAGTATATATAAAAACAAACATAAGAAGACTGAAAGGTGGGGAGAAAAAGGCAAACCAGCTTAGAAAACTTGGGACCCAAGGAACGACACAATGGTGTTTCTGGATTTTCTTTTTGCCTCATACATTCCAACTTGAAGCTGAATAAGTCAGCAATCCCAAAATGCCAATAGGTACAGAGAAAGAAAAAGCACCCCAAAAACCCTGATCCTTTATCCAAAGAACCAAGAAAGGACAGCCTACCAAGACTGAAAATAAAATAAAGTAAAATAAAATAAAATAAAATAAAATAAAATA
>NW_027397072.1:58794771-58826589 GCF_003265705.2 Callorhinus ursinus | reverse complement strand
ATAAAATAAAATAATAAAATAAAATAAAATAATAAAATAAAATAAAATAAAATAAAATAAATAAAATAAAATAAAATAATAAAATAAAATAAAATAAAATAAAAATCCTCTTTAGAAATAACTGTTTTACTCCAGCCAAATAACCAGAAAAACTGTGCCCCCACCCATGCCAGCAAAGGCCTATGACTTCCAACCTTAGGGACTGAAACAGGAGCTCTATCCCTCCTACCCTGCTCCTCAGAGTGATGTCAGAGAAGGCTGAGTAGGGAAATGGAACTTTCATTCCTGCTAGATAATAATGATACTAGGAAATTTGGATATCCACAGGTAAATGAATAAATTTAGATCACTACTTTACACCATATATAAAAATTAACTCAAAATGGATCAAAGACATGAAAATAAGAGCTAAGACTATAAAATTCATTGAAGGACACAGGAGTAAATCTTTGTGACCTTGAAGTAGACAATGATTTCTTAAATATGACACCAGAAGCACAAGAAACAAAAGGCAATAAACTGGACTTCATCAAAATTAAAAACTTCTGCACATTAAACACTATCAAAAGAGTGAAAAAATAACCCACCGAATGAGAGAAAATATTTGCAAATCATATATCTGATAAGAGTCTACAATCTACAATGTATAAAGAATTCTCGACAACAACAAGAAAAACAGCCCAATAAAAAATGGGCAAAGAACTTGGATATTTCTCCAAAGAAGATATACAAATGACCAAAAAGCACATAAAGAGATGTCCAACATCATTAATCATTATAGAAATGTAAATCAAACCAACAATGAGATACCACTTCATACCCACTAGGATGGTTATAATCAGGAAGTCAGATAACAAGTGTTGGCAAGGATGTGGAAATACTAGAACCCCCATATATTGCTGGTGAGAATGTAAAATGATGCAAATACTTTGAAAAACAATCTGGCAGATCCTCAAATGGCCAAATATAGAGTTACCATATAACTTTGCAATTCCACAGGACAATTGAAAACATGTGCTCACAGAAAAACTCATATAGAAATGTTCACAGCAGCATTATTCATAATGGCCCAGAAGTGGAAACAATGCAACTGTCCATCAACTGATGAATGGATAAACAAAATGTAGTATATCCATAGAATGGAATATTATAAAAAGGAATGAAATACTGATACATGCTACAACATCGATGAATGTTGAAAATATGCTAAGTGAAATGAACAACTGATTCCATTTATATTAAATTTTCACAATAAAAACCATCATAGAGGCAGAGAGATTAGTGACTTCCAGGAGTTAGGGAGAGGGAAGACTGGGGAATGACTGCCTAATGTACATGGAGATTATCTTCAGTATAATGAAAATGTTTTGAATTAGAGGTGGTGGTCATATACTAAAAAACAATTATACACATAAAAATGCTTAAGATGGTGAATTTTTAAATTATGTTGATTTCATCTTAATAAAAAAACTAATCTAGGTAAATAAAATTGGAATTCTCAAGAATGTTCAAGTAATATATGAAGGCAGAAAAAATAGTAAAATAAAAAAGGGAGGGCAAAAACAGAAAACAAACAAAAATTGCAGCCTTTAAACTTAAACATATCAATAATCACATTAAGTGAAAACAGTCTAAATATAACTACTAAAAGAGAGAATGGCATAGTTGATTTAAAAACATGACCCCGGAGGAATTAAGATGGTGGAGTAGTAGAAGGGAGCCTGGGCTTTCCTCACCCTTAAACACAGCTAGATCAACATCAAATCATTTTGAACAACTAGAAAACTGATCTGAGAATTAAGAAAACAATCTGCACAATTGGAGGGACAGAACATGGCAGGTGTGAGGTTCACAGATGTGAACTGGGGGAGAGAAAAGCCAGGGTGCTGCAGAGGGGAGAGAGCCCTTTTCATAGACAGAAGTCAGAGAGAGAGGGAGAGAGCAGGAGAGAGAACAGTGCGTAGGGTTCACTCAAGATGCCATGGTGTGGGGATCCTGTGGGTTGTACTGGAAGAGAACACTCCCCTTCCTGCTACACATTTGGAAAAGAATATATTGCCTCTCCAAGGACAAAAGGTCTACTGGGCACCACTGAGTGTCCTTTCAATAGCAGGGGACACAGGTGTGCACAGGGGGCAGATAACATTTGTTTCCTTTTCTCGTTTTTTGGATCAGGTTTGTTTGTTTTTTTCAAATCAGGCTTAACAAACATATCAAAGCATACCTAATTAAAAGTCCAAACACTCCCCACTGCAAGCAAGGAGGAACTATGCAGAGGACTGACCTGTGGGAAAGAGGAGCCAAAACACAATAACAGGGTGCACACAGCATACACCAGAAACACTTCCTGAAGCACCAGGCCCTGGACAGTGTATGACCACTTCTTAACATGGCATTACTCTCCAGAGCAGGAAACATAACAAACTTTCATAACACGCAAAGACAGAAACCTAGAAATAATGACAAGACAGAGGAATTCTCCACAAAAGAAAGATCAAGAAGAAATCACAGCCAGGGATTTCTGAACAAGAATTCAGAACAATGGTCATTAAGAATAGTAGCTGGGCTTGAAAGAGGCATAGAAGACACCGGAGAAACCCTGCTGCAGAGTTAGAAGACCTAAAAACTAATCAGCCTGAAATAAAAAATACTATAACTGATATGCAAAACTGACTGGATGTAATCACAACAAGGATGGAAGAAGCACAGGAATGAACAGGTGATAGAGAAGATAAAATTATAGAAAATAATGAAGCTGAAAAGAGGGAAAGAAAACTGTTAGATCACAAATATAGACTTAGGGAACTCAGCGATTCCACAAAGTGCAATAATACCCACATCATAGGAATCCCCAGAAGAGTAGGAAAAATGGGCAGAAGGTTTATTTGAACAAATTATAGCTGAAGAACTTCCCTAATCTGGGGAAGACAACAGGCATTCATGTCCAAGAGGCCCAGAGAACTCCCCTCAAAATCAACAAAAACAGGTCAACACCAAGACATGTCATAGTGAAACTTGCAAAATACAACGATAAAGAGAGAATTTGGAAAGCAGCTAGAGACAAGAGGTCCTTAATCTACAAGGGTAAACACATAAGGCTAGCAGCAGACTTGTCCACAGCAACTTGGCAGGCCAGAAAAGAGTGACATGATATATTCAACATGCTAAATGGGAAAATATGCAGCCAAGAATACTACATCCAGCAAGGCTGTCATTCAGAATAGAAGGAGAGATGAAGAGTTTCCAAGACAAGCAAAGACTAAAGGGAGATCATGAACACTAAACCAGCTCTGCAAGAAATATCAATGGGGATCATTTTGAGTGGGAAAGAAAGACCAAAAGCAATAAAGACTAGAAAGGAACAGAGACAATCTACAGGAAGAGTGGCTTTACAGGTGTAAATGGCACTAAATTCGTATCTATCAGTAATTACTCTTAATGTAAATGGACTCAATGCTCCAATCAAAGGACAAAGAGTAACAGAATGGATAAAAAAACAAGACCCATTGCTTTGCTGCTTATAAGAAAGTCATCTTAGACCTAAAGACACCTCCAGATTAAAAGTGAGGGGGTGGAGAACCATGTATCCTGCTAATGGACATCAAAAGAAAGCTGGAGTAGCCTATTTATATCAGACAAACTACATTTTAAGCCAAAGACTGTAGTAAGAGATAAAGGCACTATATCATAATAAAGGGGTCTATCCAACAAGAAAATCTAAATATTGTAAATATTCATACCCGAACTTGGGAGTAGACATATATATAAATCAGTTAATGACAAACTTAAAGAAACTCACTGATAATCACTGATAATAATACAATAATAGTAAGGGACTTTAACACCCCACTCAGAGCAATGGACAAATCATCTAAGCAGAAGATCAACAAAGAAACAATGGCTTTGAATGACACACTGGACCGGAGGGACTTAACAGATATATTCAGAACATTTCATCCTAAAGCAGCAGAAAACACATGACTTTTGAGTACACATGGAACATTCCCCAGAATAGATCACATACTGGGTCACAAATCTTAGGCCTCAACCAGTACAAAAAGCCTGAGATCATACCATGAATATTTTCAGACCACAACGCTATGAAAGTTTGAAGTCTACCACAAGAAAAAATTTGGAAAGACCACAAATACATGGAGGGTAAAGAACATCCTACTACAGAATGAATGGGCTGACCAGGAAGTTAAACAAGAAATAAAAAAATACATGGAAGCAAATGAAAATGAAAACATGACAGTTGAAACCTTTGGGATGTAGCAAAGGCAATCCAGTCATAGAGGGAAGTATATAGCAATACAGGCCTTTCTCAAGAAGCAAGAAAAGTCTCAAATAACCTAATCTTACACCTAAAGGAGCTGGAGAAAGAACAGCAAATAAAGACTAAAACCAGAAGAAGGGAAATTATTAAGATTAGAGCAGAAATCAATGATAGAGAAATTAAAAAAAAAAAACAGTAGTAGAACAGATCAACCAAGCTAGGAGCTGGTTCTTTCAAAGAATTAAAAAAATTGAGAAACCCCTAGCCAGACTTATAAAAAGAGAAAGGAACCAAATAAATAAAATCAGGACTGAAAGAGGAGAGATCACAACCAACACCAAAGAAATACACACAATTATGAGACGATTATGAGCAATTATATGCCAAAAACTTGGGCAATCTTGAAGAAATGGATACATTCCTAGAAACATATAAACCACCAAAACTGAAACAGGACAAAATAGAAAACTGAACAGACCCATAACCAGCAAAGAAATTGAATCAGTAATCAAAATTTCCCAACAAAAAAAAAACCCTCCAGGGCCAGATGGCTTTACAGATGAATTCTATGAAGTATTTAAGAGAAGAATTAATATCTATTTTCTTAAACTATTCCAAAAAATAGAAATAGAAGGAAAATTTCCAAACTCTTTCCATGAGGCCAGCATTACCTTGATTGCAAATAAGACAAAGACTCCACTAAAAATGAGAATTACAGACCAATATCCCTGATGAACATGGATGCAGAAATTCTCATCAAGACACTAAACAATAGAATCCAACAGTAATTTAAAAGGATTATTCACCATGACCAAGTGGGATTTATTTCTAGGCTACAGGGGTAGTTCAATATCTGCTAATCTATCAATGTGATACACCACAATAATAAAAGAAAGGATAAGAACCATATGATCCTCTTAATAGCTGCAGAAAAAACATTTGACAAAATACAGCATCCTTTCTTGATAAAAACCCTAAGCAAAATAGAGATAGAGGGAACACACCTCAATATCATAAAAGCCATATAGGAAAGTCCCACAGCTAATATCCCTCAATGGGGAAAAATTGAGAGCCTTTCCCTTGAGGTCAAGAACTCAATAGGGATGTCCACTCTTACCACTGTTGTTCAACACAGTACTAGAAGTCCGAGCCTCAGCAATCAGATAACAAAGAGAAATAAAAGTCATCCAAATCAGCAAGGAAGAAGTCAAATTTCACTCTTCACAAATGACCATGATACTTTATGTAGAAAACCCGAAAGACTCCAACCAAAAAACTGCTAGAACTGATACATGAATTCAGCAAAGACAGAGGATATAAAATCAATGTACAGAAATCTGTTGCATTTCTATACACCAATAATAAAGCAGCAGAAAGTGAAATCAAGGAATCGATCTCATTTACACCTGTATCAAAAACGGTAAGATACCTAGGAATAAACCTAACCAAAGAGGTAAAAGATCTGTATTTTGAAAACTGTGAAACACTATGAAAGAAACGAAAGAAGACACAAGAAATGGAAAAACATCCATGCTAATGGATTAGAAGAACAAATACTATTCAAATGTTTATACTACTCACAGCAATCTACACATTCAGTGCAACCCCAATCATAATAACACCAGCATTTTTTACAGAGCTGGAATGAACAATCCTAACATTTGTATGGAACCAGAAAAGACCCCAAATAGCCAAAGTAATGTTTAAAAACAAAAGCAAAGCAGGAGGCATCACTATCTCAGACTTCCAGCTGTATTACAAAGCTGTAATCATCAAGACAGTATGGTACTGGCACAAAAACAGACACATAGATCAATGGAACAGAATAGAGAGCCCAGAAATGGACCCTCAACTATTGTCGACTAATCTTCGACAAGGCAGGAAAGAATATCCAATGGAAAAAAGACAGTCTCTTTAACAAATGGTATTGGGAAAAGTGGACTATGACATGCAGAATCAAACTGGACCACTTTCTCACACCATACACAAAAATAAATTCAAAATGGATGAAAGCCCTAAATGTGAGACAGGAAGCTATCAAAATCCTACAGGAGAACACAGGCAGCAACCTCTTTGATATTAGCTGTAGCAATTTCTTCCTAGATATGTCTCCTAAGGCAAGGGAAACAAAAGCAAAAATAAACTATTGGGACTTCACCAAGATAAAAAGCTTCTGCATAGTGAAGGAAACATTCAACAAAATTAAAAGGCAACAATGGAATGGGAGAAGATATTTGCAAATGACATATTTGATAAAGAGCTAATATCCAGAATATCTATATCTATCTATATATAATCTATATAGAAGAACTCCTGAAAATCAACACCCCAAAAATAAATAATCCAGTTAAGAAATGGGCAGAAGACATCAACAGACATTTCTCCAAAGAAGACATAGAAATGGCTAACAGACACATGAAAAAATGCT
The DNA here is from genome assembly GCF_003265705.2 of Callorhinus ursinus. Classification (NCBI taxonomy): domain Eukaryota; kingdom Metazoa; phylum Chordata; class Mammalia; order Carnivora; family Otariidae; genus Callorhinus; species Callorhinus ursinus. The sequence goes on along the minus strand of NW_027397072.1, from coordinate 58,819,885 downwards.
CAACATCACTCATCATCAGGGAAATACAAATCAAAACCACAATGAGATACCACCTCACAGTGGTCAGAATAGCTAAAATTAACAAGTCAGGAAACAACAGATGTTGGCGAGGATGCAAAGAAAGGGGAACCCTTTTGCACTGCTGGTGGAAATGCAAACTGATGCAGCCACTCTGGGAAACAGTACAGAGGTTCCTCAAAAAGTTAAAAATAGAACTACCCTATGACCCAGCAATTGCACTACGAAGTATTTATCCAAAGGATACAAAAATGATGATTCGAAGGAGCATATGCCTCAATGTTTAAAGCAGCACTATCACCAATAGCCAATTATGGAAAAAGCCCAAATGTTTATCAACTGATGAATGGATAAAGAAGATGGATCATATATATATGTGTGTCATATATATTTTGCCATTTGCAACTTTGTGAATGGTACTAGAGTGTATCATGCTAAGCGAAATAAGTCAGAGAAAGACAAATATTTATCATATGACTTCACTAATATGTGGAATTTAAGAAACTAAACAGATTAGCATAGGGGAAGGGAAGGAAAAATAAAATAAGATAAAAACAGAGAGGGAGGTAAACCATAAGACTCTTAACTGCAGAGAACAAACTGAGGGTTGCTGGAGGGGAGGTTGGTGGGGGATGAGCTTAACGTATGATGGGCATTAAGCAGGGCACTTGTTGGGATGAGCTCTGGGTGTTATATGTAAGTGATGAATCACTAAATTCTACTCCTGAAACCAATACTACACTATGTTAACTAACTTAAATTTAAATACATACATACATTAAAATAAAAACATGACCCACTTATACCTTGTCTCTAGGAAACTCACTTCAAATACAATAATATAGGCAGGTTAAACTTAAGGACGGAAAAAATATTATGCAACACAAATAAAAATAAAGAAGTGTCTATATTGACATCTGATAAAGACTTAAGAGCAAAGAAAATTACCAGAGACAGAGAGATTATGTAATGGATAAGTCATTCCACCATAAAGACAGAGTATATATATCAAACATCAAAGCGTTTTAAATATGTGAGGAAAAACTGATAAAACTGAAAAGAGAAATAGGCAAATCACAATTATGGTTGGAGACTTAAACACTCCTCTCTCAAAATGGACAGACTAACTAGACAGAAAATCAGTAGTCATGTTATAACTCAATAGCACCATGAACCAGCTTGATCTGTTGACAGTTATAGTACATTCCACCCTGCAACATCAGAGCATACATTCTTTCCTAGATATCCTGGTCATAAGACAAACCTTAACAAATGTAAAAGATGTGAAATCATAAAGTGTGTTCTCTGACCACAATGGAATCAAACTAGAAATCAGTAACAGATAATAAATAGGAAAATCTCCACTTATAAACAACACACTTCTAAATAATCAATGGGCTAAAGAAGTCTCAATGTAAAATAAACAAAAAGAATTTAACTGAATGAAAATGAAAAGACAACATATCAAAATGTGTGAGACACAGTGAAAGCAGTTATTAGAGGGAAATTTATAGCACTAAATGCTCATATTGGAATAGAGGAAAAGTCTGAATTCAATAATCTAAGCTTCCTTAGTGACTATACTTATTGTGGTGATGTAAAATAAGTAATATACATTAAGTAATATATAGAATTGTTGAATCATTATGTTGTACACCTGAAACTGATATAATATTGTATATCAACTATACTTTGATAATAAATTCTTCTAAAATAAAATTAATTAAATTAAACATCACCCACAGAAAAATAATCTAAGCTCCCACCTCAAGAAACTCGAAAAAGAAGAGCAGAATAAACCCAAAGCAATAAGGATAAAAATAATAAAGATGAGTGGATATCAATGAAATTGAAAAAAAATAAGTGAAACAAAGGGCTATTTATTCAAAAAGAGCAATAAAATTGAAGAACCTCTAGCAAGACTAACAAATAAAGAAAGAAGACACAAATTACCAATATCAAGAATGAAACAGGGATTATCACTACAGACACTATAGACATTCAAAGGTTAGTAAGGGAATATTACAAACAACATACACACATAAATTTGACATTTTAGATGAAATGGAGCAATTCTTCAGAAAGTACAAACTATCAAAACCTATCCAAAATGAAACAGATAATCTGCATAGCTCTATAACTTTAAGGAAATCGAATTCATAATTTTAAACCAACTAAAAAAGAAATCTCTAGGCCCAGATTTTTTCACTTGAGAGTGTTTAAAAAATTAACAGAAATTCTACATTATCTCTTCCATAGAGCTTAAGCAGCAGGAGCACTTCCCAAATCATATAACAAAGCTATCATTACCCCCATATTAAAATCAAACAAAGAAAGGGGGACCTGGTTGGCTTAGTCGGTATTACATGCGACTCTTCATCTCAGGGTCATGTGTTCAAGCCCCACACTCGGTGTAGCTATCACTTAAAAATTTTTTTTAATAAAAAAAAATTTTTTTAAATACCAAAAAAAGGAGACTACATATAAATAGTCCCTCATGAATATAAATGTAAAAATTATTTTAAAAAACTATTATTTATCTCAGCAGAGAGAAAGAGGGAGACAAGTAGACTCCCTGCTGAAGGGGGAGCCCAATGCAGGGCTCTTTCCCAGGACCATGAGATCATGACCTGAACTGAAACCGAGTCGGATGCCCAACCAACTGAGCTACCTAGGCACCCCTAAATGCAAAAATTCTTGACAAAACATTACAAGTAGATTACAGCAATATGAAAAGAATTATGCACCATGACCAAGTTGGGGTTTATACCATGGATAAAAGGCTAGTTGAATTAATGTAACCTACCATAATAACAGGCTAAAGAAGAAAAATCATCACATAATTATATCAAGTCATACAGAGAATGCATTTGGCAAAATCCAACAACCTTTCATGATAAAAACCCTCAGAAAAACAGGAAAAGAGAAGGACTGCCTCAATTGACAAAGAACATCTTTAAAAAACCTATACCTTACATTGTTCTTAATGGTCAAACTCTGAAATGTTTTCCCCTAACACTGAGAACAAGGTGAGGATGTCCCCTCTCACCACTTTTTCAACATAGTGTTGGAAGTTCTAGCCAGTGCATTAGGGAAGAAAGGGAAATAATAGGTGTATATATCAAAAAGGAAGAAAGAAATCTGCCCCTATTTGCAGATTACCTGGTGGTCTATGTCTACAAAAAAGTCTCCTAAAATTAATAATTGAATTCAGCAAGGCCACAGGATAGATCAACATACAAATATCAATTATATTTCTATATAATAACAATGAACATGTACACACAAAATCAAAAATACAATACCAATGACAATTAGTCAAAAAATATGAGACACTAGGATGCAAATCTAACAAAACTTGTACAGCATTCGTATGCTGAAACTACAAAATGCTGGTAAAAAAAAACAGTAAAGAAAATCTAAATAAATGGAGAGATATACTATCTTCATGGATTAGAAATTAAACATAATAAAGGTGTCAGTTCTGCCTAAAATAATATAAACAAATTGAGTACAATTCCTACCAAATTCAAAACAAGATATTTTTTAGATACAGACAAAATCATTCCAAAATTTATATGGAAAGACAAAGGAATTAGAACAGCAGAACTACTTGGAAAAAGAAGAAAAAGAGAGGCATCAGTCTACCTGATTTCAAGACTCATATAGCTACAGTAATCAAGACTGCATGGTATTGACAGAAGGATATATATATAAAACAGTGGAATAAAATAGAGAAACCAGACATAGATCCACACAAATATGCCCAACTGATTTTTGACAAAGGTGCAAAATCAATGCAATGCAAAATCGATGCAGTAATCTTCTCAACAAATGCTTTAAGAACAACTGGATATAAAAAACAACTGGATATAAAAAATAGTAAAATAAAATAAAAACCAAAAAGCCTCAACCCAAATCTCACACTTACGTAAAAATTGCCCAAAATGAATTATGGTCTTCTATGTAAAATGTAAAACTATACATTTTTTAGAAAATAAACATAAGAGAAAGTCTTTGGTATATAAGGCCAGGCAAAGACATGTGACACCAAAAGCACTATCCATAAAAGGAAAAATTAACCTATTGGACTTTATCACAATTAAAAAATTTTATTCTGCCACATACTCTATTAAGAGGATGGAAAGACAAGCTACAGACTGAGAGAAAATATTTACAAACCACATATGTGACAAAGGGCAAACATCAAAACATAAAGAACTCTCAAAACATAACAATAAAAAATTAGAAAATGGGCAAAAGATAGAGATATTTCATCAAAGAGGATCTACTAATGGCAAACAGTTGTATGAAAAGATATTCAACATCATTATCCATTAGGGGAATGGAAACTAAAGCTATACTGAATATCACTACATACCTCTCAGATTGGCTAAAATACAAAACAGAGGCTAAGATGTGGGGATTAAATATGATCATATTTATAAAGCCCTCAGCTTTAACTAGCACATCTTAAATAATAGCCATTCACATAATAATACAATACAAATAATACAAAAATATATATAGGAGATGTGTGCAATGACCATCAGTAAAAAAAGAAATTAATATTAGAGCAGATGGGGACAGAGGGTATATGAGAAATCTCTATACTTTCAATTTTCCTGTGAACCTAACTGCTCTAAAAATAGTTTACTAATTATTAAAAAGAACTTTAATTGAAAGAATACACAAAAAATAAAAGCAGAAAGATGCCAAATTCTGCATATTTGTCAATGTTTTAAGATACTGATTTTTCAACGGTGGGTATGATAAGTAATTTCACAAAAAGGTGAGGGGAACATTTGACTATATATATATCAAGAATAACTTCTGACTTGGTAATTCCACTTATAGGAATTTATTCTTAGGAAATAATCAGATAAAGGCACAAAGGTGTGTGTGCAGGTATATGAGATATATATATAGCATATATACATGAATATGATGATTATAGCATTGTTTATAGTAGCAAAACATTGGAAATAATCCATGTCCATAGATAGGTTGAATCAATTATGGTGGTGCATCCTTATAATGCAAGATGTGAATCTATATTTATTGACATGCAAAGAGGGCAATGATATTATATTGTGAAAAAAAGTTATTTATTACTTCTGCAATCAGAAAGCTATTTTTATTTTGGAAAAAACTATAGCTAAGTGTTCTAAAATACTATAATGACAATGCACAGTCCTCTGGATCAGGAAAAGTTGAATTAATGGAAGGGCTTTAGGGTTAAACAATGTTTATTTATAAAACCAATGAACTAAAGACAAATACATATCCTTGCATAGTAGTAATGACATGTGATCAGAATGCTCATTAAAGATTTTTCCAAAGTAATGTCTCTTTCCCAACCACTTCAACACTGCTGAGGCCCACATGTTAGCTTTCCAAGGAAAGCTAATATTTGTTACCTCCCTAAAATTTAGACAGACACTCCTTAGTTCTCCAGGTACTGACAAAACTTAAGTATCTCTTTCTAGCAAATGTAATGAGATGGTTAATAAGGATCAGAATATATAGCAAGCTGAGTATTATTTTATTATTTGAACATGGTTATCAGTAGGGAAGGAATGGGAAGAGAGGAAAATTCAAAAACTAGGAACAGAATGGTACTTATCTTGTTTCCTCCAGAAGGAGACAGATGGGTGAGAGTACTTACTATAATCAGAAATAAAGTTACATCATCTGTTCATAGTTTTTTTGAGTTCTGTGAAGTTTAAATACACAATAAAAGGATGAAGAATTATTAAAGTTGTGTATACACTTTATCAAACACAAAGGAAGCAAATGTATTTCATATAAAGGTAGACATATTCTGAAATTGGTTTATTAATGTTCATACGTTGTATGTCATGGTCTTTCCCTGAGCCATGAGATCTGCAAATGTAATAACATCTGCCTAATAAACTGTTGGTTGTATTTTCTCTGCATGTTGCCTTTCAACAAGGTAGAATATCCAACAAAGCAGAATTTCTCCTAGACTTTACAAGGCACTCATGAGTGTCAATAGCCAAGAATCATCATCTCTCTCTTACTAGCTACAATTTGCGCATACCATGCATGTCCTTCACTATACAGTAAGACATCTTTGATTTTTACCACATTGGTAAAGGCTGTCCTCATCCTTCAGCTTTAATACAGCTGGAACTTTGTAATAGAAGTGTCCACATTCATCCCTAGAACATACCAACTGCTGCTAGGGGTTATACTCAAAGGTACCTAAAGGTCATTAATTTAATACAGGGAATATGAACAGGTCCTAGAGTCTTTTAATCCCTCTCTGCCAAATGAAAGAGACTAAGACTTCCTGACAAGAAGTGTGAGGAGGCCATCAGCCGGGGCCATTCTAGGGTCTGAAGCCTACAACTGCCTTGATCAGGGGGCACCTGGGTGGCTCAGTTGGTTAAGCATCCCACTCTTTATTTTGGTTCAGGTCATGATCTTAGGGTCATGAGACTGAGTCCCAAGCCAGGCTCTCCATGATTAAGATTCTCCCTCTCCCTTTGCCCCTCCTACCCGACTCTCTCTCTATCTCTCTTAAAAAAAAAAAAAAAAAAGTCAGGTCTGTAGACACAATTCATTCACTCATAAACATGGCCTTTTACCCAGGTCCTAGAATATCATTCACTGAATAAGAGTACCAGAGAAAACAGTGGGGAGTTGCATCAAGAGAAACTGAGAGTGACAAACAGTTCTGAAAAGACAACTGGAATTTTGGTGGAAAACAAATTTTGTACATCACAGATGAAAAGATAACTAATGACTAATGACTAAGAAAAGTTTAAGATTCATCCATTCAATGTGATGTCTAATACACAGACCATCCCCACTTTTAGCTCGATCTCTACAATGAATCTTGTCTATTTCTCTCACGCTGGACAAAAGAGGGTTCCCTAAAGCCATTACAGTAATTCTAGTAAAACAGAATGGTTATTATCATAGCTTTCCAAAGAATCATGGTTTTCTTTAACAATGCAGTTTTTACCCTTTTTGATTTTCAGATACAATATCTGAGAGAGAATGTGAGCAACAAAAACAAAATTTAAGGACTTAACTTCATTGGTATGTTACATACAGGGAAGTAATGCGGTAGGAATGCCAGACTGCCAAATGCAATGCAGTTTAAATGTTTGGGCCACATCCCTGACTAACTACAAAAGGGGAATCTTAAGGAAGAGCCAAGTATATAAAATTTGTTCATGAAATGGCCTTCAATTTATTTTTACCTATACTCTGCCGATTTTGTTTGGTATCCTAGTTTACTGATTAGCTTCATTACTTTTTTTCAAATTGCCATTATGGTAGAGGCCCCTCACCCCTTGGCAGAAATCCAAAGTACCCCCATACCCACGTTTTTCTTCCCAGCCAGCCCTAACTGGGCCCACATAAAAACCAGCTCCTTCATGTATAAAAGCACATCGTTCTAGGTGCTTTTAGTTAAAGGGCTTGAGGTTTTTCTGTTGTTCCCTTCTGCTTATTTTCCCTTTTTATTCTTTCACATTTTTTCTTAAAAAAAAAAAAGTGTTCATATGTGTGTGGACCACTTTCTAAAGGCCACAATAAATCTTTTAAATCTGAGTACCATATCAAAGAGAGTAAAAGCCTCTTGGAATGCCATCATAGTGAATCAACAAAAATGATTCTTTTCTTTAAAATTTCATGTACTCAATAATTACAACTATGTAAATAAATATACATTTGAAAAAAGGACTAAAAGAAAAACAACAAAGAAAAAATTGTGTGAGTATAGTGATGGAACTTCACTTGTTAAAATATTCTGGGACTGTGGCTTACTTCATGGGAAAATGTTAATTACTAATTTAATTTTTTATAGGTTATAGAGCTATTCAGATCTTCGATTTCTTTTTTAGTTAGTTTTGGTTATTTTTATATTTCTTAAAAAATGTCCAATCACCTAAATTTTTCCAGTTTTGTGTAATGAAGTTGCTCATAGTAAACAGGGTTATTTCAATATTTAAAATCCTCTGGTATGTCTATCATTAGGTCCCTTTTATATCCCTAATACTGTTCACTATTTTTCTATTTTACTAATCTTGTCAAAAAACAAGTGCTTAGCTTTATTAATCCTCTTATTGCTTTTTTGTTACATTGATTTCTGAATATATTTTTATTATTGTTTTTTCCACTTTGAGTTTATTTTACTGGTACTTTAAAATTTTCTTAAATTGCATAGCTCTTTGAGTCTTTCTTCTTTTCCATCATCAACAGTTAAGGCTATGTATTTCCCTTTATAATTCTGCTTCAGAACTCACCTCTGAATTCCTCACTCAAACTCAACACGTACAAAACTAATCTCAGGTCCCTTTCCCACACACCTGTTCTTTCTGCGGTCTTACCAATCTTGTCAACGGCAACTCAATTTTTCCAGTAGCTCTGGTCCAAACACTTGATGTCATCTTTGACTTCTCTATCATGTTCTTCATCCAGTCTGTCAGCAAATACTGTCAGCAAAACCTTCAATATACCCAAAATCCAACCACTCTGTCCTCATTGCTTTTGCTGCCAACCTGCTCTGAATGGTCACTATTTCTCACTCAATTATTGCAGTAGACTTCCAAATGCCCTTATCCTTCAAAAGTCTATTCTTGACATAGCATCTGAGTCATCTATTCACTCGTTGATTCCAAGTCATCTACTGACTTCCCCTACTATTCAAGAGAAAAAAATCTCAATTCCTTATGATAGGCAACAAAGTCCTATATTACCAAGCCACCTGCTACCTTTCTGACCCATTCCATTCTCTTATTATTCTGCCATTCTGTTCACTGCTCCAACGAAACTGCTGGGATTTAACTCAGAGTTCACCTTCTTAGTGAGGCCTTCCCTGACAACTTTATTTAAAACTGCAGTCCACCCACTCCACCATTCAATATTCCCTAACCACTGTCCCTGCTTTGTTCATCTTTGTGGAACATATCATTATCTAATATACTATGTATTTTACCTACGTATTTACATATTGTTTCTTTCACTATAATGTAAACTTTATGATGCCATAGATTTTTGTATGTGTGTCTGTTTTGTTCTTTGCTATCATCCTAGTTCTAACAATAGTGCTGGCATGTGGCACTCAGTATTTAATTACTGAGTAAAGACAACTAATTAATCCTTTGAAATTTTCAAGGATTTATGGCCTAGGACATGGTCAATTTTAAAAAATGTTTTTGTCCGTTCATGAAAAAAGTATAGTCTCCAATGTTGTATATAGTACTCTATACATGTCCAATAAATCAAGCTTTTAATTATATTGTTCTAATCTTATATTTCCTTACTGATATTTGATTTGTTTAATCTATCAATTACCACATGAAAGGAATTAAAATCTCCAACTATGATAGTGGATTTATCAATTTATTTCATGTGTATTTAAGCTATGTTTTACACATTTAGAATTGTCTTATCTTCCTAGTGAATCGATTTTTCTGCCGATATTGATCTCTAGTAATCTCTACCAATGATTTTGCTCTAAAGACTATTTCTATAACATCACTAGCTCTTTTTTTGGGTATTTACCTAGTATAATTTTTCCCATTCTCTAGTTTTTAAATTTGTTTTACATGTCTTTTGTAAAAACTTACAAGAAAAATCTGTTTCAACAATCTCTGCAAATGAAAAATTTGGCTCACTTACATTGATAATGACTATTTTTAAAATTGATTTCTACCACCTCATTGTGTGTTTTCTGTTTGTTGGTTGTTTTTCTTTTTAATATTTCTTCCCCCTATATGCTGCACCCTCCCCCAATTCTTGCCTTCTTTCGGGATGAATTATTTTCCTCATCCAACATTTTCACTATATTTGTTTGAAATGTACTCAATTTCTATTTTTTTAGTGATTACCCTAGAAATTCTACCATGTATATTTTACTTAATAAAATCTAGTATTAATCAGTATCTCTATTTTCCTCTTGGAAAGTATAAAGACCATAGAATGCTTTAACTTCTCCATTCATTTTCTGATTTATATATTGTTACTGTTCAGGATTTTATCTTAATTTTGAACCCCTTGAATTAGACATTGGTGTTTATGTTTCATACTATCGATTTTTGTGTTCCCACAAGTTTAATATTCTTTTTGGCCCACCATTCCTTGCCATTCATACCTTCCTCCCTTATGGTTCAGAGACAATGCTACCCTTCAATGGTACTAGATTGATGTGGGGATCTTGGATCCAATCTCCCACTCCGCTTGAGCCCTAGGCTTTGTCTCCTATACTCTTAAGTATAAAGCCTTTGTAAACCAAGTTCCTCCCTGCCAAGTGCCAGCACGTGCCCTCAAGGCAAACTGAGAGTTTGCTCACTTGTAGAATCAAGCATCCTTGTCATTTCAACCTGAGTGTTTCCCTTCGTTTCCTGCCAGCTCAACCTTGCTTTAAGCAAATATTTTAAATATATTATCCAGCATTTTTAGATGATCTGACCAGGAAGTTTTTCCATGCAAATACTCTGTCTTGTTCCCTAAATATCCTTAGGTAACTGTTTTAGTATTCATATGCTTTTTTTTTTAAGATTTTATTTATTTATTTGAGACAGAGAGAATGAGAGAGAGAGAGAGAGAGAGCACATGAGGGGGGGGAGGGTCAGAGGGAGAAGCAGACTCCCTGCCAAGCAGGGAGCCTGATGCAGGACTCAATCCAGGGACTCCAGGATCATGACCTGAGCCGAAGGCAGTCATCCAACCAACTGAGCCACCCAGGCGCCCCTAGTATTCATATTCTTTGAATTGATTTCACATAATGGTTTACTTACTGTGTATGCTCCATTAGTGAAAAATGTAACTGAAAAAGCCATTTAGAAATCAAATTGGTTAACAACTTTTTTAGTCACAAATGATTTCTTTTTGCCTGTCATATATATTTATTGCATAAGTTAAGAACCATTCCAAAAGCTAAGAATAATTTCCAAAACACTACCCTTTTTTTCCTGAACTCCAAATATAAATATTGACTCCAATATAATGTATATTTCCCTTCAACACCTTATCATAAAAATTTTCAAACATCTAGGAAAGTTGAAAGAATGTATTTACCACCTAGATTCTATCACCATTTTACAATATTGTTTTATCACATATCCATCCATCTCCCTTTCTATCAATTCATCTTATTTTTTGTTGCAGTGCAAAGGAAAATGCAGACATCAGTAAATTCTGCCTCAAATATTTCACAAACATAGTATTTTTATTTCTAAGCAATAAAGCTCTCTTTCCCAACATTGTGCTTACTATTTTATAAGAACTGAAAAGCATGACTCTGTGCCATAATCACCTAATACCATTTGAGTCAAAAAACAGTAGTCTTACAGTTAAGAGGGGAAATAAGTAGAAAAACTTAATTTTAATCCTTTATATTTCCATGTTAGTAAAATAAGCTTCATATGTAGCACATTTACTTGAAATGTTTGCCCTTTTATTTCATCAATATCTAGGAGTTCCTATTACAGTTTCTTTTTATTTATAATGAAAAGCTCTTACTTGTTAACACTTTCCTATTCAGTAGTTCTGGAGGACTATTCAATTTCCTGAGGACAGAGAAATGAACAACCAACTTCTGAACTTAGCTTAGACAGCTGAATTTACCTTCTGTGACATTGTGATTTATAATAAGAAATATATATTTGGTCTTTGTCCCATTCCTGGCACAGAGCCCCTAAAATCCTTAGAGTTTCCTAACTGAAAGGAAAATCTTTTGTTATTCATAACAAGTCCCTTTCAGCCCATCTGAGTTTATATTACAGAGAAGACTTTGTGACAGCCCCTAGGCTGGGGGCTGGTTGTCAGTGGAATCAAGCACACAATTAGAAGATTGGAAATTTCAGTCCCACCCCCAGACCTGGGGCTGGGGAGAGGGGTTGGAGATTGAATTATTACCAATGGCCAATTATTCAATCAATCATGCCTATTGTAATGAAGCCTGCATAAATATCCAAAAGGACTGGGTTGAAAGAGCTTCCAAACTTGGTGAACATGTGGAGGTGCTGGGAGGGTGGCATTCCTGGAAAGGGAAAGAGGCTTCACATCCTCCCCCATATAACTTGCCCTATGCATCTCTTCATCTGGCTGTTCACTTGTATCCTTTAAAACATCCTTTAAAATACCAGCAATAGTAAGTAAACTGCTCTCCTGGGTTATGTGAAACTGAGGAAGGAAGGGGTAGCAGGAAACTCCAATTTGTAGCCAAGTTGGACAGAAGTTGTGGGTAACCCAGGGACTTACTACTTGCAAATGGCAGCTGAAGTAGGGACACTGGGACTGTGGGACTGATCCTTTTATATGTGGGGTCTGTGCTAACTCTGGCTAGTGTCAGAACTGAATTGAATTGTAGGACATCTAGCAGGTGTCAGAAAATCACTTTGTGTGGGGAAAAAAACTCCCGCCTATCTGGTTTCAGAAGTGTGAATGAGAGTAAAGGAAAACACACTGAATTTTTTTTACACACCTTCTATAGATAGGTGTCTTCCAGCTTAATGATTTTATGAATTAGACTGCATCATCCATTTAAAATTTTACTACAGTAAACATTTTATTTAGCTATCATATCAGTATTGTACCTCTGCTTTCTATCTTCAATGTTAAGAGCAATGATTTACATTTATAGGAAGCATTTCTTTATGAAAATTTATCACTTTGAACACATACAAAAAGGTGTCAAGAAAGGACATGAGAAATAAGTTTTAAAGTTTAGATTCATTTGGATTTGGAGGAAGGCTGTCAAGATAACTTAAGAAAAGACAAAAAGACCTATGGTCTTCCTCTAATGTCAAGATAAAAACAAAATTATATGCAAAAAAATTTTAATAACCCACATAGATAATTGTCAATTATCACAAACTCATACTATGACCTCACACTTTATATGCTGTATGAAATTAAAATCAGTGTAATATTTTATTCCTTATCAAAAGAGGCTAATCTGGACTCAGGCAACCTCAGTCCTCAGCTTTACCAATTAGTGACCTTAGGTACACCCCTACTCTGCATGGTGCTCTTTTCTTCATCTTTAATTTAAAATTCTTTATGATAGTCTTTACTGTTTAGGACTTATTCCATTATCTAATAACTTTTTTAGAGTATTATACTAGCTAGACAAGGTGCAGGTTGTAATGTAATTCTAGCACTCTGTGAATACAAAAAAGTATTTGGCATGTTCCTTTTCCCCTAAGTAGGAGAACTTCCTGGCAGCAGATTAAACAAAAAAATAATTCCAATTTAAGCTATTTCATTTAATTTCTTCTAAACTTACTCTTCTTTTTTCATAATGTTATACATGGCCTACTGTCAAAAGAACTAACAAACACTCATTATAACTGAAATAATTGCAAAGCATGCAAAAAAGAAAACGTGAAAAACGCAGTATACCCCAAGGAAAAACATTCAATTCCAGGTATAACCACACAGAAAAGCTAAAGTCTAATAATAATGACAACAACAACAATAATAGTCACCTCATCAAAAAACATTCCAAAAAATAATTAGAATACTGCATTTGAGGAAAAAATTAATAAACAAAAAATTGCACATTAGTAGAATGTGTGAACATCAGCAGGATATGAGCATCCTAGGGCCCAGCATTTTGAAATGCAAGGCTCATGAACAACTAAATCACTGCATAAAGTCAGAGAAGCCAGACAGCGGGGCCACCAAGAATATGCCTCCAAAACATCTGTTTCATTCAAATTAATCTTTTTGGGCTCTTCAGGCAGGAGGTGAATTCATTAGTTTTCCCCAGAAACAAGGAAAACAAAATATAGTCAGAGCAAAGAACAAAGCCCTATGTCCAAATAAATGTGACACCAGCCCCAATATTTTTGGCGTATGTTCACACGTAGAAAAATGCCTCATTCAGGATGAAGAGTTTCTTGAAATATGCTAAAGTCATTCAGATAAAAAGGCAAGATTCAATCATAGATTGTAATTCAAGCAATATATTAACATTTTTTAGTTTCTAAAAAGACTGTTTTCCAAAGGTTTCCCTGTTGGGTAAAGATTAAAGTGCCACTTAATAGTTTATTTATTTGTCAAATGATAATACCCTCTTACAGAGTTGTTCTGAGAAAAAAAGGAGAGACTACACATGAAATTGCCTGAAAGAGTTAAAAAGAACTATATCAGGTTATAAATGAAATCAAAACTCTACATTCAACTCGACCTAATACTTCCTTTTGGTACATGAAGTTGGTAATTCTATTACTTCTTGTTATAAAACACATCATATATAAAAGTATACAACATGTATATTCAATTAAAAGAATAATAATTTTAATGGACCCTGGTATAATTCCCTCTCATCTTAAAAAATGGAACATTACTAATACCTTGGAAGCTCCCATGTGCCTATTCCTATCATATTTCTCTTAACCCACCCTACACTATCCTAAATTTTGTGCTAATCACTTCCTTGCTTTTATTTATAGCCTTGACACATTTATATGTATCCCTAAACTATCTAGCCATCATCTATCTAATTCCATCCATTCACCTTCCTTCCTTCCATCCATCCATCCATTTTTTGAACTTTATGTATATGGAATATGCTATATGTACTTGCCCTTCAACTTCTATAGTCTTTTACTCAGAGTGATTTCTTGACATTATTATCCAATTTTTCATACAATCCCTAAGATTAAAGAAATGTATTATACCCATTTAAAGCAGAGAAAATGAGGCACAGTGCAACTAGGAACTTGCCACATTGTATGAAAGGACAATGGACAAATCTTTCTACAGTAATTCTGAAAGTAAAGCAAACCAATGACTGTCTCAGAGCTTTATAGCACATTCATATTTTTAGCTTCAATTAAAACTAAAACATTTCTCTAGTGCTAAGAGCACAATTAATACTTTAAAACTGAGTTTACCCCCCAAAAATTGACTTTACATAGTACTGTTTGCTTTCATATTAAAGGGGAAGTTATAGTCAAATGTACTGATGATGTAAAAGCCCTAAACAATATTCAAATATATTCCTTAAAAGGAAAACAAAAACAAATTAAATAAAGAATATCAAGAGAAGATTTGTTTTTCTTTTCCTTAGGAAATGGACTATTAGAAAACAGCCATATTATGAAATATTCTAATTAAAGAAAATGACTCATTAAATAGGTAATTAGTCTGACACTCATCAATTCCAAGATATTGTTCACCTGAGCAAGTGATGGAAGAATCTTCTTGCATATTTGCTGATTTCGTCTCTATATTCCAATATAGTTGTATCCAGGAGTGGTCTTGTTGGAGCATAAAAGGTTCCAAGGCTTGCCTCAAGCTGTGCTGTGGAATTCAAACATAGCAGCACTAAAACAAGTGAAACTCCTTCAATTACAACAGAATACTCATGTTTGCAGTCAGTCAGGTTTTGCAAACTTGGATGAAGTGTGAGCTTGTTGCAGGAAAGATGAAATTAAAATATGACAGCTGGTACAAAAACAAACCTGTGTATAAACTTTCACTTGAGGCAAAGCTGACAATGACTCTGAGCAACAAAAAGCTGTCAAAACTGAAGAAATCCATAATGAACCAACCTCTCACCACAAATGGATAATTAAAACAGTGACTCATCAAAGTAACACAGTTTGAACTAGTATTTCCAGTAAAATCAACTCACAGTGTGCTCAACATTTACCCTTTAACTGAAAGGAGAAAACAAACTTTTACATTGGGAATTGAAATAAGTATTAGAAGTGTTTTCGAAATAATACAAATGAAAATAGCCCTGTTGGAGTAATAATACCTTTCTAAGACAATTTTAAAGAAACAGTGAAAGTCGCCATGCCTTCCCTAAATCTCATCCTAAAAAACAAGATTGTTGGTTTTGTCCAAGTGTGAAAGCTAATACCCCTGGGAGGGATGACATGCTAATCCCCTCTTGGTCAACTGACACCTTCCTAGGAAAAAAGGATTGGAGAGCAAGTTTTGATAAACCAGAGGGCTAGAGATTGGGAAAAAAAGGCACATTTTGCCTGCTTCATGATTTTACCATGCCATGCCTTTGGGGTTGTGTTTTCTCCCAGAAATACCTAGAAGTTATATAATTACAGTAATGGTGAGAGTTGTATGAGAACACTACAGTTCACAGTAAGACTCCATTGATTTTTATGCTACCAGCGCTGGATTGAATAAACAATTCCTTATTTAGCAAAACTCTTTAGTTTTAGGCATATTTAGGTTTGAAAGTATTAAATACCTCATCAGAGTAATTGCTATGGACTTGGCTAAGTTGTTAGTAATTTCTTTTTTTCTAATCTCAAATCTAGAGAGTAAAGTAAGATGAACTTTAGGGGTATTTTCTTTCAAAGCAGCAGTCAATTTAGATTAAAATTGAATACAGCAACGCTATTGTGAAAACAAGCCAGATCCTCTTGCCATTGCTTGTTTTCTAGACAGCATGTACTTCTGAAATGTTTGAGCCTACATGAAATACTCATAACTCCCAGCACAGTTACAGATTCATTAGATAGCCCAGCTTGATGTTTAAGGCAGAAATGAAGATCTCAAAGATAACCACAACACAGCCACAAATAAAAGAGCTCACTGAGTTCCACTAATAAAAGGAAAACAAATTACCACATCAAATTTGTTAGATTCGGATAGAATAAATCCCAAAAGAGAAGAATTCTGAACGTTTTACAAATGTATTTTATAGTTACTTGGGGAATAACACATATACCTACTTAAAATGTACATATTCTGATAACCCAGTATCATGCAAGTGTTTTAATACAGTGGTATCATACAAGCTTTTTATTTCCCTATCTTCCCAAAATGGTTCCTTGAAAATATCTTTTATTAAAGCAAGAATCTGCTAATGCCCACTTGTGAATTCCCTAATAATCTTTCTTACAAACAAATTCACCAAGGTGCTAGCAATTTGTCAGTGTCCTGAGTGACAGTCAATATTTATCCTCTCTATGATTCTCCAACTGTAAATTAGGATCTCTTGTATAGATTGTGTATACCATAACAGGCTTTCTTTATGGACTCTGCCTTTTTTTTTCCTACTATGTACCTAAGCTTGAGAGTGTACCAATATAAGAAATAAGTACTTGAGATAACTCTGTAGGCAGACATATTACAGTAATACTAACATTGTGGAGTTATACTCTTCTTATTTTTAACTAATATTCTTTGAGTACCTACAGTAGGCCAAGCACTGTCTATGCTAGGCATTTTCTCACTGTAGAAATACTGGACCCTCCATAGATGGATTGGACTACCTCCGAAAAGCACATTCAATTAACATTAAATAAATATTTATTGCGGGCCTCCTGTGAGTTGGTACAAGTCCCATGATGTGAACTTCCTGAGGGAACATGCCCTCTGAAATGACTACAACGAAGGTTATGTATAGAATTTTATCTAAACACTGTGTTTACTTTGGAAATGTAATAAAATGGAATAAGAAAATCTATAAACTTTCGAAGAAAATAGGAGGAAAAAAAAGCTCTTCAGCAAAGACCTTTTGACATATCTCCTGTTTTCTCTATCTTGTAAATTACCTAGGGACAGTTTCTCATTGGCTAGGACTTATCATTAACGTCAATGATTCTTGCAAAGATTTGAAATAAAGATACAAGTGCAAGAACATTTAGGTGCATTTTACATTAAGTAAATAACTTATAAGAAAAATAACATATACTGGATAATTAACAAATCTAAAAATGAATTTCATTATTGTATGTGGCACATTATTCCCCCCCCCCTTTTTAAAACAGTATCCTGAGGGGTGCCTGGCTGGCTCCAGTTGGTAGAGCATGCAACTCTTGATCACAGGGTCATGAGTTCAAGTCCCATGTTGGGTGTAGAGCTTACTTAAAAAAGAGAGAGAGAGACAAAACAGTGTCTTATCTGAGATCCTGTGGACAGAACTACTTGCTGAGGGAAAGTGGAGAAATCGAGCCGGCAGAGGGCTATCAGAACCACTGGTGAGAATGACATCAAAGAGCAGCTGGCTGAGGTACCATCAGAACCACCGGTGAGAATGACAACAAAGAGCAGCTGGCTGAGGTACCATTCTCGATCTCTCTCGCTCTCTCATACACATACACAGACACAGACGCAGACACAGACACACAAAATCAGTGGTTAGGACTATTCTCTGGACAAAAGACTTGGGGTGGGAGAGGAAAATATTTATGTCTAAAGTGAAGGAAGAATAAGGACTTTTGTTTGGGGCCCTTTGTATACCAGACCCTAGAGAATACATGTAATTCTTTTTTTTTTTTTAAGATTTATTTATTTATGTATTTGAGAGAGAGTGTGTGTGCATGTGCAGGGGGAGGAGTAGAGGGGGAGACAGAGGGACAAGCAGACTCCGCGCTCAGCGTGGAGCCCAACGCCAGGCTCCATCTCACCACCCTGAGATCATGACCTGAGCTGAGATCAAGAGTCAGACAGTTAATCAACTGAGCCACCCAGACACCCCAAGAGTCCATGAAATTCTTGATTAAAGTTTGAAATTTGAGCATATTCCACACATGAACTCAGACTGAAATGTACAATGACTGCATTGTGAGTTCCAACATAGATACATACAAAAATTTTACTCTTTATATTCACAAATACTAAAAAGTACCGTATAATTATCTCATATCTGATCTTGTCAGTTTTAATAGGGCACTAACATTTTAGTCTTTCAATCTCCAATAACATAACTCAAAAACTACTCAAAAGATAATTGACTCAATAAAATGTACTTCATATATATACAAAATCCATTTATGAACTATATTTCATGCTGACCTTCTCTCTCTGGAGTGAGTTTTTGTCTAAGAAGATGGTTTACAATGGCACTCATGCTGATAAAGCATTGGTGACCCAGAGTGTCCCAGTTCATACTGCTCAGGATGTTTATTGCCTCATAGATCTCATCACAGTGAATGTACTGGAAAATGATGTCTGTCAGGCCCAGCTGTCCTCGTGTGAAGATACCTGTCACAAAAAAAGTAAAACCAAGTGATTGTTTTAAAAATAAAAAATAGACTAACAAAAACAGAGTTAATACCTCCATAAAGGAAAAAAACAGTAATCATTTCTTGCATAAGTGCTAAAAATGTGGGATTGGCAAGGCCAGTAGTGATTCTGTGGTTAAATCTTCATTGTGAATACCAGCTACCAACCAACTCCATCTATCTCATGCCTATCATTCAGCATTAATTAATTTATACTCCACATAATCAAACTGCTTACACTAAAAATGCATAAACATGAGAAGAATGTTTAGGTAGACCACAATAGCTAACTCTATTTTTCTCATCAGTTGTTGGGCCTCTGTTTTATAGATTTAAAGACAGGTTTTTGATATGAACACAATTCTTGTTGACCAGCTTCATCAGTTCTAAGTTGTTTTTAGTTGTCAGCCCCACGTACTTTGGTATGGGTGTGAGTAAATACAAATATCCATGACAAATATGACTATATAAATAATTTTAAGTCTGTTTTATTAGTGGGTACTCTCAATTGACAATTATTTCATAGATACTACATACCAATTTATCTTATATTGGCATTTAAAGACTATTCTTTTTGTTTTGTTTTGTTTTTAAAGATTTTATTTATTTATTTGACAGAGAGAGAGAGACAGCGAGAGAGGGAACAAAAGCAGGGAGAGAGGGAGAGAGGGAAGCAGGCTTCCCACGGAGCAGGGAGCCCGATGCGGGGCTCGATCCCAGGACCCTGGGATCATGACCTGAGCCGAAGGCAGACGCTTAACGACTGAGCCACCGAGGCGCCCCAAGACTATTCTTTTCTATTGAAGTAAGAAGTGATCAGTATTAATCCTGCTAGTGATGCCCTTCACAACTAATATTTACTTTGAAATATTCTTGGTATAATATAAACACATTTGTTTATCCTTCTTAAAATGAAAGAAAATCTATTTTTTTAAAGATTTTATTTATCAGAGACAGAGACAAGAGCACAAGCAGGGGGAAAGACAGAGGGAGAGGGAGAAGCAGGTTCCCTGCTGAGCAGGGAGCTCAACGTGGGGCTTGATCCCAGGACCCTGGGAACATGACCTGAGCTGAAGGCAGTCGCTTAACCAACTGAGCCACCCAGGTGCCCCAAGAAAATCTACTTCTAATCTTAGAGAAACAAGACTACAAAAAAAAGTGGGTCATTTTGTTCTAATTTTATTTTATCATTTTTTATATATGCTTGATCTCATTTGAAACTAAGAATTTCTGTGTAATTGAATGACAGTAAGTATTAGGGCTTTTGAGCAGTTATTTTTTTCCCAATCTTTCAAAAATGGCTGGCTATAAAATCTTTTTTCTTCAGCCAATATTTATTGATTAAAGTGAGTCTTTAAAAACTTCTCAATACAAATAATCATAAAGCTAAAAGAGAAAATGTATGTGAAATGATTTGTAAGCTGTAAAGTATATAAAATATTACTGCAATTCTTTTTATTACTATCATCATCATCATTTAACTGGAATAGTTATAGGTTTTAGGATTTTAAAAAGTATTAGTTCATAACAAAGATGCCAAAATTCTTCATATTAACTTCAAGTCACATCAAAATGAGAATTTGTGCTGTATCTGACAGAATTCAACTTGAAAGGGAATCTGGGGAATTGCCCTGACTATACTAAGCAATAAAACCTCACTATTCTTTTTGTGTTGGTACTATCCAAAAGCCTTCATGAGCCTGCAGTCAAGCACTGGAAGGCCTCATAAATCAGGGTGGTTCCTTGGCAGTAGATACTAATGTGTAGGAACTTTACAAGAAACCAAAAATATCTGAAATCTGTTGACTCCATCTATACCCTAAGCAATACTTCTAGCAAGAGAAGGAACAATCAAATTGTTCTTTATTTGTATTTATTTTATATATAGTTATAATATATTTTATTTATATTTATTTATAATATATTTTATTTATATTTATTTATTTACATTTATAATAAATATTTGTATTTATAAATAATTGTTCCAAAGAAAAGGACACACATACAAAGATACGAAAAATTGCAAAGTTTGCTTCTGAAATCATGCAAGCCAAAAGATGACAGCAAGACTTAAAAATGCTGAAATAAAAATAAATTAAACTAAAATTCCATACCTTTATAATAGTTGAAAAGTCATGAAAAATCATAACAATCTTAAATGTACCTAGTAACAGAGTTCTGAAATAATAAAGCAAAGAGATAGAACTAAAAGAAGAAAAAGTCAAAACCACAATTATAATTGGAGATTTCAGCATTACTCTCTCACTAATTGAGAGAACAGGTAAACAAAATCAGCAAAAATAGAAAATACTTCAAAAACACTATCAATGAATCTGACCTGACATTTATAAAATATTTCACCCAACAACAGCAAAATACACATTCTTTTTACATGTACATAGACTATCAGCCAAGATGGGACATATTGAGGGTGATAAAACAAGCCTCAATAAATTTACTTGCTTTGAAAACATACAGAGTAGGTTCTCTGACCACAACAGAATTAAATTAGGTATCAATACAGAAAGATGTCTGGAAAATCTCCCAACATTTAGAAATTAATCAACATTCTTTTAAAAAAAATTATGAGTTAGGGGTGCCTGGGTGGCTCAGTCGGTTAAGAATCTGACTTTGGCTCAGGTTTCAGGTCATGATTTCAGGGTCCGGCAATGGAGCCCCACATTGGGCTCCCTGCTCAGCAGGAAGTCTGCTTGTCCCTTTCCCTCCCCCTCTGTCCCTCACCCTACTTGTGTTCTGTCTCTCTCTCGGATAAATAAAATTGTAAACAAACAAGTAAACAAAGTATGATTTAGAGAAGAAATCACAGGGGCACCTGGCTGGCTTAGTCAGTAGAGCATACAACTCTTGATCTCAGGGTTGTGAGTTCCAGTCCCATGTTGGGGGTAGAGATTACTAAAAAGATAAATAAAAATAGAGAAGAAATCATAGAGTAAATTTAAAAATATTTTGAAATGAATAAAAATAAAAATATAACGTTGAAATTTGTCAGATGTACCTATAGCAGTACTTAGAGGGAAATTTCTAGCATTAAATGTTTTAATTAGAAAAGAAGAAAGATCTAAAATCAATCCAAGCTTCCATGTTAAGAACCTACGGAAAGAAGAGCAAATTACACCTAAAGTAAATAGAAGGATGGAAATGATAAAAATAAGAAATAGAAAATAAAGAATAGCCAATGAAATCAACAGCTGGTTCTTTGAAATGATCGGTTAAACTGACCAATATCTGCCTAAACTGATAAAAAGGAGAGCAGACATGACTTACCACAATCAAGAATAAAAACTATAGAACTACAGACATTAAAAAAAATAGTGATTAATATGAATAACTTTATACAAATAAATATAATTTAAATGAAATGGATTCTTTGAAAGATCAAAACTCTCAAAGCTCTTTCAAGAAGGAATAAATAATTTGACTCTGTGTTACTTAAATTTGAATTCATAGTTAAAGAACCTTTATACACATATACACGCATACACACACACACACACACACACGCGCACACACACACACACACACACACACACACACAACCTGCATGCCCAGATGCCTGCATTGGTGAATTCTCTCAAACATCAAAAGAAGAAATAATATCAACTCTCCACAACTCAAAATATAAGAGGGAGCACTTGTCAACTCATTTCATGATGTTAGCATTACACTGATATCAAAAATGACAGCAAAATTACATGAAAAGGAAAAGAAAACTACAGACCAATATCTCCCATAAACACATACAAAAATCCTTAACAAAATATTAGCAAGTCCAGCAATATATTAAAAAGATTATATATCATGAACAAGAGAGATTTATCCCACAAATGCAAGGCCACTGAAACAGCTGGAAACTCATCAATATAATTCACCACATAACGAGAAAAAACATATAATCATTTCAACTGATGCAAAAAAAGCATCTGAAAAAATTCCATATGCACTCAAGATAATGGATCTCAGGCAACTAAGAATGGAAGGGGACTTCCTCAACCTAATAACATAAAACTTACAGTGAAAAAACTAAATGCTTCCTACCTAAGATCAGACACAAAACTGAGAGCTTTCCCCCTAAGGTCAGGAACACGGCAGGGATGTCCACTATCACCACTGCTATTCGACATATTATTAGAAGTCCTAGCCACAGCAATCAGACAACAAAAAGAAATCAAAGGCATCCAGATTGGCAAAGAAGAAGTCAAACTCTCACTCTTTGCAGATGATATAACATACTTTATGTGGAAAACCCAAAAGACTCCACTCCAAAACTGCTAGAACTCATACAGGAATTCAGAAAATTGGCAGGATATAATATCAATGCACAGAAATCAGCGGCATTCCTATACACCAATAAGACAGAAGACAGAGAAATTAAGGAGTCGATCCCATTTACAATTGCACCCCAAACCATAAGATACCCAGGAATAAATCTAACCAAAGAGGCAAAGGATCTGTACTCAGAAAACTATAAAATACTCATGAAAGAAATTGAGGAAGACACAAAGAAATGGAAACACGTTCCATGCTCATGGATTGGAAGAACAAATATTGTGAAGATGTCAGTGCTACCTTGAGCAATCTACACATTTAATGCAATCCCTATCAAAATACCATTAACTTTTTTCAAAGAAATGGAACAAATAATCCTAAAATTTGTATGGAACCAGAAAAGACCCCAAATAGCCAGAGGAATGTTGAAAAAGAAAAGCAAAGCTGGCGGCATCACAATTCCAGACTTCAAGCTCTATTACAAAGCTGTAATCATCAAGACAGTATGGTATTGGCACAAAAACAGACATATAGATCAATGGAACAGAATTGAGAGCCCAGAAATGAACCCTCAACTCTATGGTCAACTCATCTTTGACAAAGCAGGAAAGAATGTCCAATGGAAAAAAGACAGTCTCTTCAACAAATGGTGCTGGGAAAATTGGACAGCCACATGCAGAAGAATGAAACTGGACCATTTCCTTACACCACACACAAAAACAGACTCCAAATGGTTGAAAGACCTAAATGTGAGACAGGAGTCCATCAAAATCCTAAAGGAGAACACAGGCAGCAACCTCTTTGACCTCAGCCGCAACAACTTCTTCTAGAAACATCGCCAAAGGCATGGGAAGCAAGGGCAAAAATGAACTATTGGGACTTCAAAAAGATAAAAAGCTTGTGCACAGCCAAAGAAACAGTCAACAGAACCAAAAGACAACTGACAGAATGGTAGAAGATATTTGCAAATGACATATCAGATAAAGGGCTGGTATCCAAAAGCTATAAAGAACTTATCAAACTCAACACCCAAAGAACAAATGATCCAATCAAGAAATGGGCAAAGACATGACAGACATTTCTCCAAAGAAGACAACCAAATGGCCAACAGACACATGAAAAAGTGATCAACATCGCTCAGCATCAGGGAAATCCAAATCAAAACCTCAGTGAGATACCACCTCACACCAGTCAGAACGGCTAAAATTAACAAGTCAGGAAATGACAGATGTTGGCAGGGATGCGGAAAAAGGGGAACCCTCCTACACTGTTGGTGGGAATGCAAGCTGGTGCAGCCACTCTGGAAAACAGTATGGAGGTTCCTCAAATAGTTGAAAATAGAGCTACCGTATGATCCAGTAATTGCACTACTGGGTATTTACCCCAAAGATACAAATGTAGGAATCCGAGGGGTATGTGCACCCCGATGTTTAGAGCAGCAATGTCCACAATAGCCAAACTGTGGAAAGAGCCAAGATGTCCATCAAGGATGAATGGATAAAGAAGGTGTGGTGTGTGTATGTACACACACACACACACACACACACACACACACTGGAATATTATGTAGCCATCAAAAGGAATGAAACCTTGCCAT
The DNA here is from genome assembly GCF_003265705.2 of Callorhinus ursinus. Classification (NCBI taxonomy): domain Eukaryota; kingdom Metazoa; phylum Chordata; class Mammalia; order Carnivora; family Otariidae; genus Callorhinus; species Callorhinus ursinus. The sequence goes on along the minus strand of NW_027397072.1, from coordinate 58,795,012 downwards.
TTGCAACGACGTGGATGGAACTGGAGGGTATTATACTGAGCGAAATAAGTCAATCAGAGAAAGACTTGTATCATATGATCTCACTGATATGAGGAATTCTTTTTTTTAAAAAGATTTTATTTATTTATTCATGAGAGACAGAGGGAGAGAGAGAGAGAGAGAGAGAGAGAGAGAGAGAGAGAGAGAGAGAGAGAGAGAAGCAGGCTCCCAAGGAGCAGGGAGCCCGATGCGGGACTCGATC
>NW_027397072.1:58718319-58794671 GCF_003265705.2 Callorhinus ursinus | reverse complement strand
GGGGTGCCTGAGTGACAGACGTTGGGGAGGGTATGTGCTATGGTGAGTGCTGTGAATTGTGTAAGACTGTTCAATCACAGACCTGTACCTCTGAAACAAATAATACAGTATATGGTAAAACAAAAAAGAAGATAGTAGGAAGGGAGAAATGAAGGGGGGAAAATCGGAGGAGGAGACAAACCATGAGAGACTATGGACTCTGAGAAACAAACTGAGGGTTCTAGACGGGAGGGGTGTGGGGGGGATGGGTTAGCCTGGTGATGGGTATTAAAGAGGGCACGTACTGAAGGGAGCACTGGGTGTTACATGCAAACAATGAATCATGGAACACTACATCAAAAACTAATGATGTAATGTATGGTGATTAACAGAACATAATAAAATAAAATAAAAAAACAAAGCAAGGATATCCTCTCTTGCCATTTCTATTTAATACTGTACTAGAGATCCTAGCTAATGTAATAAGGGAGAAAACCAAAATAAAAGGCATAGAGGTTAAATAATAAGATGTAAAACTGTTTTTAATTGCCATCATCATAGTCATCTCAGAAAGTCCTAAAGAAAAAAAAGAAGAAGAAGATAGTAGGAAGGATAAAATGAAGGGGGTAAATCGGAGGGGGAGACGAACCATGAGAGACTATGGACTCTGAGAAACAAACTGAGGGTTCTAGAGGGGAGGGGGCGATGGGTTAGCCTGGTGATGGGTATTAATGAGGGCATGGATTGAATGGAGCACTGGGTGTCATACGCAAACAATGAATCATGGAACACTAAATCAAAAACTAATGATGTAATGTATGGTGACTAACATAATAAAATTAAAAAAAAAGAATCTACAAAAACATTATTACAACTAAAAAATGAGTTTAACAGGGTTGCAGGATACATGGTCAATATTTTATTTATTTTTTATTATGTTCAGTTAGCCACCATATAGTTCATCATTAATTTTTGATGTAGTGTTCAGCGATTCATTAGTTGCGTATAACACCCAGTGCTCATCACAACACATGCCCTCCTTAATACCCATCACCCGGCTACCCCAACCCCTTCCCCTCTGAAACCCTCAGTTTGTTTCCCAGAGTCCATAGTCTCTCATGGTTTGTCTCCCTCTCTGATTTCCCCCCTTTCACTTTTCCCTCCCTTCCCCTGTGGTCCTCTGTACTATTCCTTATGTTCCATGTATGAGTGAAACCATATGACAATTGTCTTTCTCTGCTTGTATGCTCAATATTTTAAAATTTTATTTCTATATAATCCCAATGAAAAATTAAAATTGTAATTCAAAATATTATACTGTATTTTAGTGTATAGTATAAAAATACAGTAGCACCCAAAACCATGAACAAAATATATATAAGAACTTTATACTTAAAACTAAAAAACACTGCTGAGAAATTTTAAAAGATCTGAATAAATACAGAGAGATCAGAGAGATACTGTGTTCATAGACTGAGAGACTCAATATTGTTAAACTGTCATTCCACTCCAAATTGAACTATAGATTCAACAAAATCCCAGTCAAAATCTCAAGTGTTTTTATGAAACTGACAAGTTTTATTTTTTAATTATTATTTATTTTATTTTATTATGTTATGTTAGTCGCCATACAATACTTCATTAGTTTTTGATGTAGTGATCCAAGATTCATTGTTTTCTATAACACCCAGTGCTCCATGCAGTATGTGCCCTCCTTAATACCCATCACCGGTCTCACCCAACCCCCCACCCCTCTCCCCTCTAAAACCCTCAGTTTGTTTCTCAGAGTCCATAGTCTCTCATGGTTCATCTCTCTCTCCGATTTCCTCCCCTTCATTTTTCCCTTCCTTCTCCTAATGTCCTCCATGCTATTCCTTATGTTCCACAAATAACTGAAATCATATGATAATTGTCTTTCTCTGCTCGACTTATTTCCCTTAGCATAATCTCCTCCAGTCCCATCCATGTTGATGTAAAAGTTGGGTATTCACCCTTTCTGATGGCTGAGTAATATTCCATTGTATGTATGGACCACATCTTCTTTATGCATTCATCTGTTGAAGGGCATCTCAGCTCTTTCCACAGTTTGGCTATTGTGGACATTGCTGCTATGAACATTGGGGTACACAGGGCCCTTCTTTTCACTACATCTGTGTCTTTGGGGTAAATACCCAGTACTGCAATTGCTGGGTCGGGTAGCTCTATATTTAATTTTTTGAGGCACCTCCACACTGTTTTCCAAAGTGGCTGCACCAACTTGCATTCCCACCAACAGTGTAAGAGGGTTCCCCTCTCTCCACAACCTCTCCAACATTTGCTTTTCCTTGCCTTGTCAATTTTTGCCATTCTAACTGGTGTAAGGGGGTATCGCAATGTGATTTTGATTTGAATTTCCCTGATGGCTAATGATGTTGAACATTTTTTCATGTGTCTGTTAGCCATTTGTATGTCTTCTTCAGAGAAGTGTCTGTTCATGTCTTCTGCCCATATTTGACTTGATTATTTGTTTTTTGGGTGTTGAGTTTGAGAAGTTCTCTACAGATCTTGGAAATAAGTGCTTTGTCTGTAGTGTCATTTGCAAATATCTTCTCCCATTCTGTGGGTTGCCTCTTTGTTTTGTTGACTGTTTCCTTTGCCGTGCAGAAGCTTTTTATCTTGATGAAGTCCCAAAAGTTCATTTTTGCTTTTGTTTCACTAGCCTTTGGAGATGTATCTTGAAAGAAGTTGCTGTGGCCAATGTCAAAGAGGTTACTGCCTATGTTCTCCTCTAGGATTTTGATGGATTCCTGTCTCACATTGAGGTCTTTCATCCATTTTGAGTTTATCTTTGTGTATGGTGTTAGAGAATGGCCGAGTTTCATTCTTCTGCATGTGGCTGTCCAATTTTCTCAGCACCATTTATTGAAGAGACTGTTTTTTTTCCACTGCATATTTTTTCCTGCTTTGTCGAAGATTATTTGACAATAAATTCATATCTTTCAATAATCACTCTCAATGTGAATGGCCTAAATGCTCCCATAAAACAGCACACGGTTGCAGAGTGGATAAAAAGACAGGACCCATCCATATGCTGTCTACAAGAGACTCATTTTGAACCTAAAGATACAACCAGACTGAAAGTGAAGGGATGGAGATCCATCTACCCTGCCAATGGACCTCAAAAGAAAGTTGGGGTAGCAATTCTTATATCAAACAAATTAGATTTTGAACTAGACTGTAGTTAAAGACACAGAAGGACACTATATCATTCTTAAAGGGTCTATCCAACAAGAAGATCTAACAATTTTAAGTATCTACGCCCCCAACGTGGGAGCAGCCATCTACATAAGCTAACTGTTAACCAAAATAAAGAGTCATATTGATAACAATATGTTAATTGTAGGAGACCTCCCATACTCCACTCTCAGCAGTAGACAGATCATCTAAGCAGAAAATCAACAAAGAAACAGGAGATTTGAATGACACACTAGACCAGATGGACCTCATAGATATATACAGAACATTCCACCCTAAAACAACAGAATACTCATTCTTCACAAGCGCACATGGAACTTTCTACAGAATAGACCACACACGGGTCACAAATCAGGTCTCAACTGATACCAAAAGACTGAGATTATTCCCTGCATATTCTCAGACCATAATGCTTTAAAACTGGAACTCAAGCACAAGAAAAAATCTGGAAGAAACTCAAACACTCGGAAGCTAAAGATCACTCTGCTCAAGAATGTTTGGGTCAACCAGGAAATCAAAGAACTTAGACAAGTTCGTTTTAAAATTTACATAGAAATTCCAAGGATCTAGAGTAGCCAAAACAATTTTGAAAGAGAAGAACAAAGTTGGAGAACAGTACTTGATTTCAAGACTTACAGTAAAACTACAGTAATTAAGACAGTGTGGTACTCACTTAAGTACAGACATACAGATTAGTAGAAGAGAATAGAGTCTATTCATAGAAACATACACATATGGTCAAGGCAATTCAATGAAGAAAGGACAGTCTTTCCAACAATTGGGTCTGGGACAAGTGAATATTCATATTTAAAAATTAATTTCAATCCATGCCTCATGCCATATGCAATAAATTAAAACAGAAAGGTCTTGAAACAGACCATAAACATAATTCTAAGAGCTAAAACCATAAAACCTCTAGAAGAAAACAGGGTTAGACAAACATTTCATACAGTATGTGAAAAACACAAGTCAAAGAAATTTAAGAATTGAATTTCATTAAAATTAAAAACTTCTGCTACTCGAAACACACTGTTAAGTAAATGAAAAGGTAATTACAAGCTGGAAGAAAATATTCATACTACTAGTATCTTACAAAGAACTTGTATTCAGAATATATAAAAATTCTTACAACTCAATAATAAACAATCCAACTAAATTTTTTGGGCAAAAGATTTGAAGACATACTTCATCAGAGAAGGTACGTGGCAAATAAGCACATAAAAAGATGCTCAACTCCAACAGTCATCAGTGAAATGCAAATTAACACTATTACAAACCCATTAGAATGCTCTAAATTAAAAAGACCATTAATGCTAAGTGTTAGGATATACAGCAACTAGAACTCCAAAATAGTTTCTTCTTCAGTTAAACATACACTTAGCCTATGGCCCAGCCATTCTACTCCTACGTTTTTCCCAAGAGAAATTAAAATATATATTGATATAAAGATGTGTACACGAAATCACTGGCATTTTTATTGATATCAGCTTAAATCTGGAAACAACCCAAATGTCTATCAACATGTGGAACAATATTGTGGTTTATCTATACAATGGAATACTACTCAGTAATGTAAAGGAAAATTTACAGATATACACACTAATATGGAAGATTCTCACAGATAAATGCTGAGTAAAAGTAGTAGGACATTAAAAAAATACATACTTTATGAGTCCTTTTCTATGAAATTTAGAAAAAGCAAATCTAATCAGTAATGACAGAAAGCAGGTCAGTGCTCTTTAGCTTTGAGGGAGATGGGGAATGGCTGCAAAGGGGGTTGAGAGAATTTTTTGGTGATGGAAATGTCCTATATCTTGGTTGTGGTGGTAATCATGAGAATATACACATTGGTTAAAATTCATTAAACTGTACATTTGGAATGGGTAAATTTTATGTAAATTATACCCCAATAAACTTGATTTAAAAATCTATCAGCACTCCAGTTGAAAGAAAGCAGAATGCTATCTCAAATAACAGTCCATTTCAAATGATATGAGATCCAATTTTAAGATGAGCAGGCATCTAATGAATTATCTGACATTTCTTTCCAGCAGTAAGTTACCCCCAATTACCACTTGGGTAAAGTATATTTCAATAGCTTGATAAAAATAACTCTCTTGAAGAAAATACACTTCTTACAAAAATACTAAGAGAAAAATCATACTACTTGTTTTTTAGACAGAATGACACACATATGCACACATACATTTTGCCTGTAATTTTCAAAATCCTATGAGAGGGAAGAGGTTAGCTTTAATTATTTCTTGCTTGATATAATTACTGGAACATTTAACCTTTTCCCAACTTTGCAGGCTCTAGTCAGAGCACTCCAGGTGGATGGAATACTATTTAAAACACCATGGGAAGGAGAGAGTGTGAGAGCACATGCCATGGATGGGGAGCTACACTCCTGCAAAAACAGCTGGGGAGATGAAGCCTGAGAGGCAGACAAGGGCTTATCAACCACTGAAGGATTTCAAGCTGGAGAATCCATAACCAAATCTGCAGTTAGATGACTCTGGTGACAGTTCAGGGGATTAATTGTGGGGTGGGATGAGAAGATTGGAAGGCAGAAGATTATAGACAGAAAACTACTACTTGATCACTGCTTGAAAACAGGGAAGGTCAAGATGAAGGTCATGACAGCAAGGCTGACAAGAGATGTTTCTGATAGTATTTAGAAGGTAGAACTGATGGGACGTGGTCACTGATTGGATATGGCCTTAGGGGTGAGGGAGGATTTTAGGATGATTTCTGACTTGGGATTCCATCTGAATAATTGTACCATCCACCAAAATGCAGAATATAAAAGACACAGGTTTGGGGAGAAAGAAAATTAGAAATAAATTCTCAATCTGTATAAAATGGGAGGAGCTAACAATGGAACCTTAGGGAGCCTCAGCATATTCATGAGTATGCAGAAGAGCATGAAAAAAGTGATGAAAAGGTGTATCCCAGGTCACAGAAGGCAGTATGATGAGAATTCTGTGACAGAATTGGTCAGCAAGCATCAAAGGCTGAAAAGTCATCAAGTAACATAAAAGAAATATATGCATCAAGTAGGAAGTCTCTGGTGACCTTTCCAAGAGCAGTTCCCGGAGAACACTAAAGATCCAAGTCAGAACTTAGTACTGTGAGGAATGAATGGGAAGAAGCAGAGAAAGTCAGTGTTCACTATTATTTCAGTGAGTCTATGAAAAGAAGGTGAACATTTGATTGATTAGTAACAGAGGAGAAACAATTTTAAGGAGAGATGTTTTATGGTGTGACTTGGGCCTGTATCTCCTGGCATAGCAAGATTCAGGGCGGGTGGGGAGGATGACAAAGTAAAGGGATCCATAGGAATGTAGTAGGATGGAGACCGGAACTAGTGGTGGAACTAGTCTTAGACAAGAGGAAGGGCTCCTTTTCCACTGAATTGAGAAGGAAAGATTTATGTTCATGGTAAGATTTATGTTCAAGATAAGTGGTTGGTTGGGGGGTTGGGTAGGTGGTGAGCAAATAAACTTAAAGAAGTGCCAATTGAAAGGTAAGACTCTGCTGAGAGGGCAGGGAGCTGATCATGTGAGTTTAAAGAGAGCAGTGAAAGTTGAAAAAGGTACTGATGAGAATGGAAAAGCTTTAATATCTCTGTAATATAATTAGGGACTCCTCTTTTGAAAGTTATTCTCAGTCTACATATGTGGAAATATGGGACAATGATTGCCAAGCAAAGAAATCTGATTACATTTTGCTTTATATAAAACAGTACTTCTTGGCTTCCATGTGGGAGGATGATACTTCTAGCTCCCTCCTGAGGAAGACATGCTCTTCAAATTTTTCTAACAGTAGTGATGGCCTTTTAATCCCCAAAACATTTGTGTGATGATTATAAGGATTTAGAATGGAAGTTCTAGCCTTGGAACAAAGTTTTCCTTCAATATTGCACTGACCTATTCTAAAAGTCAAACTTCAAAAATCTTAGCATATTGGCACCACCACCCATTGCCACGTTTATATATGACAGCATTCTATTTTAAACTATGATCTATGTCAGCTTCTTAAATTGTAAGCTACACCTTGCATGTCAAATTTTCCAAAGGCTTGCATAACAAGCTTATGAAAAAAATCTCGTAAATGCTCCCTAGTGGAGAAACTGCACATGCAACTACCTGTTTATATATGCAGTAACTTGAATTATACATGAAAATTCCACATGGATGCCCAGAATCAGCACTGTGTTAATTCAAGAAGTATATTAAAATTTTTGGATGTATTTAGTAGCAGAACCTAAGAAAAATCTGTTCTTTAAACAGGGTTTTCTTTAAAAAAAAAAAAAAAGATCTGTTAGTTGGAATCTACTGTTTCAAGGAATCGACTCTTCCTAGAAAAAATAATCTGTAATAAATATTAATCTTACAATACATTTTTTTAATTCTGGGAAACTCCATATTTAGATCTTTTAAAGAGTCTGTAAGTCTGTAAAATTTCCCCTATCCCATAAAACTTAAGAGTCATATTGAAAATAAAATTTAAATGATAAATGTCAGTTGCAGAAGTTATCACCTTTTCATTTGAATGCTGACTTCTATTGGATAATTCTCTTCCAAGAGACCTTCTTGGGAAAAGAGGTGACAGCCAACTCATTGCCTAATTGATTTAGGAACAGTGCCCAGGGAGACAGTCCAATTAAGTTTACAAGCTGGCAATTAGCAGGAAGCCCTCTAAATCCCTACACTGAGAGCCTGTTTACTTTAGTAAGAAGGCAAATGTGATAGAGATAGGAAGAGAAAGCTGTGCTTTTTGCAAAGCTGTTGTGAATAGGCCCACAAGGGAGGGCTGAAGAAAAGCTAGGTATATGTGGGCAGACAGCCTTTTGTTTGACAGGTAACTGGGTAATTTAGAGAGAGAGAGAGAGAGAGAGAGAGAGAGAGAGAGAGAGTGAGTGTGTGTATATGTGTGTGTGTGTGTGTGTGTGTGTGTTTTAACAGACATGCAAAACAGCTAACATCCACTTTAATGAGTGTTGTGTATGGAGACATACAACTGTTAAACATGTAGCTGGGCAAAGTAGAACTGGATTATCTTACAATGAATGAGATTCCAAACATTTTTTCTTGGACAACATGAATATTATAGATTTAGCTGCATTTTTATTACAGGGAGAGAATATAGCCCTCATGTTATATCCATTATACCTTTCAGGTTAATCAAGTCATTGTCAATTAGATTTATTTCATGGGTTCAATTTCAGAGGTAGATACACTACAAAAAAAAAGTAAACTGACAGCTATTTAACAAATACTTCAATGTCTTTAAAAACTTAACTTCATATCACAGAGACAAATCATGTAATGGGTTTTAAAAATATATTTACTTCTCTATGTTTTCAAGTTGTAATAATAGGCATTAATTAAAATCTAGTTTTTAAACTTAAGTGAGGTTCTCTCAAGAATGTTAAGTTATACAAAACTACCTAAAGAATATTATAGGGCATAGCTGGGAAGGCAAAACTGCAAAAGACAAATCATACTAATACAATTTTGTTTTAAAGTTTCCTGGTTGAGGGGCGCTTGCTGGCTCAGTAGAGCATACGAAACTTCATCTCCAGGTTGTATGTTCAAGCCCCACATTGAGTGTAGAGATTACTTAAAAATAAAATCTTTAAAATCTAAAAAAAAAAAAAGTTTCCTGGTTGAAATGGGCTATATTAATACATGATTTTCATAATATTGGAAAATCTTTTTCAATATTTTTATCTAAAAGGAAACAAAAAAAGTTATACAACTCTCTGCCCAAATTCTCCAAACATTTGCTTTTTCTTCTTTTAAAACACTTGTCTTACACATTCCAATCTGGGAAGCAATGGATACTTATTATCTAAAATAACTTTTTAATAGAAAAAGTATTTTATTCCTATAACACTTTTTTTTAAAGATTTTTATTTATTTGAGAGAGAGAGAGAGTGAGTGCAAAAGATAGCACAAGTGGTAGAGAGAGAGAAGCAGGCTGCCCATTGAGCAGGGACTCGATTCCGGGACTCTGGGATCATGACCTGAGCCACTTAACTGAATGAGCCACCCAGGTACCCCACCACAGAACTTTTTAATGGGCATAGTAAGTACTTTTAAAATATTCACATATGTATTTATTTTGGAAAGTATCAAATGTGGAAGTTTAAGCTTTTCATGCATCACAATGGGCAATTAGTGCAATTTCCAAATTCTTCACTATCTATTGTTCCTTAACATTTAGAAAATCACCCACAAAGCTTTCTTAAAGAAACTATATGAGCGCACCTGACTGGCTCAGTTGGTAGAGCACGTGACTCTTGATCTCAGGGTCGTGAGTCTGAGCCCCAGGTTGGGCATAAAGATTACTTGAAAAAAAAAAAAAGAAACTATATGAAATGTTTGAAAGGCAAACCTATTTATGGAATAACATAGAAAACCTCCATTTCTAGAATGGTTTTATTCTCTTAATCATAACGTCATCATCATAAACATTTTAATTTACTTACTCACCAACTTCCTTGACTTACCAAGTTTAAACAAAAGTACACCCAAAGGTCCTCTGTCAAACCTGAGGAAGAGGAGATCATAGATGTCCCCACATTCTGGCTTCTGAGTAACCATCCAAGGAGCTATCCACTGCATTTGAACAAGACTGCTGGAAATGTCAAAGAATTTATTGAACTGCAGAATCTCCCTGGGTGAACGGTCTTCAGCCAGGAGCTGGATGTTAATAGGGGATAAAGCCATATCAAAAATCTGAAGCTCCCCTTGGTTGCTGCCAACTAGTAGAATGGCGCCACTTGGGTGGCAGCTTATTAATGAAGGCAAAAGTTCAGCCTGGGCTAAGAGAGTTACTCTACGGTGAGTTTCATAAAGAATTACTGAAGAATCTTCACAGCCCAGAATCAGTTTGTCTTCAGTAACATTCCTGCAGCAGCTAATGGCCTTTGATCTTAGTGGTATTCTGGTTACTGATATACACTGGATTTTGTTCCGAATGTATTCATAGATGCAGCTGTCAGCCATGGGCTCTTTGTCTACACTGACGGAGCGCTCCACTGTCAACACCTGATAAGGCTGTTTGGTGCCAAAGCGAATATCCAGTGGATCCCATTCTGTGCGGACACAACTCAGAACCTGCAAGAAATGTATCAAGTATGTTCACACAGACCTTGGTTTTTCTTCAACAGTCACACACAGGCCTGCATATTAATCCAGCATCCTATTGAAGAGCATCAATTATCACCCTAACCATCAGCAACATATAAGTATGTATGTGCTATATATATTTGTATATATTTCTCTCACATAGAACATCTATAAATATATATAGCACATATAGAACACAGCTGCAAAATTATAAGATTTTAACATTAACATGTTGTTTTTGAAAGTCTGTAAATAACTTAAAGACAAATATGTTCAATATATAAAAATTAATAAAGTGGCCTTTTACTAAGCAGAATATCTAAAAACATCAGAAGTTTAATTTTTAAAAGAATGAATAAAGGACTTTAAATAATTTAGCTAATCTCATTCCCACCCACTAGCCTTCCCAGTTCTGAAATTTTTGGTAAATTGCTTACCAGAATACTTCTAATTAGTAGGGTAGGGTACTAGAACCCTGTTAAAACAGTCTTATAGAAATATTTTACTATCAGAAATGATCTGAAAGTTGTTAAGTAGATAAATGACCAAAAGAAAGAAATGTTATATAATAATATAATGCACTGGTTAAAACAAAACAAAAAAAAATAAGACCTGATAAGTAATATGGTTTGTCAATGCTGATGAAGTAAAATTTTTAAATCATCTTTATTGTAGAAAGAAAAGGCTACAAGGAACACCTGAGCAGAAGAATAAAGAAATAAAACAACAGGCCATTCACTTTATTTTTATGTAAATGTGGGAGGCCAAGAACCTGGGGAGTATTATTTTTTTTTAAAGATTTTATTTATTTATCTGACAGAGAGACAGCAAGAGAGGGAACACAAGCAGAGGGAGTGGGAGAGGGAGAAGCAGGCTTCCCACCGAGCAGGGAGCCCGATGCAGGGCTCGATCCCAGGACCCAGGGATCATGGCCTGAGCCGAAGGCAGAAGCTTAACGACTGAGCCACCCAGGCGCCCCCTTGGAGAGTATTATTAAAGAGGAGATTGTCTAACACTTGGTCAAAAACTTTAAAATAAGATGTAGAAACATTAAAAAGCATGTTTCTACACATGTGACAAAATTTTAGAATTCTATACATACACACACAAAAGTGTATGTAAAGTATGATAATATTCAACTAAGTCCTAAGTCAGAGTTAATAGTATTATACCAAGGTCATTTTTCTGGATTTGACAATGAACTACAGTAATGTAAGATACTATCATTGCAGCAAATTGGGGGAAAAGTACAGGGAATTTGCTTTTAGCAATTTGAGCAGTTTCTTGAGAGTCAAACATTTCAAAATTTAAAGTTTTATTGTTTTTTGTTTTTTAAAGCACAAATAGCTATGTTACATAGTGCTTGGGGACAGGAAGGAGGGACTGATGGAATTTTTAAAAAAAATCCATCCTATACATCATCACCTAATTAATCTCCCTAAAGTAAATATTTTCATTCTCACTCCCCTGTTCAAAGCCTTCTAATGAATTAAATTTGTACTCCCCTGCTTAGAATGCAAATTCCTGTTGCACCTATATCCAATTCCTTCCCTCCCTCTCACTCTCTTTCCTGCTCTTGATTTTCTTTTTTATCTAATACATATATGAATATGAGCTATGTGCCAGATACTGGTCCTAGGTCCTGGGGATACAACAGTAAGTCCTCAGTCCCAGAGAATGTGCACTCAAATGGCTTAACACAAGGCAACAATTCACAAGCAAACATACATAGAATGTTAGTGATCCTATATTTGTACTTCCTGAGTACTGAGAAAAATAAAACAAAGTAGGGGGAATGGAGAGTGACAGGAGTGAGAGGGGGTGATATACAGAAGTCGGGACAGCCCTCTCTGATAAGGGTGACCTGAAAGAAGTAAGGGTGAGCCACATAGCTCTCAGGCAGAGGAAACAAACACCCTGAGGTGGCGCTCTCTGCCTGATCAAGGGAAAGAGCTAAAGAAGGAGGAGGAAGAAAGTAGTGGGAATCGGGGAAGGGAACAGATTATGCAGTAGCTTGTAGGCCATTTTAGGGACTTTGGCTTTTTCCCTAAATGAGATGAGAAACCATAAGCAAAGAAGGACATGATCTGACTTGCAAATTCTAGTGTTATCTTCTCCAGTCTCCCCTCATTACTCTACTCTAAATTCAAATTAAAATCTGCCCTGCATTTTTACAGCTCTATAACTTGTTAAATTAATTTAACAAGGAGACCATTAGACTGAGGTGGCTCTAATGCCATGGTGCCTACATGAGCAAAACCAGAGTCAAAGCCTGTAAATGCCTCAAAGTGACAAAATCAAAATGCTAGGGATACCAACCACAAAGAGCCAACTAGGCTTTAAGCTATAGCCAATCAAATAATTTCCTTTCTTCGCTTCTGCACTTTCTCTATATAAGTTTATCCCCTAGTTCCTATCAGCAGAGTTCCTAACCACTTCCAGTTTGTCACTGCCCAGCTGGAATAAATTTTTGCTCAAATAAGCTCTTAAAATCTTAAATATGCCTCAGTTTATCTTTTAACAACTTCACTCATGTCCTTTGCCTGCAATCCACCCAGAGACTCAGTTTTTCCTATCATCATATCCACCCTTGAGGAACTAGAACAAATGCTATTTCAGTTTTTTTCTATCATCATATTCACCCTTGAGGAACTAGAACAAATGCTATTTCAGTTTCTGGATTCCTTCCAGCTGGGTGGCATCCTTTCTCTCTTTGATCACACCTACTCTGTATCCCCTTACCCACTCTAACTTAGCCAATGACTTGCTTGGCACATTCAGCCTTCTATTTACTTCTAACATTTGGACAAATGTCCTCCTTTTCACTGTAAGCTTAAAAAAAACCCATCTCACCATCTCAACTACTTTACACTTCTTTTATGTCTTATGTAGCAGCTAGCTAAAAGCTATGCAGGTAGTGGGTATGCAATAAACTTTCAAAACTATGAATTAAATACACACACATAATATAATGCTGGTTGAAATACCATACTTCCAGAAGGCTTAAAGTTTTGTAAAGGAATCCTCTGGGCAGAAAACTGAGAGGCCAACTGACTCTGAATATGGCCTGTACTCACACAGAAACAGCCTAAAAGGAAGAGTCTAGCCAGATGGCAGTCTTGGCATATTACGAATTAGGCTCAAGGACCAGGGAGAAGGGTAAAGGCTTCCTGATTTCCAAGAGTTTATGTCAACCCAATAGGCTCTGTAGTTTCACCAAGAGAAAGGGTAAGTATGACACTGCAATTTATAAGAAATCTATATGTATGATTATTCAGATAACCAAAATATATTTCTCATATATATTTAGTCTTTTTCCACAGTTCCTGGCTCACAGGTCCCAAAACTCTTGGAATTTCCTATGTGCAGAGAGTGAAAAAGGTGTCTATTGTTATGTTAATGAAGTGACTTATGTGCCGTACCTAAAGGTGAGGGTTGGTTGTCAAGGGTTGTCAACCATGTGTTCAGAGGGTTGGAACTTTCAGTCCCACTCCCAGACCTCCCAGAAGGAAGAGGGGCTGGAGGATGAGTCAATCACCAATGGCCAAAGATTTAATTAATCATGTCTATGTAGTGAAGCCAAAAGGGAGGGGTTTGGAGAGTTTCAAGGTTGGTGAATATATGGAGATACCAGGAGAGTGGAAGCCTGAAGAGGGCATGAAGGCTCTGAGCCCTTTCCCCATACTTTGCTCTATACATCTCTTCCATCTAGCTGTTCCTGAGTTATGTCCTCTTACAATAAACTGGTGATCTAATAAATAAAATGTTTCCCTGAGTTCTCTGAGCTTCTCTGGCAAATAAATCAAACCCAAAGAGGGGTCAGAGGAATCTCTGATTTACAGCCAGCCAGTAAGAAGTCCAGGTTGTTACGTCAGACTGGCATTTGAAGTCCAAGGAGGAGGCTGTGGGAACCTCCAGTCTGTAGCTGGTAGGTTAGAAGCACAGGTATCAACCAGGGCTTGTGACTGGCATTTGAAGTGGGCGATGGGGTGCAGTCTTCTAGGACTGAGGCCCTTAACCTGCAGAATCTCCAGACAGATAGTATCAGAATTATGATACCCTGCTGGTGTCCAAGAATTGATTGGTGGTATGGGGGGAATCACCCCCACACCCCACCATTAGAATTGGTACCAGAAACAATTCCACTGTCAATCCCAGATAACTCTAAAATGCTAGCTAAGGTCAGAGGATCACCTGCTATCTTTCCCACTAAATAGCTCAAGTTCATTTAAGAAAAGAAAATGATTTACATGGCATAAAGATACATAAAAGTTTAAAGATTAAGAGAGGGTCCAGGAAGGCAGAGAAGTAGGAGATCTTAGTTTCATCTGGTCCCAGGAATTCAGCTAGATAGCTATCAAATCATTCTGAACACCTGCAAATTCAACCAGAGATCAAAGAAAAGAATAGCTGCAACTCTACAAATAGAAAAGTGACCACTTTCTGCAAGATAGGAGGTGAGAGGAAGTGAATCTAACGTGATATCTGAGAAGATAAACCATGGGGGGAGGAAGCCTCTGTAAGCTGGCTACCGGAAAGTAATAGAGCAGCCGACCACAAAATTGGAAGTTTTAGAAGTCTCCTCCGGTGAGGGACATCCCTGCCTGAAAGGTGCTCAGGTGGCAAAGCGAGGTGGAATCCTAGATGGGACAGTGTGGTCTCAGGATCCCCAGGGTCACAGGAAGACCGGGGTGCCTGAGTGCGGCAGAGTTCCCAGGCATTGGAGCAGGGAAGCTGGCTGTAATCAGCAAGTCCAGAAGTGGGCTCTCAGCTCGAGATCACCATAAACCCCAAACCACAGCACCACCGGGCGACTGTTCTCTGAGCAGGGGCCCAGCAAGCAGCAGAACTGGGGAGATCCCCCTTCTTCCTCTGGGGAGGAGCAGTGCGGGTGTGTACCACAGGAGTCTGCAGGGTTTGGAGACTCCAAATGGGGTCATGTGCCAGGGATAGAAATGCTCGGTCACAGGTTAGGAGAGCAGAGAGAGCAGATGGAGACCAAGGAGACAGGACTGATGGACATCTTTTCCCTGAGGGTGTACTGAGGGGTGGGGCCCTGAGTTTGGGGAGATGGGATTGGAGACTGGGAGGCCGCCATGTTCATTCTCATCCTCTAAAGCAGCACAGAAAGCCTTCAGGGAACAAAAGCCACGAAGAGCAATCCAGAGACTTACTTAGCCTGACCCCCTGGCAAGGGCAATGAAATTCCGCCTGGGGCTGAAGACATCCAAATGGCCAACAGACACATGAAAAAGTGCTCAACATCGCTCAGCATCAGGGAAATCCAAATCAAAACCTCAATGAGATACCACCTCACACCAGTCAGAATGGCTAAAATTAACAAGTCAGGAAATGACAGATGTTGGCGGGGATGTGGAGAAAGGGGAACCCTCCTACACTGTTGGTGGGAATGCAAGCTGGTGCAGCCACTCTGGAAAACAGTATGGAGGTTCCTCAAAAAGTTGAAAATAGAGCTACCGTACGATCCAGCAATTGCACTACTGGGTATTTACCCCAAAGATACAAATGTAGGGATCCGAAGGGGTACGTGCACCCCGACGTTTATAGCAGCAATGTCCACAATAGCCAAACTGTGGAAAGAGCCAAGATGTCCATCGACAGATGAATGGATAAAGAAGATGTGGTATATATATACAATGGAATATTATGCAGCTATCAAAAGGAATGAAATCTTGCCATTTGCAACGACATGGATGGAACTGGAGGGTATTATACTGAGCGAAATAAGTCAATCAGAGAAAGACTTGTATCATATGATCTCACTGATATGAGGAATTCTTAATCTCAGGAAACAAACTGAGGGTTGCTGGAGTGGTGGGGGGTGGGAGGGATGGGGCGCCTGGGTGACAGACGTTGGGGAGAGTATGTGCTATGGTGAGCGCTGTGAATTGTGTAAGACTGTTCAATCACAGACCTGTACCTCTGAAACAATACAGTATATGATAAACAAAACAAAACAAAACAAAAAGAAGAAGATAGCAGGAAGGGAAAAATGAAGGTAGGGGAAATCGATGGGGAAGATGAACCACGAGAGACTATGGACTCGGAGAAACAAACTGAGGGTTCTAGACGGGAGGGAGGGTGGGGGGATGGGTTAGCCTGGTGACAGGTATTAAAGAGGGCACATACTGAAGGGAGCACTGGGTGTTATATGTAAACAATCAATCATGGAACACTACATCAAAAACTAATGATGTAATATAAGGTGATTAACATAAAATAATAAAATTTAAAAAAAAGAAAGAAAGAAATTCCTCCTGGGGCAAAGACATTTGAGAATCAATGCAACAGGCCCCTCCCCCAGAAGATCAGCAAGCCAAGACTACGTTTACTGATCACTGAAAACTGCAAAACTTCACCACTAGGGGAATATAGTATATAGTATTCATGGTTTTTTTTCCCCCACGATTCTTTAGTCTTTTAATCTTAATTTATTTCCTCTTTCCTTTTTCAACCAATTTCTTATTTTATCGACTATTTTTTAAAATCTTTTTAAATTTTCATTTTTACAGTTATATTCCATCCTTTCACTGTACTTAATTTTATTTTTGTATACAAATAAGTTTTTTTTCCTTTACAATTTTGGGATTCAGTTTCTTCTAACAGACCTAAATACACCCAGAATCTAGTCTACGGCTCTGTTCTCTTCACCTGTTTGATCATATTCTCTCTCTTTTTCGTCTTTTTGTTTTGTTAAAGTCATTTTTAATTTTCATCTTTACATTTATATTCTATCGTTTCAATGTATTTAAATTTATTTTTGTATATATGTAAGTTTTTCTTTCTTTACAATTTTAAAGATGTAGATACTTCTAACAAACCGAACAACATACACTCAGGATAAAGTGCATTGCTCTGTTCTGTTAACCTGTCTGTTTATATTCCTTCTTTGTTCTTGACTTTTAATTTTCATTTTTACAGTTATAGTCTCTCCTTTCATTGTATTTAATTTTACTTTTGTACATATATAAGTTTTTCTTTATTTACAATTTTGGGACCTAGTTTTCTAACAAACAGATGAAAATACAAACAGGATCCAGTGTATTACTCTGTTCCATCCACCTGTCTGATTACATGCTCTTTTTTTTCTCAAAAAAAATTTTTTTTCAGTCTTGGGTCTTATCTGATTTGTTTAGTGTATATTTCTCTGGGGTCATTGTTGCCATTTTAGTTTTTTGTTCTCTCGTTTATCTATTCTTCTCTGGGCAAAATGCAAGACAGAAAAACTCATCTCAAAAAGGAGAACAAGAGGCAGCACTGACTGCCAGGGACCTAATGAGTATGGATATAAATAAGTAAGATGTTGGAATTAGAGTTCAAAATAACGATTATAAAGATACTGGCTGGGTTTGAAAAAAACATAGAAGACACCTGAGAATTCCTTTCTAGAGAAATAAAAAACTAAAATCTAATCAAGTAAAATAAAAAAGGCTATTAATAAGGTGGAATAAAAAATGGAGGCTCTAACTGCTAGGATAAATGAGGCAGAAGAGAGAATTAGTGATATAGAAGACCAAATGATGGAGAATAAAGGAGCTGAGAAAAAGAGAGATAAACAACTACTGGATCACGAGTGAAGAATTCGAGAGATAAGTGATACCATAAAGTGAAACATTAGAATAATTGGGATCCCAGAAGAGGAAGAAAAAGAGAGGGGCAGAAGGTATATTGGAGCAAATTATAGAGGATACCTTCCCTAATTTGGGGAAGGAAACAGGCATCAAAATCCAGGAGGCACAGAGAACCCCCCTCAAAATCAATAAAAATAGGTCAACACCCCGACATCTAATAGTAAAACTTACAAGTCTCAGAGACAAAGAGAAAATCCTGAAAGCAGCTCAGGACGAGAGGTCTGTAACCTACAATGGTAGAAACATTAGAGTGGCAGCAGAGCTATCCACAGAGACCTGACAGGCCAGAAAGGACTGGCATGATATATTCAGGGTACTAAACAAGAAAAATATGCAGCCAAGAATACTTTATCCTGCTAGGCTGTCATTGAAAATAGAAGGAAAGATAAAAAGCTTCCAGGACAAACAGAAACTAAAAGAATTTGCAATCACCAAACCAGCCCTACAAAAAATATTGAAAGGGGTCCTTTAAGCAAAGAGAGAGCCCAAAAGTAACATAGACCAGAAAGGAACAGAGACAATATACAGTAACAGTCACCTTACAGGCAATACAGTGGTACTAAATTCATATCTTCAAATAGTTACCCTGAATGTAAATGGGCTAAATGCCCCAATCAAAAGACACAGGCTAACAGATCGGATAAAAAAGCAAGACCCATCAATATGCTGTCTGCAAGAGACTCATGTTAGACTCAAAGACACCTCCAGATTGAAAGTGAGGGGGTGGAAAACCATTTACCATGCCAATGGATGTCAAAAGAAAGCTGGAGTGGCAATCCTTCTATCAGACAAATTAGATTTTAAACCAAAGACTATAATAAGAGATGAGGAAGGACACTATATCCTACTTAAAGTGTCTATCCAACAAGAAGATCTAACAATTGTAAATATCTATGCCCCTAACATGGGAGCAGCCAATTAATAACAAAATCAAAGAAACACATCGACAACAATGCAATAATAGTAGGGGACTTTAACAGCCCCCTCAATGAAATGGACAGATCATCTAAGCAGAACATCAACAAGGAAATGAAGGCTTTAAATGATACACTGGACCAGATGGACTTCACAGACATATTCAGAACATTCCATCCCAAAGCAACAGAATACACATTCTTCTCTAGTGCACATGGAACATTCTCCAGAACAGATCACATCCTGGGTCACAAATCAGGTTTCAACTGGTACCAAAAGACTGGGGTCATTCCCTGCATATTTTCAGACCACAGTGCTTTGAAACTAGAACTCAATCACAAGAGGAAAGTTGGAAAGAACTCAAATACATGGAGATTAAAGAGTATCCTACTAAAGAATGAATGGGTCAACCAGGAAATTAAAGAAGAGTTAGAAAAATTCATGGAAACCAATGAAAATGAAAACACAACTGTTCAAAATCTTTGGGATGCAGCAAAGGAGGTCCTAAGAGGAAAGTATATAGCAATATAAGCCTTTCTCAAGAAACAAGAAAGGTCTCAAATATACAACCTAACCCTACATCTAAAGGAGCTGGAGAAAGAACAGCAAATAAAGCCTAAACCCAGCAGGAGAAGAGAAATAATAAAGATCAGAGCAGAAATCAATGAAACGGAAACCAGAAGAACAGTAGAACAAATCAACGAAACTAGGAGCTGGTTCTTTGTAAGAATTAACAAGATTGATAAACCCCTGGCCAGACTTATCAAAAAGAAAAGAGAAGGGACCCAAATAAATAAAATCATGAATGAAAGAGATCACAACCAACACCAAAGAAATACAAACAATTATAAGAACATATTATGAGCAACTCTATGCCAGCAAATTAGATAATCTGGGAGAAATGGATGCATTCCTGGAGATGTATAAACTACCAAAACTGAAACAGGAAGAAATAAAAAACATGAGCAGACCCATAACCAGCAAGGAAATTGAAGCAGTAATCAAAAATCTCCCAACAAACAAGAGTCCAGGGCCGGATGGCTTCCCAAGGGAATTCTACCAGATATTTAAAGAAGAATTAATACCTATTCTTCTGTTTCAAAAAACAGAATGGCAGGAAAACTTTCAAACTTTTCCTATGAGATCAGCATTACCGTGACCCCAATAACAAAGAAAGACCCCATCAAAAAGGACGATTACAGACCAATATCCCCAATGAACATGAATGCAAAAATTCTCACCAAGATACTAGCCAATAGGAATTCCACAGTACATTAAAAGGATTATGCACCACAACCAAGTGAGATTTATTCCTGGGTGGCAAGTGTGGTTCAACATTCCCAAATCAATCAATGTGATACACTACATTAATAAAAGAAAGGAAAAGAACCATATGATCCTCTCGATAGCTATAGAAAAAGCATTTGACAAAGTACAGCATCCTTTCTTGATTAAAACTCTTCACAGTGTGGGGATAGAGGGAATATACCTCAATATCATAAAAGCCATCTATGAAAATCCCACAGTGAATATCATTCTCAATGGGGAAAAACTATGAGCTTTTCCCCTGAGGTCAGGAAAACAGGCAGGGATTTCCCCTCTCACCACTGTTGTTCAACATAGTACTAGAAGTTCTAGCCTCAGCAATGAGACAAGAAAAACTAAGAAAAGCATCCGAATCAGCAAAGAAGAAGTCAACTCTCACTCTTTGCAGATGATGTGATACTCTATGTGGAAAACCCAAAAGACTCCACCCAAAATTGCTAGAACTCATACAGGAATTCAGTAAAGTGGCAGGATATAAAATCAATGCACAGAAATCAGTTGCATTTCTATATGCTAACAATGAGACAAAAGAAAGAGAAATTAAGGCACCAATCCCCTTTACAATTGGACAAAAAAACCATAAGATACCTAGGAATCAACCTAACCAAAGAGGCAAAGGATCTATACTCAGAAAACTATATAACACTCATGAAAGCAATTGAGGAAGACACAAAGAAATGAAAAAATGTTCCATGCTCATGGATTGGAAGAACAAATATTGTTA
This sequence comes from Callorhinus ursinus, assembly GCF_003265705.2. NCBI lineage: Eukaryota > Metazoa > Chordata > Mammalia > Carnivora > Otariidae > Callorhinus > Callorhinus ursinus. Next base: position 58,773,699 of record NW_027397072.1, on the reverse strand, counting down.
AAATATCTAGGCTGTCTAGAGTAATCTATACATTCAATGCAATCCCTATCAAAATACCATCAACTTTTTTCACAGAAATCCAAAGCTACTGGCATCACAATTCCGGACTTCAAGCTCTATTACAAAGCAGTAATCATCAAGACAGTGTGGTACTGGAACAAAAACAGACACATAGATCAGTGGAACAGAATAGAGAATCCAGAAATGGGCCTTCAACAATATGGTCAACTAATCTTCGACAGAACAGGAAAGAATAGCCAATGGAAAACAGTCTCTTCAACAAATGGTGTTTGGAAAATTGGACAGCCACATGCAAAAGAATGAAACTGGCCTATTTTCTTATGCCATACACAAAAATAGACTCAAAATGGATTAAAGTCCTAAATGCAAGATAGGAATCCATCAAAATCCTAGAGGAGAACACAGGCAGTAACCTCAGTGACCTCAGCTGCAGCAACTTCTTGATAGACACATCTCCAAAGGTAACAGATCCAAAGGCAAAAATGAACAATTGGGACTTCATCAAGATAAAAAGATATAATTCCATATGTGGAATTTAAGAAATAAAACAGAGGATGACAGGGGAAGAGAGGAAAAAATAAAACAAGACAAAATCAGAGAAGGAGACAAACCATTAGAGACTCTTAACCAAAGGAAACCAACTGAGGGTTGCTGGAGGGGGTGGGGGCGGGGAGATGGGGTAAGTGGGTGATGGACATTAGGGAGGGCATGTGATGTAATGAGCACTGGGTATTATATAAGACTGATGCATCGCTGACCTCTACCTCTGAAACCAATAATACATGATATGTTAATTAAATGAATGTAAATAATAAAAATCTAAAAAAACAAATACGTAAATAAAAAGGAAAAAAATAAAGATTAAAAAGCACTTGAGTATGTGTAAGTTTCAATAAAGAATATTCCCACCAAAAATAATATGCAGCAAGAAAATAGATACTATGCTCATCATTTTTCATACATTGTTTTATTTAAACTTTTTAATACTCCAAAGTTTGGTATTACAATCTATGTTCTAGAGATAAGGAAAATGAGTGTCAGACAGATGGTTTAAGAAGTCCTTGATCCCAAGGTTAATAAGTGATAGAGCTGTAGTTTCAAATCCAGGTCTGTCTGACTCTAAACACCAAGGTCTCTGCAAGACACACTGTGAGCATAGGGAATTAATAAGTTTCCACGAAGGTCCCAGCTTTTCCTCAATGTGATTAGAGGGCATGCATGAGAAGAACCACAGGGCATTAGGAACCTCAAGTGTAGTGGAAGGATCCCCACAGAGCGGAGGAGTGAGAATTAGGTGAATGAAATGAAGAGACAAATTATGCAAATGTCAATGGAGCCTGTTAAACTGAGTACGAAAAAGAGGCTTGTGCTGATGACCTGGGCAACTTTACCTAGCATGATTGAGGAGGTTTGGAAGGCAAGGGTCTTAATAAACTGACTTCTTTTAAAGATGCTTCATTCCTGTATTGACTGAGTTGTACTGAAAATAGACAGCATACTTTGTAAGTGTAAATGTAAAAAATCCCTAAATGAACCAAATACAAACTAAACTATTTCCTCACAACAAAAATTATACAAAAACAGACATCACTGTCAGTTTTTGCATTTGTTTGTACAGAAGAAGATAAAAAGGAAAACTTTAAGTTTCTACTATGATGTTGTATGAAATCTTCTGAAAATAATATTATGTCATTAGAAAGGGTCCAGTTTATATGACTTAAAATATAATAAGATGACAGCATTAAAATCCAAAATACCTGTAGGCTTAAAAGTATTTGATATAGTTAGGTTCAAAATTTATTTCTAAGTTGGATTTGACCCTATACAACAGCCACAGAGCAACACCACACAGCAGAAGTAGCACATAACAGGGGCTGACTCCTTGTTTTGGTGATAGAGAGCTCTGGAGTCTGGGGCAAGATAACCTCTTGGAACCGTGGTTTTCTCATCTGTAAGATGTGGATTTATTCACCCATGCTGCAGATTGCTGTATGATTTAAAAATAACATACCTAATATGCAGAGGACAAATGGGACTGCAATAAATAGTGGCTATCCTTGTTGTTCCCGAAGAGAAAGTCTTGGAGTTCTTCACAAGAATAGCAGATAAAAAGAAGGAGAGACACTGATCCTAAATAAATTCCAAATTTGGTTATTTAGAATTTGTGGCTGACACTTACATAGTTGCAAACTATAAATGTGGAAGATAATTTTAAACATAGGAAAGATTTAACTTGGAAGTTAATATTAAAGTGATTTCATTTATTTATGATATTTAGTGCTGGGCTTGGTATATGGTAGTAACTTAATAAACATGACTGACTGAATATATTTTAAATAAGATATACAATGTTCATACTTAATTCCAGGATTTTAAATTCATTTAAAATCATACTTATGTGATATTTAAAGATAGCCAATATTATCAGAATGAAAGAAACATTTCAGTCCATGAAAATAAGAAATCTGTACATATAGATACTGTCCTGATAAAGTTATCATGTACTATTATAAACAAGAAGCAGTACTAAGTACATAATGACTTAAGTATATCTTCACAGAGAAATGTTTATAAATAATTTGACTGACATGGCACAAAACCTTATTGCAGAAGTTCAGGTCAATCAGGATTCCTGCAATGATACTTGCATGTTACCTAATGTGATATTAATATTTTTAACTGATAGGAAAAGTGGACTGAGATTCCAATTAGAATTCTGAAGCAAGACATTTTGTTTATAAGCACAGAGAAACAGTAATCATTAATAAAAATGGACTCAACTCAGCTAAAATAAAGCAATGAGATGCAGGAGAGGAAAATTCAGTCATTCAGTTTTTCTGCAAACATGCTAATGTGATGGACCAAGATTATGAAAATGAAGTGTTATGCTGCATTTTCAGCAGCCTTTTAAAGTTATTAAAATATACCCTATTGACCGAAGAGCTATATGGAAGGAAAATGTGTCAATACATTTTCTAGCTATAAGATGCTCTGTTAGCCGATCATTTGCAAATAAGAAGTTGAAAACACCAAATGCAATTATACAGTTATTGCAAAATACCAAGAAAAAATAGACTTTTTAAAATCCAAACTTGCATCTACTCAGACATCTCTCATATTCATGCAACTAGTTTTTCCTCCCCAAATGAACTTAGTTCGAAGTACTAGTCAGGAGATAATCAGGCCAAGATATAACGCTAAGATAAAGAAATAAAAAAATGTGGTGTGTAGTGAAGGGAGAAATGTTAAGTGACAATGCCCTGAAGAAAAAAGCACAAAGGAGAGAAAAGAATCCAAAGACATTGGCGGGTGATATTCATGTAAGCTACCAAGATTAATTTGAAGTCTACTATCACCTTCCATAAGGCATGTTTAATGCTATCCTCTACAAACTTCATAATCAAGAATTCCTTTCTCTCACTGAGTTCTTGGCCTTTTTTTCTTTTTATGGAGGTCTAATTGACATATAACATTATGTTACTTTCAGGTGTCCAACATAATGATTCAATATTTGTATATACTGCAAAATGATCATCACAGTAAGTCTCATTAATATCCATCACCATATATAGTTACAAAGTTTTGTCTTATGATAAGTACTTTTAAGATTTACTCTCTTAGCAACCTTGAGTTCTTGGTCTTAATCCTATCTTCAGGCATTCCCCAGATTAGATGAATTCTGAAATCTAATAACTCTCTAAAGATTCTTAAAATACATATGTCAGGTTTCAGGAACAGATCAGTAGAATTCAAGTGGGAATGGCTGTGATAAAGAACATGGTGAAAAGTTTTAATACAAGCATAATGAAGAGGCAAACAATGAGACAGGGAAGAACAGTATAGATAATTAAGGGATGAAAAAACGAAGACTTTTATGATGTGTGGTGATGGGCTCAAAGTCGTCTGGAAGTCTCTAGAAAAAGATCTCTGCTTTAATTCTAAGGTAACAGGAAGGTACAAAGAAAAGCACAGAAACACAGGCTAAAGGCTATGCAATGTTCCAAGTGCCCAATTAAGAGAGATTGTGACACTAGACAAGAGGTGGATGACCATGGCTCAATGTTTTATTTTTTGTTTGCTATTTGTTTTTTTTTTGTTTGTTTTTTAAAGAAAACTGTGTGATAAAGAAAGAAATGGTAAGAATTTAAAAATTCAAGCTAAGAAAGGGCAGAAAAGATAAAGAAGAGTCCCAAGGGTCTTGGAATTTCCCAGTTTCAAGGATAAACAAGCTGATAGTTTCCTTCCTAAGAGAACTGTTTTCAGTCAAGTTTAAATCAGTCAGCTTTAAGGTTGAAACTTGTTGAAAAACACACACTGAGATGATTTCATCTTTATTCTTAAAAAAAGCTAAATTTGAAAAAAGTAGACAGAACTGATCCAAAAGTCATCAAAATAGGAACAGTACAGAGGAGGAGAAGGAAAAGCATAAGCAGTCAGTATGACTGTTACTGTGTCTGGGAGATATTCTGAAATTAAGAATGTACAGAAAGCAGAAATGCAATTACAGTGAGCTGGAGATAGGCTCAAGATTGTCATGTTTCATGTTTGGCTATAGAGGGTTGGTTCAAACTAAGTGTTTATTGGGGCACCTGACTGGCTTAGTAAGTAGAAAATACGACTCTTGACCTTGGGCTCATGAGCTGAAGACCCATGTTGGGCGGAGAGCTTTAAAAACTAAGTGTTTAAATATGACCATGAATATAGCATCCCTGATTCTGGCAAAGTGGTGATGGCGGCACTATAGTTTTGAATCTCTCTAAATCCCCACACAAAAGAAACAATTCAACTAAATAGCAAAACCAAAAACCCATGGATGACTAGATGAAGATTAAAAGACAGAGAACATTATGTGTAATGACTTTATGCTCCAATAATGTAAATAAAGTACACCTATTTAAAAATGGAAAGGAAAGAAGTGATAAAAACATAGGCAAAAAGTTTCTGAATGTTCTCAGTAATTTATATTAGTGGTAGTATTAGTATGATTATTCTCAGACTGTTAGGTGTATACTGTGAGCTAAAGTAAGCAAGTAATTATGGTATATTATAATTTGTCCCCCACGTCCCTGCAAACTAGGATTTTTGGTATGAAAATGAGGAGATACATGTTATATAGAAGCTGTTAAATTAAAACCCCTGTATCCTGAATTCGAGGTAGAAATAACAATGTGAACTCACTTTGAATACATATATATGTATAAAATCTCTAGCTCATTCTACTAAAGAAACCTAAAAACAATGACGAATCCAGTAACAACAACATACTATCACTAGCTCCCAAACTTGGGCTTAAAATACCATTTTCCATTAAAAGAAACCAGAGCTTATTGAAGAAATGGCTAATTCCAGGTCTGAGGCAGGAAATATACAAGATAAGCATGGGACATATTTGTCATACCAAATAGCAGGAAAGCTACCCAAGACTGCTGAGGTCATGACAAAAAGAAGAGCCAACTTGTAGAGGTTCCCAAACATAAGACAAGTTTGAGCTTTCAAAAGGATAACAGATACAATTTATAAAACCCATCAAGTCAAATATATTTAAATCCATCAATTAATAATGCTACTTGAAAAACAAAAACAAATTGGTTACCTTCAGGGAGTGATAAGGAACCATTTCATTATCTTGAAAACTAGCAAATAAAAGAAAAGAAACTGACATTTATCCTGATTATACTATCTATATGAATTCATCCATTGGGAAAACAAATAGGAGATGAGTACAAGCAACTCTTTATAAAAGTATCCCAATTAATAAATGAAAAAATAATAATTAGAATATCACCATTTTGCAATCCTAATGAATGAATTAATTCAACTAATGAATTAATGGATGTAGGCACTGAGCATTAACAGCTGCTAACATTAAAAGACAGACAACCAAGAGAGAACTTGACATTACATGCCTTCTGATAAAAAGAACGCACCGCCCCATATAGTCTTGCCCAAACCGACTAACTTGTAGAATTTTCAAATGATAGAGAAACATGTTGAACCTTACTACGATTATGGAAAAACAACAAAATTGGGACACTGCAGTTTCAAAAGATCAATTTTAAGGAAAAGAGAGGGATGGAGGGGGAACTTGTAAATCAAAAGATACATTAGAGTGGTTTTTTTTCTTTAAGATTTTATTTATCTGAGAGAGTGAGCGAGAGAGAGAACATAAGCAGGGGCAGAGAGAGTGGGAGAAGCTGACTCCCCTGCTGAGCAGAGAGCCTGATGCAGGGCTCGATCCCAGGACCCTGGGATCATGATCTGAGCTGAAGGCAGAAGCCTAACTGACTGAGCCATCCGGGAGTCTCACATTAGTGTTTTAAGTGGATAATATTCAACTTCAGTGTGGGGAGATGCATTAGGATGATAAAAACTACATGGCTATGTAAGAAAGTGATGGAAAGTCATGAGAGAGGTTACTTTTGGGGACCAAGAAGGGGTCGAAATCATGATGGTACATAATAGTATTTCTGGGTGCCTGGCAATGTTCCTCTTCTAGACCTGAGTGTGGTTCCAGGGATATTTCCTTCATAATAGCTCATTAAACTATACATTTATTTTGTGTGGTTTTCTTCATGCATGTTTTATAATAAAGAGATCTTTTAAAAGCTATCACACCGAGAATATAAAATCTTTGTTATTTGGTTGAAAGATAACACAATACATACATGTCTTTGGAAGAGATGTTTCTTAAATATTTTGGCTTTTCAGTTGAATGCATGTGTAACACTTTCCGAATGCTTCTTTAATCAAATTATGCTATATTAAAAGTTGGTCACATTTTTACTTTTCCATTAGTTGCTGCTCCTCTAAATCACCACAAAAATGGCTTCTAAATTTTAGAGGAAAACAGTTATCTTTGTGAGGTTTTATTTCCCTATCCCTGACAACACGTTTTAAGGTTTAATAGCTCTGCTTAAGTGTTTTTGACTAATTTGGTAAACAAATTCAGGTGACCTCTTCTGAGGAATATATCTTGAAATTACGACCATACTCAGAAAGCATTATCTAATTCATACAGTTGAAAAGTTAAAATACTTGTTGAAATACAAAGGTAAGGGAAGAATAAGTTGTGTTGTCATCATATTTTTGACAAAGTGAATGAATTAAATAGTTCTGTGATGATGGTTAAAACTTTCCAAAAGGAAAGCATAAAGCGTACGTGGAATTTAAATAAAAATCATTACCGTGTTATATATGACAATCCACACTTATACCATTAAAAACTGCTTTTAAATGAATTTATTGATAAAAAATTTCTTTTTCTACACACTATCTATTGTATATTTTTCAAAAGAAATTTTTTTTCTAGACTACATAACTCTCTCTGCTTTATGCTTCTAAATAAGATACGTGCTGTTGTTTAGAGCTCTGCAGTGTGAAATTAGACCAGGAGTTTTCTAATATCCATAAAATAAATTAAAAAATGTTCCTCCTCTGAAAGACAGATAATTCAGTCACAGAGAGCTTATTTCTATGTTTCCTTTGTTTTCTTTTTTCTTTCTTTTTTTTTTTTTAGCGGCTTGGTAAGCCAATTTTCTACTTAGAATCTACTGTTAAAACTCTCATTTGGTTCAGTATGTGGGCTTTATCCTTTCCATGGTCTGTTATGCAAAAATGATGGCTTTAAATTCTTTTTTTAAGTTTGCTGTAAAGCAGTGTTTCTCAATGTGGATGCACATGAGAATCACCTAGGGAACCTGTTAAAGAATACTGGTGCTTCCTCTCCCTCTGGATATTCTGATATAACTGGTCTGGGTGGGCCCCTTTGTAAAAGCTCTGCAGGTGATTGTAATGTGTTGCCAAGGCTAGGAACCACTACTCTAGGATCTTGTCACTTTCCAACTAAAAGCTTATTATATTTTCTGATTGAACTTGGATGGGAAATGCTTTTTAAAAATTCTATAGTTTTAACAGATGCAAAGATTAAATTTCTTCTCTATGAGGTTGCTACTCTTTTAGTTTGAATTTTAGAGTTTAAGAGCAGATTGTATCTTTTATTCTGATGATTAGCTAAAGAAGTCTATTGGTGGCCAGTGAAAAAAATTTAAAGACATATGCCAGAAAATTACTTTTATAGACTAGTGGCTTTCGTTCATATTCTAAAAAATGTGCTACAATTAATTCATAGTCAAAAATTATGTCTTCACATGTGAAGAAAAAAGAAACAATTATTTCCCTAGAGATTTCTTCCAAAGATGTTCACCTTTTGCATACAGAAGTTCAACGTGAGGTTCTGCAAAAGTAATCTTCACAAATTTTTCCAACAGTTTAACTTTGATAGAATGACTGAAAGGGCCAAATCCAAGAAAAAGCTACTCTTGCTAAAAAAAGGAATTTCTGTATCTTAATATAGTAGGATTGAAAAGGGGGGCATTAACTATGCAATCAGTGGTGAATAACTAAAAATCATGTGCAAGTATCATATACAACTTTATGAAAATCTATTCAAAAACACTTACATGAAATGGATAATTTTCCAGAAATACAAATTTAGGAAAGTCACTTCAAAATTCCTGAAAAAAAAAGCAGCCCTTAAAACTGGAATCTGTTATTTAAAAAAATCTACCTTCCTTTAAGACACCACACCCAAGCAGTTTTACAGGTGAGTTTCACCAAACGCTCAAGTATCAGATAATTCCTTTCGTTACTGTTTCAAAGAGGAGAAAAAGGAAAAGCTAGCCAAATCACTCCAGAGGGCTAGTACAACCTTTATATGGAACTTAGAAAGGATAGTAAAAGTAAAACTGTTTGCCAATCTCATATTTGAGCAAACTGTAAGGCCTCTTTAGTGTTCCCTCCTGACTATCTCCCTAAGTGGAATCAATCATTCCCCACTGGCTCCTATGATAGCTTGCACATGCTCTATCCACAGCATCCTTTAATGCTTTAGTGCATTTACTTCATATTTGTCTCTCATTGGCTGGACACTAGGATCCCTGCAGCAGGGTTATTTTTGTATTCAGATCCCTTGGAATGAAATACAGTGTTTACTCCGTGGCCATGCTCAATAGTTGTTGAATGATGTGGAAACCTAAGGAAGGGCCTTTCAGGTAGAAATACCAGTAATGTGTACAGGCAGGACATGGAAAATAAGAGGCAATGAGTAAACCACTTGGCTAGAAGAACATAGGTTTGTATAAGGAAATACCACTGGAAAGGTAGGTCAGGGCCAGTCAGGGTGGGCTTTCAGTGCTGAAGCTAAGTTTAGTTTCATATCTACTGAAGGCATTTGAGCAAGCAATGGCTAAATCAGATCCATGGCTTCAGAATCCAGGTGAGCACTTTTTAGAGGTGTCACAGACCTGGAGGTGACCTATCTGGTGGAAATCCATCATTTTAAAAATAGAAAACTAAAGTCAGAGAGAATAGGTGATCTACCCAAGGGCAAAGAACACAAAATTAGCTAAGGGCAGGCAGAAGCTTAGAGGGAGTAAACTTGACTAAGGTTACACAGTTAGCATGTATATGGTCCAACCAACAGGTAAACTAGGTTTGTCCAACTCCAAAGTCCATGATCTAGATGACACCAGGAGATAAGGTATGTAGACCATATGTATACCCTTTAGAACACTCCTAATTTCATGTAATACACTCATTTCAAATAAAGGTAATTTATGTAGAGTATAACTAAATTATTTTTACCTTTATTATAAGGCAGAACATTTAACAGAATTCTAATTAGCTTCATTACAATCATTTTGATGTAGTCTTTTACTCAATTAGCTTCTGAACCCAAGATCAATAAAGCAGTAGGCATGAAAAGCAAGTGAATAGGAACAAAGCACTTCCTTAGCCTCACAAATCCACACCTAAAGCATTACAAGTGGTTTTAGTCACTGCAACAAAATTGGAAAAGTTCTAGAAAAAGGTTAATTAATTAAAAATGACTCTGCAGTCTTAAAAGACAGTCTGAAAGTTTATAACACCAGAAGAGGCAGGTAGAGATAGAAAAAACTTGGACTTGGACTTGTTCATTGTATCTCAGAATTAAAGCCTAATAGATAATAGATTTAAAGAAAATATAGAAACATACCACAGTTTTCCTTGCCTTACAATGGAGTCAAGTCCCAGTAAACCCATCATAAGTTGAAAATATCCTAAGTTGAAAATGCATTTAATACACCTAATCTACCAGACACCACAGCTTAGCCCTGCCTAGCTTAAACATGCTCAGAAATTTAAATTAGCCTATACAATTGGGCAAAGTCATCTAACACAAAGCCTATTTTATAATGAAGTGTTGAATATCTCATGTAATTTATTGAATACTGTACTGAAAGCAAAACACAGGATGGTTGTAAGGGCAACAGTTGTTTATCTTCATGATTGCATGGCTGACTGGAAGCTGTGGCTGACTGCCACTGCCCAGCATCATGGGAGAGTAGACACATCACTAGACTGGGAAAAGATCAAAATTCAAAATGCAAAGTATGGCTTCTACTGAACATGTATTGCTTTCGTACCATGGCAAAGTCGAAAATACTAAGTCAAACTATGTCTAAGTTGGGACTGTCTATATTTTACTCAGGCAAAAACTTAAAAAGAAACAGGAAAGGTTGCTTTTGTTTTAAATTATAAAAAAGAAAAACAGAATTCCATACTCAAAGTACTGGTACAAGCTGGAATTACCCATAGGTTCACAATAATGAATGATGATGGAACCATGGTCAGGAATAGATAGGATAAATACTGCCCCCCCAACACTCCTAGATTAACCATTTTGGTGCTCCCATCCAAGGCAGGATACTAGACTGAGAAGGCCACCGCTCTACAGCCCTCCTTATAAATTCTTGCCTCAGCCATGGTTTGGTATCACAGAGTCTTCCACAAAATAAGCATTCATCTAATGTTTGCTGATTCAATGACTGAAGTATAAAGAAGGTGACAGAAAACATAGCTTTGGCAGGTATGAAATTATGGGCAGGCAGTAATGACGCTACTAAAAATGGTAATAACAAGAATCACAACAGTGATCTGTGTTTGGGAGTTTACTATATGTAGGTATTGCTCTAGATGCATGTATTAACTTATTTTTGTTAACTCTATTTTTCAAACAATGAAACCACAGTGCATAGAGCTTAATACCTTGCTCAAGAACAGAGAGCTACACAGTGGCAGAGCTTGGATTTGAACCCAGAAGCCTGTGTTCTTAATCACTGTGAGATTCAAGCCAGCCCTGGAATTGTCTGTTTACCCTATAGATATGATACTTCTAAGGATCCCACTTTACTGTAATTTCCTCTTTTGAGAATTTAGGAAAATAAATTATAGGTTTAAAAAAGTATTCATCTTTATTTCAGAACAGAAAAATTAAGAGTCTTATTTTATTTGCTCTTCAACAAAATGTATATATTTGCTTTAAATTTACCTCCAGTCTTCCTTGAGCATAACCTAGGAGCAGCAGATTGGCTCTGTCCTTCTCAGGAGAAATGGGGGCCCAAGGCCAAGCATCATCACTGACCAGTGGCCACCAGCAAGCAACTATATCCTGAACACAATTGATAGCTAGATGACGCTCTGTTGTCCTGTTTACTGGGCCAGGTATCTCGTAATAGGAAATCTAATGATTAAGGGAAAAAAGCATATGAGAATCATTTTTTAATGCAAAATCCTCCCAGTATTACAAAAATTAAAGCATCTGTAAATGTAGATAAATGCAAGTAAATATGCATGTTAAACATGTGCTTAAGGAGGTGTCAGAATTTACCAAATTCTTTTGACACATATATAAAAAAGACATATGTTCAAAATTCTCCCCATTTTTAGCAGAGGAAAGGAAAAGGAGAAATGTGAGTTAGGGAGGAATTGGCTGTAGCAATCCCAATCAATACCAAAATGTACAGTCATGGCTGCTTGACAGCTTCGACCTACACATAGGATTTAAGACCAGCTATATTAAATGACAAGTTCAGTACTGCTGACCAAGAGTATCTGACTACTGTTTAAGACATAACACGTTAACAATGACTGACAACAATAAAAGGAAAAACAACTTGAGGCAAATATCACTTTAAAGAATAATATATGAAACATATATTCTGCATAAAGGGATAAGACACAGCATCATGCGTAAAAGTTTATGCAGCTTCTGAGAATTATGCTTCTCTTTCTTAGGAAGGATTTGTAGAATTTATTATTCAAACTATGTTATTTTGGAACATGGTTATTTGAAAACATAAGCACAGCACCATCTGGGTGACACATGCCAAGGAAATATAGATTGCACCGTATTTCTGCTTAAGGAATTAATGGAAGGTTGATAGCTTGGAAGAAAAAAAAACTATCTTGCCATTGCTGGTCAGCAATAATCGAACCACTTTCTGGGGATTAAGCGCATGGCTAAGCCTACTGGACCAGACACTAGCAAAGGGCAGGGGGTCTTCTTATCAGAGAAATGCTTCTGGAGCCAGTCTCACTACATGACAGATTGCTTTCATATTCCTGTCTGCAAGGCAACAAAGGATGGCAGTAATGCGATAATGCCAGAGTGCAATGGGTGTTAAGAACCCGTTGCATTTATGTATTGTATTTAGTAAATAATCAGGCTCATCCAAATTGTGATCTCACCACTCAACCAAGGCCATTAAAATCAAGGTTAATGCTTTAATAATCCTCTGCTATTTTTTTTAATATGGTCAAAAGGAACCCTTTTCTATTTGTATGGCCATAATATTATTGACCTCTTCATCCTCTGAATGCACATCAAAAGGAACTGAAATCAAAGTAATTACCAGTGTTGTTCTCCTATGGTAAACATTTAACTCCTTGCACTGTCCCTCTCCTGTTAAATAAATTGAATTGGATTTTTAAAATGTAGACTGGAAAACTTGTTAAAGGTCAGCAGTTTCAGGATATTTACCCTGCAATTTTCCCTGCCAAAATTATTTCAATCTGAAAGAATTAAATTATGGTACAGCTGTAAAGAAAAGCAGAGTTATAAATACTCTACACTATTTCTTTGTTTTAAAATTCAAATGGGCAATGACACAACACAGATGTACTTTAGGCTTCAAAGTGAAAATTCTTATACTTATGCTCTCAATATCATTATTTTAACTACTTATCTTCTTGAGATAAATACCATAATAGACTTGCTAAGTCCTCACAAATAAACATACATTGTTTTGATATCCTATTGCCATGTAAGCATGTTACGAATTTCTAGATGAGAAAATAGTGTTAAGAGACTGACACTTTCAGTCCTCCTATGGTGCAAATCTGAAATTTCCTGTTTCCTGTGAATTTTAATGGCATCAGTATTCTATCATGATGGTCAACAGGGCAAGTAAAGTGAACAAATTTCTTAAATTATCCTTCCAATAGACATATGGCCATTTTTACTAAGTATTAAATAACTGTATTTTAAATACTGGACCAGAAAATGAAATCCATGGGCTTTTCCAAAGGGAAGCAGGTTACTTCTCCAATGTATAGAAATGATGTGGAGTACCCACATTATCCTCAAATCCAAAGGCAGAAAAAAGAAACAAATAAGCAATTCCCTTAAAGTGTAAGAGTCCATATAGTAAGTCTATTTTTCATATCTTTTCATAAGAAAAGATAACATGCTAACAGTTTCTCTCTGATCTCATTAATGGGTAGCTACTATCCTTCAGCTGAGAAGACTACTAAAATATCCATCATAGCTAAGACAGAGGAACTCGTCATACAAAATTTTATATTAGTAGCACTGAAAACATTTTAAATATATTGAGTTAATGCATATTGGAGCATTTCATTAATTTATTTACTTTTTCTATATTGGTGCATTTTAAAGACCAGTATTTGTAAATAAGCAACATTTCAAATAAACCTACAGTTAGCCAATCTAGAAAATAACATCCAATTAAGAGTGCTAATACCAGTTTTTATACTAACCAAAATATAATACATGAATACCACCGACTCCAGTTAAAGAAAATCAGTATATACAAAATATTACAGAAGCTCCACAAGGTTGGCAAAGAAAACCAAATTAGTTTATTACCACAATGAAAAACTCATTTAATATATTTTATCCCATGTCAAAAATCTTTTTTATTAGAATAGATGTTTCTACCAAATAAAATTAAATCCTCCGTATATCACCACCACCTCAATCACAATAAGAAATAATCCCAAAGGGCAAAAGGTTAGCTTAAATACTACTTTTTAAAAAACACACAAAGTTTCAAGCCACAAAGCTGACTTCTAAAAATCTTTGCCCGTATTATAGATAGATATTCTGGGTATGGCATAAGTGTGCATCTTTTTTAAGGAAGCTGTATATCAGCTCTGTTCCCAGTGAACAGTGAACTGTCTCAAATCCACGTCACAGAGGTTGGATCAATCTTGCAAACACAAGTCATTGCTGAAAAGAGGCCTTGAACTGAAACAGCCTGGAAAATGTATTAGATACTCATCCTAACAGAAAGTATGCCTTCCAAGCAGTTAAAATGTAATATGGCAAAACTTATATTAAACACATCATTTAAAATAAAAATCCTGCCTTAACAGATGTAAAATCCCTGATACAAGGAAACAAATTACCTGGAGTTAGTGAAGGGAGAGATACTAACATATGAAGGAGATTTCGTGTTGCATTTTTCTCCAGTTATAGTTGGGTGTACGTGTGTGTATGTGGGGGGTGAGGGGTCTTCCCACTCCTTGTTTATTACACTTTTCTATTAACCTTTGAAAGTGACTTCTTTCTTCTTTCTTTTCTTGTGAAATGGAAGCCAGAGCAGCTATCCTTGCCTAGAAAGATGATATGGGATTTTAGGGAAAAATGAGAATGGTGTATATCCTGCCCTTAGCAAGAAAACCATTTTCAAATGTGTAACTTGTCTCTATTGTCTATCTTTGATTTCCATAAGTACTTAATAAATTGCTCCAAACATGCCATTATTAGACTCCCATAATGAGAGTAAAAAAGAAAAGGTATGATAGCCACTATTTTCATTGAATCAACCTTAATCATATAATTAACTCTGGTTTGTCTGAAATCTAGAAATGTTCAAGAATGAGCATAATATCCATGTGATACTCTAGCATACCTTAATAATTAATAATACAATTCTATAAATTGAAATCTCTACCTTATAATCCAAGGCTGAGAGTTTTTCCAGTCTTTTGTTTGTATCAGGAGAACCCATCTTCTTGGTAAACTGAATAAAACATAGTTTGTTTTGTGTCAAAAATGATAAGATGATAAAGTTGTCTGTGAGAAGAGCTAAAAAACAAAAACAAAAAAGATTTGATAATATTATAAAATACTAAATTAGAATAAAATGATAATGAATTGAGAATTTTCACTAAAATATTACAAAAAGCTATTCTCAAAAGATAAATACCAATTGAAATAACTAGTCTCCTAAATATCATTATTTTGCAAGAATATTAAAGAAATTACAAATAAACAATAATCATCAATCTAGTCATGCATGGATTTGATACTTTCCCTTTTTCCTAATACCATTTTATGATACACTGATGTTTGGGGACAACCACCAAATGAACCAAGGCTAGAAAAGCATAAAATAAAGACTATCTCATACCTGAATGTAAAGATGAAAACATTTACTTTTATTTGTACTTAGCCTTTAATCCTGTGTTTACATGATATAAACCATCTGAGAATAAACTGGTTTTTTAGGGGATACAGATCAGTGTTCTCCAGATTTATTTATTTATTTGAGAGAGAGAGAGAGAGAGAGGGAGAGAGAGAAAGAGTGTGTGAACGCGCTCATGCACAAGCACACAAGCAGGGGAAGGGGCAGAGGGAGAAGGAGAGGGAGAAGCAGACTCTCCACTGAGCAGGGAGCCCAACATGGGGCTCTATTCTAGGAGCCTGAGATCATGACCTGAGCAGAAGTCAGACGCTTAAAATGACAAGCCACCCACCCAGGTGCCTCTGTATTTTTTTTTTTTATTTTTAAATTTTTCATCAATCAACCTTCTTTTTGAGGGTATACAAGCTGAATGAAATAAAGCATATTATACTCAATATGCACATTATATTAATTAATATCTAATAATGAAGATTAGCAAAAATATTTCTACAGCCTTATTTCTAATGCACACAAGTAGGCAGACAATTAATATTCATGAGTTACATAAAGGATTATTAATGTTATAAGAATTGATAAAAAACTTAGTATATTAGGAACTTGAGAAATGTTTTATATTGTTCCTACCATAAAGAAATTATTGAATGTTTCATATAGTTTTCTTTACTTCCATACACTGGCTGTGCAAGCAGCAACCAACAGTATATCTACACAATTACAGGAGAATCTGGAGAACTGCCAAGAAATCACATTGTTATCATGGTCTCATGAGAGTGTATTATTTTGGATATAAATAAAAGAAACAAGTAAAAAGAGATATCTCAGAGACACGAATAGTGTTGGGAGTCTCCTTTTAATTCTTATACAGGAGCATCAACATGACAAAATCATCACAGCCACTATTTTATTTGCAGTGTCAACAAAGGGGTCAATTATTACACATATGAAAATGGAACTTCTTCCATAAGAAGCTTCCTTGACACCATGTTCCTGTAAGGAAGAGGAAACGGCACACTTACAATCCTATCCCCAGCTTATTATTATCAAGAATGTTGCTAATTATAGCCATCCTGCAAAGTGCTTTTCTCTAAGATGATGAAATTGGGTCTAAGTTATTCAGAGGTAGCTAGTGATAGCACACAGCAGAAGCAAGGTTTCTGTATTCTCACCTCTGTCCTTTCCACTAGATCACACTTTGTTTTGATTATTCAGTTAAGAATCTGACAATTTTCAATCACTAATGATAATGCAACCTGTTTCTTAAACCTTTTTACTTTCAATAAAAGAATATAACCTTAAAACCTCAGGAGTCAGCACAGTATAGCAGAGAGAAAATGGGCTCTGCAGCTAGAACCTGGGTTCCAATCTCAGTTTGGTTATTTTCAAGCTGTTCCTTAGTATCTCACTTATGGGCATGTTCCTTAGTGTCTTAGCTTCAATTTCCTTATCTATAAAATGGAAATAACTATACCACATAAAGTTTTCTTTTACTTAAATGAAATAAGTAGGTTGACACAGAATTATAGAGCCTTTTAGGGCTCAATAAATGTCAGTATCCTACCTTTTCAATAATTGGCTTAAAAATCTTTGTGTGCTTTTTAAAAATATTTATTTATTTGAGCGAGAAAGAGTGCGGGAGCGAGAGTGTGTGCATGTCCATGTGTGTGTGGGAGTGTGAGGGTGGGGGAGGGGCAAAAGGAGAGGAAGAGAGAAACCCAAGCCACCTCTGACTCCATGATGAGCGATAAGCGTGAAGCCCAACTCCGGGCTCGAACCCAGGCTCAATCTCTGACCCTGAGATCACAACCCAATCTGAAACCAAGAGTTGGACACCCTACTGACTGCACCACCCAGGAGCCCCTTTATTATGTGCTTTGTAGCAAGTATATACTGATTGTGGTATACTTAAAAGGATCTGGCTTTATCTAGTATATTTGGCATTGGTTTTTGATATTTAGAAATACTGCCCAAATTTTTTCAAAAGTTAGTATTCATAGATTTTGGTAACAAAGGATCTTCCTACTAGCCAAATCATAGATTTTTTTTTTTAATTGGTGGATGTGTTGACACATTTGGGTTATTTATCCAAAATTCATTTGAAAATGAAAAATATTTGAAATGTCAACAATAGGGGACTAATTTTGAAAGAACACACCAAAAAAACACCCTCTTTTGAAAATACATTCACATTTTTTAAAGGAAAAAGTGAAAAATACTCAGAGTATGAGCCTAAGGCTTGACAAAATTTTTGTAGTAAATATTAGTCAAAACTTGTATTGGTCCCAGGGGTTGTAACTATGCTATTATAAGTGATTACTTGTGTTTCCAAGTCCCCAGTGGTAATAATTAGTGTACCTGTTGACACACTATTTCTCCTGCACCACTGTTAATGTAGGCACATGGGGGTAATTACCATCACTGATGGAGTTGGAGATGAGCTTCCCCACCAGGCTTCTGTCAATCACCACTTTTTCCAGCTGCGGCCCAGAGAGGCTTAGGGACACCAGCACACCTGAACCAAAGAGGAGCTAAAACCAGGTAAAGGGGTCAGGGGGAGAGATATACTGCGAATTAGAGTCTTTCAAAAATCTCTCTTTAAATGTATTTAAATTATAAAGATATTTACATGAGCATCTACACCATGAAATTATAAAGAGTTTTTCTTCATTGAAAACAATCACTGCCATTCTGAGTAAATAGAAACAGGGGGCTAAATGATGCACCACAATAAATGCACTGATTAAAGCTATGTGCAGAAATTGAATTTAGACCATGTTTATTAGACGCCTAATCATCAAAACACTTAGAAAACACCAATGTAGAAATAACTGCTTTGCACTGATTTCAAAAATGTACTGTTCTATTAAAATATTTTGAAAGATTACTATTTCTATCAGAAATTAAAAGAAGATTTCTGAAGGTTTGAATAGTTGTTGCTATACATTAAATATAGAAAAGATGCAACCATTACAATATAAACAAAACAATATAAAAAGTGAATGTTGCAATTTATTTGGAATTTGAACCCCACTTCTACAAATAAAGATCTTGTCAGTTTAAAATATTAAATACATGTAATCAAGTCAATTTAAGTAAAATGTTAAACTTTAATATTCATAAACAAATAGTACATGTCACAAACAATTTCTCAAAAAGAGATAAACACAGTAAAGTACCCAGGCTTTATCAATATCAGTGTTCACCCAACCACCAACAAAAGATGACTGGATATCACCATTATGATTTTATACTGCTCCTTTCCATTTGTGGCAGCATAATTCATTCATCTCCAAATGTTTAAAACTTCTGAAAGGACTATGCATATGCGTATGCTTGTTATCTATGAGATTATGAAATATCAACATTGGAAGAAATTGTTTCACCTTCAAGGCAACAGACTCAAAGCTGATGAATCATGGAAGAGCATATGGTATAAGAAGAAAAAAAACCAATTGTCAGTAAACTAATCATGAACATGCTAGCCAAACTCAAAGACAACTATGATTTTAAGCAAAACAGGGGAATTCCCCACCTACCTAGGAGTCGTGTCCCAGCTAGAAAGGATGATTCTGTGTCAAGACATATTTAGACATGTGTGAAGGATGAGCAGCATGAGGGACCAGGCTAATATAAAGAAAGACTACTACTTCCCCACTGCCTAACAGATTCCAGGCACATGAATAGGAAAAGAAACTGAAGGGTCTCACATGACTTAACAGACTGTCCATTTAATGTCAATGCCCCTACACAGGGCAGAGGGCAGGGAAGAGGTTACCATCTTTATTCGTTTGAGAGACTAATAAGAGAAGAACATTTGTTCCAAGAATTTCAAAATATTCACAAACTAATCTCTACTGAATTACATCCAGCCCTGCAATACACCTTGATGGCAAACACTGATACTTCTCTTTGGGGAATTCTCCCATAACAACATAACACACGGTCTTTACTTCTAAGTTCTCCCTTTTCAGGCAGGTAATTTTAGGGTCATCTTTCATACCCAGTTCTCCCCTATGTCACAGCTTTTTCCCTCTCCCCCATTTATTCAAAACATCTCTAAAAGCTGTCCTTTTCAGGGCGCCTGGGTGGCTCAATAGTTAAGCGTCTGCCTTCGGCTCAGGTCATGATCCCAGGGTCCTGGGATCGAGCCCCACATCGGGCTCCCTGCCCCACGCAAAGCCTGCTTCTCCCTCTCCCACTCCCCCCTCCTTGTGTTCCCTCTCTCACTGTGTCTCTGTCAAATAAATAAAATCTTCAAAAAAGATATAATAAAAAATAAAAGCTGTCCTTTTCTATTTATTTTTATCCACTAAGACTTTACACCTATATTCCTGAGCATCTCTTTTCTTAGTTATCCACTGACTACTAGCTCTTTATGGATATTGGCTAGGCCACTTTTATCTTTGTATCTTCAATGCCTAAATCAATGCCAGGCACACAGTAGGTGCTAACTAAATGTTTGAAGAAAAAAATCATAATTAACTCATTATAGGATTAGATTATTCATAGTTAGAAACTTAGTCTAATCTTCCACAATGACATGAAAGTTCCTTCTGCAGCATCCCTTCAAGCATCCTTAAAGCATTCAGCCCATGCTTGAATACCTCTAGTGATCAGGAGCTCATGATCTTATCACTGGACAGTTCTAATTGACTTAGAGATCGTTTATTCATGTTTTTCATTCAACAAAAACTGAATGTTGATTATATGCCAAGCACTAAACTAAACTTAGTAGCTCAAAAGAGAATAAAATATAATCCTCAAAATAGTTGAAAGATATGTTAATAGAGAGAGGGATACAAGCAAGTGTACTAAAGTGCTATTACAGGTCCTATTATTGGAGTACATACTGGGGAGACTGGGAAGACTGAGTAGGAGATGGTGGTGCTTGAGCCTGAGGTAAAGGCTAATACTGCCTTCTAAGAACTTCTATAATAATCTAAAATTTTCTTCAATAGCACACTTTAAAATTTTAAAAGATAGTAACATAGTGTTAAGCATGGACTCTGAATCAGCATGAAATCAGCATTGGCTCTACCTCTTACTAGCTGTGTGACCTTGTGGGAGTTACTTAACCTCTCTATAACTTCATTTCCTCATCCAAAAAGATAGGGTAACATCTACCTCATAGGATGAGCATTAAATAACTTTTTACAAACAGTATTTAGAATAATGCCTGCCACGTAGTAAATGTTTGCAATTACTATTACTATTATTCGACCATTACTCATATGATGTATGTTCGCTATACTATTTGCCATCTCTGAACACTTTTCTTTTTGTCTTTCTAAAAATCTTGTGCCCAGATTGGACTCAATACTAGACAGAGTGCACTAGACTCCAGGTGAGTTATCACCAGTACAATCTTTTGTCACCTTTCCCATTTGCTACAATTTCATAAGTATATTGTCTCCAAGATATTTGCAAGTTCCTCCAGAACTTTGGAATTTAATTTATCCAAGTTTCAAATTTCTTTCCTTACTTTCTGCTCTCAGCACCACTATCATGAACTAACCCTCATGTCCTAAGAGCAACTGCTGTTTCTATGTATGAGCATTTGTTATCTTAGAAAATGAATTCTAAAAGACCACTTTTGTGGGATGGAGATGTAAAGTGCAACCTGTGAGAGTAGGTAAAAGAGGGACGTAAGCTGGAAAGGATTCGAAGGTGAAGTTTTGAAGTACAGTAAGAAAGCATGCATGTTGCAGTAGATAGCATGGAGATTGGAGCAGTGATTTGGGAACTGTGAATCCTGCCCAGCGAGTTTCAGCATTCCTTCAGAATCTTTCTTTGAAGGATAGGTGCAGCCACTTATTTACATATTCATTCATTCATTCCACAAATCTATATTTAGTATTTTGTATGAGCCAGGCCGTGTTCTAGGCACTGAAGATACAGCAGTGAACGTAACAAAGTCCCTGCCTCCCTCACCTCAGGGAGCTTGCATTCTAGTGTGGACACACGCAATAAGCAAATAGTTTTGATATAATGTCAGATAGCAACAAGAACTACAGAGAAAAATAAAGCACAGTAAAGATGGGGATTTTAGGAGAATGCTCTTTTAAGCAGAATGACTAATAAATAAATAAAAAGATCTCTCTAAGGAGATGACATTTGAGTCATTTGACCTAAATGAAGTTATTGAACAAGCCATCGGATTATTTGGAGAAAGGGCACTTGAGGTGGAGAAGAGCAAATGCAAAAACTCTAAGGTCAGAAT
Organism: Callorhinus ursinus; assembly: GCF_003265705.2. NCBI lineage: Eukaryota > Metazoa > Chordata > Mammalia > Carnivora > Otariidae > Callorhinus > Callorhinus ursinus. Next base: position 58,751,910 of record NW_027397072.1, on the reverse strand, counting down.
ATGCCTGGAATGACTGAAGAAAGCTAGGGCAGAGTAGCTAGAGGGAAATGAATGACAGTGATATTCACAGAGGATGAAATTAGAGAGGTAGCTGCGCCAGGTTAGGTTGATGAGAAATCACTGGGTTTTAAGCAGCAGAGAATTACAATCTAATTTATGTTTTAAAGAGGGGTCTGGGCAAGAGTAGAACCAAGGAGACCATTCGGAGCCTATCGCAGTGGTCCAGGTGAGAGAAGATGATGGCTTGGACAGAATGGTAATGCTAGAAGAAATGATATGTGGACAGATTTGAGATATATTTTAAAGGGAATCAACTAGGACCTGCTGAAGGATTGGATGTAGCATACAAGAGAAAAACTCAAAAAATTTTGGGCTGAGCAACTGGATTTAATGAGACAGGGAACACTCAAGGAGACACATATTTAGGGGGAACCAAAAGTTTGGTTTTGGACATGTTAGTTTATGGTGTCTATGGACATACAAGTAGAGATATTGAGTAGACAATTAGAAATGAGTCTGAAGTTCAGGGTGAAGTAAGGGCTAGCAATATATATTCGGGAGTCATCAAGAATATAAAGATAGTGTTTAAAGTCATGGAACTGGATAAGCTGTCCTGAAAAAATGAGTAGAGAGGTCATATGGTTGGGGCCCTAATCCACCCTGACTGGTGTCCTCATAAGAAGAGGAAGAGACAACAGAGAGCTCTCTCTCTCTCCATGTGCACGCAGAGAGGAAAGGCCATATGTTAACATAGTAAGAAGACTGATGTCTCTAAGTCAGGAAGAGAGGACTTACCAGAAAGCAACCCTGACAGCACATTGGTCTTAGAATTCTAGTCTCTAGAACTGTGAGAAAAAACAAACAAACAAAACATTTCACTCAATCAATCAACAAAGTTGAAAGAAAGAGGACCATGGTCTGAGGTTTGGAGCATTCCAAACTTTAGAGGTATTAAAAGATCAGGTTAGCCCTCTTACTGAAACCTAGGTTGGGTACTCATCAGGATCAAGGTATGTCCATCATTATAGATCTCTAAATGTCTTGTGGCCTAGAGGTATCTCTGACACCAGATTTTGAAATAATAAGATACAAATAAATTAATATGTGAATCAATGCATTTTTATAAAACAACCTGTGGGAAAGCATAAAGTTTCCAAGTACTGGTGTCAAAGATAGTCCTGGATATAGTAATGGAGATAACCAGAATCAGGAAAAAATAGTCTGAAGTTCAGGGAAAGAATATTCCAGTTCAGACAAGAAAGTGTTTCCATCTGTTTCCCCAAAAGGTTTGTTCTTAAACCCTCCAAAATGGCCTATGTAAGATTTGGCACGACAAGAAGAAAAAGGGGCACTAAGATATTGTCCCATCCTACTGTAAGCAGTTGGAAAATTCTGACAGCTCAGAAAATGAAAAAGAGGAGAGAAGTAAAGGGAAGCCACTACAGAGCAGATTTGAGCTTGAGGCTAGATCCATAGGATGAATCAATGGAAGGCCCATGAGATTTCCCAAAACTGTTCTAATTTTAATGTTGTTCTTTTTGTAGAACATGACTAAGGCAAAACAGGAACGGAAACTTTTTCTTTTCTCAGACGGTCTCCTAGGCAGGAAGTATTATTTCTGCTCTTTCCATGTTTCTTTCCATTGCCTTTATCATTTCTCCTCATTTTCTCCAATAAGCTCATACCAAAGAGGCTTTCTCTTTAAGAAAATGGGAAATGATTCCCATAATCTTCAAATGGCTCTTCAAATGGTTTCTGCTAACCTTAGATTCAGTACTTAATTGGAGGTGAAACGGCACCAGGAAAAGAAAAAGAAAATTGTATCAGATGATACCATTAATCTACACAAAACATAAACAACCACAAGAACCTGAGTTTCATTTCATTCACTAGGTCAAAATATGTGAGTGCCTCCTATATAATCCAAGTATATAGATGGGGATACAATGGTGAATAAGGAAGACACATGTTAGTAGAATATATATAGAATACAGGAGAAGACCTCATTTCAGAGAGAAGTGAAGGTTTTGGTTAGGATAAATGGCTGTTACCTAGAAGAGAGAGTTCAATACCACGGAGAAGAGAAATGCATCACACTTGGTCTCAAGTATTGAAGAAGAACTGGTGCAGTAACTGTAAATCAGCTATTTTATAATAGTGATCACAAACAATTCCAGTGAATTCAGTATTCTCATTGGTTAAGAAAACTCTCCCCAAATCCATGTGACTATTATTGCATCTGAGGAGAAAATGAAAAGTAAAGGTATGCAGGGTCAGTACTAAAAATCAACAATGAGTGACAGGTTCAATCCATGATCTGAAAATTAAGTCATGAACAGGCAGCAAAGTCTGATTCCCAAAATCATTAGCAGGCATGTGGGAAATAGCAGGTGCTGAACACCACAATCCAGAGAGACAACAAAGTATTAGGACCACTGGAGTGAATTCTAGGGCTGAAGGAAATATTTAAAGTATTATAGAGCCACTCCCTTGGAGGTCCAGTGAATTTACATCACGATGGTACCCAACAGTCACTCAATCCTGCCCCCAATCCAAACCATGGGATAAATTCTGGAGAAACTCTGAGAGCTATCGATAGTTAAACAATTTTACATTGGGGAAATCTATAATGAAGAGTAGAGTCACTGATCATTTTAGCAGATAACCTGCTGGAAAAAAGATAACATGTCTTCTGTAATTTATTCCTTCATTCAGCAAACATTTGAGTATAGAGGGAAACCATGCCTGACTAATCCATTAAAGTGGAGAAACAAAAGTGAATGCAGTTAAGACAAGGACAAAAAAAGTTTGACTTTTCAGAGGGAATTGACTTAAGGACAAGAAACAAAAGGACAAGAAGTAAACAGGTATTTTTCTGGATAGAGAAGTGTTAACAATGGGGTTTCCCAAAGATTTGTACAGTGCCATTCAATATATGGAATACATACATGCCTAGAAATTTGCCTGCTAAGTCTATTTCAATATAAGAAATCTCCTTTTCTCATTTACTATGAGTAATGCTACTTTTTAATCCCTAATGTAATTTTCAAGCCACCTCTTTTATGTTTATATATAATTATTACATAAAAGTGATTATTCCTAGAAAATATTTATAATCATGGTGAAATTCATACACACATAAAAAGTACAAAGGTAAATCTCCTATTTGCCAGTAGTTTCAAAGATCAAAAGGGATAAAAGCATTGGTAAGAAGTAAACAGGAAATCATACCAGATAGCACAGTACTTTTGTACAAAATTTTACAATTTACAGAGGACTTCTATACACATTATAATGCATGTAAAATGACAGTACAACTCTGGTATCTAATAAGTATACAAGTTAAAAAAAATAATAGTAACAAGGTTAATTCTCATACTAATTCATGACCAGGAAGGTAAAGCAACTAACCAAAGGTCTCATAATTAGTGGAAAAGTAGAGACCAAGACATAGGACAAATTCAGTATTCTTTCTCACACCACTGAGGAACTAATACCCTGTAATATCCCATCCAGTTTTCCTCTCTTCCTCTCTGTTGCTCACTCTTCAATCTAACCCAGTCACCCTCTAAACCAGTGGTTCTCAACTGGGGCTGATTTTGGCCACCAGGGGACATATGGCAATGTCTGGAGACACTGGTGATCACAGCTCTATCTGTGAGTCGCTTCCACAGAGGCTCACCCGAAGAGAGTGCTCGTAAATGAGCTGCTATGATGAAGGTTCTCCCTATCTGCATCAAGCAGATTTGGGGGATCCTCAAATTCTAATCAACACTTTCCTCACATAAAGAAAGGGTAATGTCTGAACACCTGGTCAGATATCGTAAATGGAGTGGTGAGCAGTGCACAGTTCAGATCAGGAGCCTGGACGAAGCCTGTTCTGTATGCTTCTCACCATGTTCAGGGCAATGAGTGATAACTAATGCCAGTTGTCAAGACAGAAAGAGCCCCAGGGCAAGTCAGAGAGCTACCATAGCTTAAGAGAAATATCCTGTAAGAACACCTCCTCACTTTTGTTCTAATTCTTAGCTCACCAATCAGCCTTCTTATCTATAATTTTGTCTCTTGAGTAATTCAGCCATCAGGTGGGAATGCCCCAAGCAAATGAACAAAAATCTATGATGCCAGATATTATGACACTATAAATTAATAAACTGACATACCAGTTAATAAATCAGTAGCTTATGAGTTTGGTTATTGTGAATGTTGTTAGTACAAGAAAACAAATAGAGATAACATAAAAGATAAGTTTATTTAATCAGAAGTTTTCTGCCCAAGTCTATGATACATTGTTGAGTAAGGGGTGTGTGCAGAATTTCTAAAAGTTGCAGACCTGCATGAAGAGCATCATCCCATTTTATTAGGAAAAAAGTGCTGTGGTATGTGTGTGTATATATATGCATGTAGAAATTATGTGCATAAATACAAGATAATGTCAGAAAGAATATGTCCAAAACTGTTGACACAACATACCTCAAAGAGGTGAAATTAGGAGCTAGAGGCATGAATTTTAACTTCTGGCCTCACACAGTTTTTAAAAATTGGGATTATGGATGATTTTTTAACTTTTTATATGTTTTTGGTATTTTTCTATAAAACTTTTTAAAAACAAAGAAGCACTCTTATTTGGTCACAAATATATTTCTTATTTTATGGTTTTAAAGAGATGCTTTTATGCCACAAAATCTGTTTGTAAGAAGTCAGACTTTAAATCATACTGAAAATGAACTACAACAGTGGATCCTTACTAAAAGGATCAAGTAGGAAACTGGACTGAGTCCCTCTCCTCTGCAATTTCACTTACTAAAAATAAAAAATCAAAACACCTTTTTTTCTTATCATAATGCTTTATTTGTCCATCCATGTCCAATTTATTTACTTACAAAAAAGAATATCACTGTAAAGTATGGTAGATCCAAATTATGGATTATTATGCACCTACTAAAAATAAGGAGGTAGATGTAGATCATTGACAGGTATGTTATACAGTTATGTGAAGCAAATTACAGAACAGTATGTACAGAGTAATACCACTTATTTTAAAAACAAATGTATATGCATACATAAACACAGAGAAGTGTTTGTAAATACATGGAGGAAGGACATAAACCAAACTGTTAACTGTGGTTATCATGAAGAGGGGAAGGAGCTTGGGGTTGGGGGGTACTTTTACTTTTTACTATATACCTGTTCTTATTGTATGCCATTTTAGAGTGGTAAGGAGTCATTTTAATTATTTTAAATTTTATTTTTTAATTTTTTATCTATTTTTTATTTTAAGTAGGCTCCACACCCAACATGAGGCTTGAACTCACAACCCTAAGATCAAGAGTACATGTTCTACCGACTGAATGAGCCAGGCACCCCTAATTATTTTAAATTTTACTTTATTTTTTTTAAAGATTTTATTTATTTATTTGAGAGAGAGAGAATGAGAAATAGAGAGCACGAGAGGGAAGAGGGTCAGAGGGAGAAGCAGACTCCCGGCTGAGCAGGGAGCCCGATGTGGGACTCGATCCCGGGACTCCAGGATCATGACCTGAGCCGAAGGCAGTCGCTTAACCAACTGAGCCACCCAGGCGCCCATTATTTTAAATTTTAAAACATTAAAACGGAATAAAGATCACCACTAAATCTTTTTTCAGTTCCTTTTGTTTGAATTTACCATTTTTAATTGGTCACCTTCACCCAACAGATTTCAAATTCACCAATATTCTGCCGATTTTCTTCAATTTCTCTAAAATGTACCATTCTTAATATAACTCCTTATCTGTTCTCTTTGATTAGGACCATACTCAACAGTTGCCCCTGAAACATTCTGCTTCTCCTTCCCTGTAATAAAATACTAATATAGCATAAATCTAAAAGAGCATTTCCCAAGGCATAGTCTGTGAAATATTAACCTCTGAAGATGTTCCAGAAAAGTAAGCTTGGAAATTTTGTATATACGTCACCTCTTAAAGACTGACAACAGGCACTTCCTGAGTTAATTCAAACACACACATACACACACTCACCCTTAATATGCAGTCAGATACCTTCCTAATTTAACAACACAGAGTATTATGCTGGGCTTAAGCACAGCAGAGATTTCTTAGGATTAGTATCGTTAAATTGTTACTACTTCTTTTTGTTCAGCTAGAAATATAAAACCACAAAAATCTTTAAAAATAAAAATCTATCACAAAATACTGAGCAGTTTTATAACTTCTCCCAAATAGTTTATAACTTTGCTCTAATTTAACATACCAAGCACAGTCCCTGCCCCCCGGAACTTTTTAGTCAAATCGGTGAGGCAGATAGTAATTAGATGGTCATATAATAAATGTAAAACTGGAAATACAATGAGTGCCAAGCAGTACATGGTCTTGTAAAAGCACATAATAGAGGACAGAACTTGTCAGGGAAGGCTTCCCTACAGAAGGGATAACTGGTGGTCTGAGATGTATGGATAGCAGCGTGTTACCTCAGTGAAAAGGGGAGCAAAGGGCACTTTAGGCAGAGCTAGGAACAGTTTAGGCAAAGGCCCTGAAGCAAGAGAAAGCATGTAGAGCATGAGGGACTGACAGAAGCTTGTGTGGCTGAGGCACTGAGATTTATTTTGTTTTGTTAGGGCACTGAAATTTTTTTCTTAAATTTTTTGAGACAGAATGTGCATGTGAGCGGGGGTGGGGGAGGGGCAATGGGAGAAGGAGAGAGTCTTAAGCCAACTCCACGCCCAGCACAGAGCCCAACTTGGGGCTTGATCTCACAACCCTGAGCTGAAATCAAGAGTCTAACACTTAACCAACTCAGCCACCCAGGTACCCCAATTTTTAAAAGAGAGTATAGTAGGGGATGAAGTTAAAAAGGTAAGTAGATTAGGAATTCAGTCTAGCTTTTAAGAGTAGTGTGATGCTATAATTTTTAAAATTCAATTTATTGATTTAATTTTTGGAATGGATAATACATTCATGTAGTTCCAAAAGAAAACAACAACAAATTATACAGAGGTAACAGTTAAAGGTCTTGTTCCTGGGGCGCTGTGGGTGGCTCAGTCTGTTGAGAGTCCAACTCTTGATTTTGGCTCAGGTCATGATCTCAGGGTTGTGAGACTGAGCCCCATATCAGGCTCTGTGCTCAGTGCGATGTCTGCTTGAGATTCTCTCTCTCCCTCTCCCTCTGCCCCCCACCTTGTTCTCTGTCAAATAAATCTTTTTTTTTAAAAAAAGTCTTATTCCTTTTCCTGTATCCCTCCCACCCATGCTCCCTTACCCCTGCCCTAGTTAATCAGTTTTCAGTTTCCTGTCTATTCTACAGAGTTGTGGGAGGTTTTAAAGAGAAGAGTGACCAGTTTGCCTTTAAGAAATCATTTTGGCTACAGTGTGGAGGGTAGACTGATGGGGAGCAAAAATGGAAGCAGGTAGAACATTTAGGAAGTGCTTAAGTAGTCTAAAAGAGAGATGAAGTGAGGTGGCTCTGACTAAAGTTATTAGCAAAGGGATGGAAAGCCTCCAGCCAGTGTGAGAGAGATTTAGGAGATAAAATCAACAATAAGAGTTCAGTTAGACATGTGTGTGTGGTGGTGGGGGGAGTTAGGTAAAGAAGAAGGTAATTTCTAAGATAAACAGGAGACTTCCAGCTTTCTGGTTTCTGTAAGTGGAAGGAAGGCAGAGCTATTCACTGAGACTGGAATAGCAAAAGAAGAACAGGTAAAGGGCTCTGAGTTCCATTTTAAAGATACTATGTTTAGGAGTGCCTGGCTGGTTCAGTTGGTACAGCATGTGACTCCTGATCTCAGTGTTGTGAGCTGAAGCCCCACATGGGGGGGGGGGTAAAGTTTACTTAAAAATTTTTTTAATTAAAAAAATATATACCATTTGAAATATCTTTGAAGTATCCAAGGGGAGACATTAAGTAGGCAACTAGATTTATGGATTTGGAGCAAAGGGAAAAGGTCTGAGCTCTATAAAGAAGCCATTAAAGCTATAGATATAAATTTGATAACTCGGGAGTTCAGAGGAGAGAGGACAGGGCTTAGAATTGGGCCTTGAGGAATTCCAACATTCAAGGACACAGGAAAGGAGTATGGGCCTGAAAAGGAGGCCAAGAATGCCAGAGAGGTAGAAAGAATATGGGAAGAACAAAGTATCAGGAGAATTAATAGGAAAAAAGCACTTCAAGAACAAGGGAGTGGTGCAGTGCTTGGGTGGCTCAGTCAGTTAAGCATCCAACTCCTGATTTCAGCTCAGGTCATGATCTCAGGGTTGTGAGACCGAGCCCTGCATCAGGCTCCGTGCTGGGCGAGTCTGCTTAAGATTCTCTTTCTCCCTCTCCCTCTGCCCTTCCACCCCACTCTAAAACAAAACAAAACAAAACCAAAAAAAAAGGGGGGGGGTGGTCAGTAGTGTTGAATCCTGTGTATTTAAGATGACACTTTTAAAAAAAAAAAGTTCATTGCATTTAGTAATATGGAGTTTTTTGTGACCTTAATGGCAAGTTTTTCAGCATAATAATCAGGACAAAAGTGCAACTGGAGTTGGCTGAACCCTGAGTGAGCAATAAGGAAAGAAAGGGAAACTACAAATAGGGACAATTCTTTTGAGAAATTTGCTTTTGAAAAAAGCAATAAGACCTGGTAGTACCAGTGATGAATAAGACTTGTGGTTATTTGTTTAAAAAGAAAGGAGTTGCGCCTATTTAAAAGCTAATTGGGAATCTCAGGGATCCCAAATAGCCAAAACAATTTTGAAAAAGAACAAAGTTAGAAGATTCACATTACCTGATTTCAAAACATATTATAAAGCCACAGTAATCAAAATGGTGTGATTCTGCCATAGAGACAAACCTATAGATCAATGGAACAGAACAGGGAGCTCAGAAATAAACCCTCACAAATAATGCTCAAAGTGATCTTCAACAAGAGGGCCAAGACCATTCAAGAGGAAAGGACAGTCACTTCAACAAATGGTGTGGGAAAAACTGGATATCCACATGCAAAAGAATGAAGGTGAACTCCTACACATACACAAAAATACCAAAATGGATTAAAGATCTACACTTAGACACAAAAGTATAAAATTCCTCAAAGAAACCACAGGGAAGCAGCTTCATGACATTGGATTTGACAATGATTTCTTAAATATAATACCAAAAGCATAAACAAAAGAAAAAATAGACAAATGGAACTACATCAAACTTTAAGACTTTAATGTATTAAAGGACACAATCAACAGGTAAAAAAAGGCAATCCACACATCGGAAGAGAATATTTGCAAATCATACATCTGATAAGGGGTTAATATCCAGAATATATGTTTTAAACTCCTATAAATCAGTAACAAAAAATCATATAATCATTAAAAAATGGGCAAAACACATGAATAGACATTTCTCCAAAAAAAAATACAAATGGCCAACAAGCAAAGGAAATGATGTTCAACATCACTAATCATTAGAGAAATGCAAATCAAAACCACAATGAGATATCACTTCACACCCATTAGGACAGCAACTATCAAAAAAAACACAAAAAACAAAAAGTGGTGAGGATGTAGAGAAACTGGAACCCTTGTGTACCATGCTAGGATTGTAAAATGGTACAATCACTATGGAAGACCGTATGGAGTTTCCTTGAAAAACTAAAATAGAACAATCATCTGATTCAACAACCCAACTTGTGGATATATATCCAAAAGAAATGAAAGCAAGGTCTTGAAGAGATATTTGTACCCCATGTTCATAGCAGCATTATTCACATAGTCAAGAGAAGGAAGCAACCCAATTGTCCATCAGTGAACGAACAGATAAACAAAATGTGGTATATACATACAGTGAAATATTATTCAGCCTTAAAAAGTAAGGAATTCCTGTCACATGCCACAACATGGATGAACCATGAGGATATTATGCTAAGTGAAATAAGTCAGTCACAGAAGAACAAATACTGCATGATTCTACTTATATGAGGTATCTAAAATAGTCAAACTCACAGAAACAGAGAGTAGAATGGTGGTTGCCAGGGACTGGGAGGAGGGGGAAAGAGGATTTGTTGTTTAAGGGATATAAAGGTTCAGTTTCTCAAGATGAAAAAGTTCTGGAGATCTGTTTCACAACAATATGAATATATTTAGCATTACTGAACTATGCACTTAAAAATGGTTAAGATGGCAAATTTTATCTTTTTTTACCACAATAAAAATATTTTTTAAATAAAAAAATCTTAAGTTGATTCAAAAGATCTAGTTAACAGAAAGTTTAAAAAGCAGGTCTGTGCCAGAAACTAAACATTTTATATATTTTAACTTCCTTCTTACAATAAACTTATAAGTTTTTACCTTCATTTTATAGTTAAATAAACTCTGGCACAGAGAGGTGAAGTAACTTCCCAAAGTCACACAGCTAGTAAAGCCAAGATTTGACACCATGAAGAATGAAGCAGTTTGTGCTTTCCACCATTATGCTACATATAAAACAAATGACAATCATTTGGGGTCCTGAGAAGGCCAGAGGGCATGGGATCCAAAATCTAGGCCAGGGGCTCCCAAAGTTTCTCATTTCATGGCATCCTATATGTCTCAGTAATCTTATGGTGCCCCCAGGCCAAATGTAACTGCAGTTCCATTTAATAAATAGACTCCAACAACTTAATAGGTATTTATGTCCCAACAACTTAGTAGCCATTTGAAAACATAATACAAAGAGATTGAAAGAAAAAAATTAATTCCTCAATAACCATAGTTACTTTCTAATAGGATGTGTGAAATATGAAAATCAACAAGAGACAGATTATTCAGATTTTGAACTCATTTAGCTTTCCATATATTTACTATTAACTATAACTGAATATATGAGGGAAATTCACAATCCTGAACTAGCTTCCTTTGGGGCAAAATACCTTGAAGCTTCCAAAACATTATTAGAAATGAATGCCAAGGGCGGAGGCAGGGAAATTACAAGTTTCTTTAAAGAAATGCTTTAAAATGAAAACAATTAATAAAAGAAAAGAAAGAACCATTTATGAAAAGAACAGGAAGGAAATGTAAGTTGATGATACAAAGATACATTATTATAAAGATCAAAATTTTCTTTGTGTCATAACCATGTTCCAAAACTGGGTTCATATCTTACTGTATTTTTAAGAGTAAATATTTACTGTATCAGTGAATTGTCATAGGTCATTAAACTCTGGATTGAGATCATCAAGCTATAACGTAAATTTTCTGTTTTTCCTGGAAAAGAATTAATTTTTGCCTAAGAAAGAGTAATTATTAAGGCATGATATTAAATTGGCTAGCTGAACATTAAGATTACTAAGGTAGAGTATTGTATATGTGCAAATATAGAAACACATGTTCTTATTTTTAATGTAAATCTGTGGGAATGATGGCCATGGATGTGCAGTACTCAGAGATTCTTCAGGAGGAACAGAGGCTGGGAACCTGTGTCATAGCTGACTGACAAAAGCTACACTTTCCCTGGTGGCTACTGGCCAATGTTTCAGCATGGTCAGGTGCTAGTTCAACAGGGGACTCCTCTAATGAGCAACTTTGGCTCAGGGACTCCCCATTTATCCTCCCTGGAACTTTCTCAGCACCATGCTATAGCCTGAGGCCCTTTATACCCAATCTGCACTTTCTCCTTTCAGAGTTCAGACCAGTATCCCAGTCAAAAGGCCCTTCCCACCTACTTTTGCTCCCCTCCCGATTTCTCTTTCACATCTCCCCCATAAATCTCCTGCATTCCTCGTACATCTTCTTTTTAATCTTTATTTATTTATTTTTTAAGTGATCTCTACACCCAACATGAGGCTTAAACTCCTGACCCCGAGATCAAGAGTTGCATGCTCTACTGACCGAGGCAGCCAGGGGCCCCTAGTGCAGCTTCACATCTGCTTCTTAGAAGCACTCTGGGCATGTTTAAAAAAGACTTCAATTAAAGGGGCGCCTGGGTGGCTCAGTCAGTTAAGCATCTGCCTTTAGCTCAGGTCATGATCCCAGGGTCCTGGGATTGAGCCCAGTGTTAGGCTCCCTGCTCAGCGGGGAGCCTGCTTCTCCCTCTCCCACTGCCACTCCCCCTGCTTGTGCCCTCTCTCTCTAATAAATAAAATCTTTTTTTAAAAAAGGTTTCAGTTAAAGAAATACACGTATAAATTGTTAAAATGTTGAAGAATACCTGGAATTAAAACAACTGTTTACTGCCTATTCCCACGATAGCCTCTCATCCCACTTGCAAATAAGACCATTTTTAACTCTTAGAGTAGCTCCTTCTGGTTCTATGCCCACATTTCTAAACATGTTTTGTCACTTAGAATTGCATTCAGGTGCATGTAACAGAAACCTAAAAAATAGAGAACAAACAAAGAAAAAACCCAATCACTTAATAGAATGGGTTTGTTTTTCCTCACAGAACCAGAAATCTACAGTTAGGCAGTCCATGCCTGATAAGACAGGTCCATGGTTTCATCAGGTACCAGGCACCTACTTTTCATCCCCTCTCCCTTTATTAAGTGGCTTCTTGTGAACATTACTTGAGCAATTAATTCTCCTCTTTCCCCGAATCAGTTTTTCCCCTCTCTATTGGGTCATTCCCATTAGCATACCAACTAGAAATAGATGTTATTTCTCCTATCTAAAAAAGAAATAAGAACCTCTTTTGACTCCACTTCTCCTTCAATCTCCTGCCCTATTTCTCCATTCTCCTTTATAACATAACCCCTTATGTTGTTAATTCCTAATTTCTCCCTTCCCATTCTCTTCAATATATTCCAACCAGGCTCCTGTCCACACCATCTACTGAAACTGCCTTTATCCAAGTCACTGATGATCTCTGTGCTATTCCATTCAATGGTCTATCTCAGGCATCCTTGCTACTGGTTTCTTATGTAACAGTAACACTTCACTTTCTTCTTGAAACCTAGTTTCCAGGATATACACTCCTTCCAGTGTGCTCTGGCTACTCCTTTTTAGTCTCCTTGCTCCATATCTCCCTTTCTCTATCTCCAATCCCCAAAAGCCAGAGGACCCCAGGACTCAGCCCTTCAGCTTCCACTAGTTCTGTATCTAAACTCACTCCCTTGGTGATCTTCATCAATCTCTTGGCTTTAATACCATCTGTGTGGCTCCCTCCCAAATTCATCTTTCCAACCCAGACTTTTCTCTCAACTATTTGACTTTTCCACTTGAATATCTAATGGCCTTTCAAACACTGATGTCCAAAACTGAGTTCTTGATATTTCCCTCAAAAATGTCACTTTGGAATCTCTCCCATCTCAATAAATGGCAACTCCATTCTTCTAGCTGTTCAGAAATTTTTTTCTATCTACCACATTTGATCCATCAGCAAATTCTGATGGCTCAAAATTCAAAATATACCCAGAATCTGGCCACTTCTCACCACTCAACCACTACCATCCAGTCAAGGCCACCATTATTCATCTGGACCATGGCAATAAACTTCTAACCTGTTCCATCTTCATTCTCTTCAATTCGTTCCTATCATAATGCCCAGAGTGATCCAACTGAAAAGCGAATTAGATCAAGTTCCTCCTCAGCTCAAAACCTTTCAAGGGTTTCCCATCTCACTTAGAGTAAAAGCCAAGTCCTATCAAAGGCCTAAAAGGTCCTATATAACTAGTGTCTAATTTCTTCTGATTTCAATTCCTGCTACTCTTTCTCCTTGCTCATTCCATTCTAGTCATGTTGACTCTTTCCCATTCTTCAAACATGTCAGGCATCCTCCCATCTCAGGGCCTTTGTATCTGCTGTTCCCTCTACCCGGGACTCTCTTTTCCAGGTATCTTCCATTGCTTGCTCCTTCATGTCTTAATCACAGGGTATTTCAGTAAGGCCTTTCCTAGTCACCAAATATCAGGCCCATCATGCCCCACCATCCTCCACACTTAAATCCCTATCTTTCTTGCTTTGATTTTCTCTAACAGTTTTTACTTTCTTACATACTCTAAATTTTACTTATCAATATTTTCAGGACTATCTCCCTACTGGAATGTAAACCACAGGGGAACAGGAATATCGGTCATTTTGTCTTTTTGTTCACTGGTATCCTCAGCATTGAGAATACTCTCTGGCATATAGTAGACACAAAATATATATATATGCCTTGAGTGAAAAAAAATGGTTAAAAGGGGGCCCCTGACCCTCAAGCATATCTCAGATCCAGACGAGAAGCAAGCAAAGAGCAGAAACTGAAAAGGCACATCCCAGGCGAGTCTGGCCTCTTAGTAAGTTTTCTTGTAAGTCCTACCAGTGACCTGTGCTTACTTTGGCAAGAGCTACTTCATATAGCCACCTCCAGCTTCATAAAGGAAGAGGGTAACTGAGTGCTTTAAATTGGTCACACTGCCACTGGGAACATCAGGGCCTGATCATAAAGAAAAATGGATATTGGGCAAGCGACTAGCAATGTCTTCCACATATTATTTATTTAGTCATTACTACTGATTTCCTATTATCATGAATCAATATTTAATTCTCTTCTATCCTTTATTTCTTATTTATTATTTTTTTAAGTTCTGTATCAGATCAGATATTAGAATTATCAGTTCCTTTTCTTCCCTCCCTCCCTCCAACATTCCTAGTAGAATCTTCTGTCCCCTGCCCCAATTTGGACTAGTTGCTCTCTAGGCTTAAGGCACAGTTACCATCCTAAGATTTCTCTTCACTTCTTTCTTATGAAAGATCCTCTATCCTTTTGTCATTCTGTTCTGCAGTACAGCGATATTTGAACTTTCTCTTTCAATTCTTCTATTAGTTTTTCTATTTAAATGATGTCATATTTTTAATTCCCAAGAGGCCCTTCCCTTTTCCCCAAGTATTCCTTTGCTAAAAATAGGTTCCTATTCTTGTTTTAAAGATGCAACAGCTCCTTTTACATCTCTGTGGGTTAATTTTAATTCCCTGAATTTAGTTGTTTATTGCACTGTCCCTGATTCTTTATCTTTAGTTTTTTTTAAACTCACACACAAAGGGGTGCCTGGGTGGCTCAGTTGGTTAAGCGACTGCCTTCGGCTCAGGTCATGATCCTGGAGTCCCGGGATCAAGTCCCGCATCGGGCTCCCTGCTCAGTGGGGAGCCTGCTTCTCCCCCTAACCCTCCCCCCTCTCATGTACTCTCTCTCTCTCTCATTCTCACTCTCTCAAATAAATAAATAAATCTTTAAAAAAAAACTCACACACAAAGATCTTGGATTTACAGGTGGAGAATTTCTTCAAAAGTATCATAATCTCTAGCTCTCTGGTTATATTTAAAAGTAAGTTGCTTTAAAAATTTAATGAGAGCATTTTATGCATTGGTAAGCTTATTAACTTATAACTCCACTATAAGGATATTGGTTGGCCCATCTACCTTTTCAAAGGAAACTACCAAATATCAGTATCTATAGCCATTGTGCTGGGTTGACAGGTGGGGGAGGGGAATAATCTACTTTTTTTCAGAGAAGGATCCCTTAAACAGGTTACACAGAGACTTACACCTCACAGCTAGAGAGGGGAAAGAGCTGAGGAAGATCTCACCATTCCAGATACAGACTCTCACTCAATCCCCTTATTCTCAGTCTAGCCACCTCACTTCTACTATGTATTGTGCTTAGCATCTTCAAATCCAGAAACCCTTTGGGTTGGTGTTTCCAGAAAATAATTATCCTATCTCATTTGTTCTTTATACAAACTGCCTCTAGTTTTCCTGTTTTATCCTACATCTTAATGCCATGCTAATCTCTATGGTTTCTCTCTAAACTCTTACTATCTTTTCACTAAACTTTATTATCTTTTTACCTGGTATCCTACAACTTAGTACTCTTTAGTGTCTTAGTGATTTCATGTATCTATATTCCTTCATTAGGTTATACTGGGGACTCAGCCCACATCTTACACTTCCTTAGTGCATCCCATAATGGTGGCACTCAATAAATACAGTGTAATAAGTTTTATATAAGTAATATGCTGTTTCTAATAGTTGTAACTTAAAGTCATGGTTTGTCAATTATTATTTTATGAGAAAACCAAACTGATTTTCAATACAATTTGATGAAAGGAAAGATCAGCTAATGATGCTATCAACTCTACAACTGAGGAAATTATGATAAAATGAGTTCCATGCACTCACAATTTATCTGTGGTAGGCTTAAAAAATAATTTATATTCTTACATAGCATGTCAAGTAATTCATTATACGAACCAAAAAAGAAAACTATCTTTTCTTGGCATTTTTTAAAGATATATTTATTATAGAGAGAGAAAGCATGAGCAGTGGGAGGAGGGGCAGAGGAAGAGGGAGAGAGAGAATTCTCAAGCAGACTTCCATCTGAGCACAGAGCCCAATGCAGGGCTCCATCCCAGGACCCTGAGATCATGACACAAGCAGAAACCAAGAGTCAGCCGCTTAACCCAACTGAGCAACCCAGACTCTCCACTGGCATTTTAAAATTGTATCCAGAAATGTGGAACTGTTACAGAAAGAAATCAGGGTACAGCTAACTATATCATATACTTTTGTAGCTGACTATACATATTTGATTCAAATAATTTAATCTAAAATTGACATATATGATGTTATATCTATCTTAATAACTTTGCTTTTAAATTATGCAATAACCTGTAAATATGAATGTGACTTAAAGCACAATAATTAAAAGAATTTAAAAATTCCACCATAGTGGTATACAATTTAATAGTCTCCGAATGCTAAAACTATTATTCCCTTTGTAAAATATTTATAAAATGAATAGTTTGTAAAATGGTTTAAGAAATTCAAAGTGGAAATTATTAAACACTTTCTTATAATAAAATGATTTTAGGAAAACCAAAAAAAAGAGAGAGATATTTTGATAGCTTATGAAACTAAATCTCTAAATTACATCTCATACTTTTAATGCATTTCAAACTAGGAATAGGCATAGCCTGAAAAAACAACTTTAAAAAACAAGTTTCATACAGAGCATATGTACAGGTAAATCTTGATTTATAAACTTTTGAATTTGCAAGTGGAGGAATTATTTTTAAATGGTATAATTTATAGGTCATTGGATCAACAACATGAACTAAGCGTTGGTTATGATGACAACCTATAAAATCTCATTATTCAACAGAGGGAAAAACCTAAGCTCAAAATGTATCCTCTGAAATCCTTTATGTCTCTGTAGTTGCCTGGCTGATTTCCAAACAGTTAGACCTTTTGAAGAAATAAGGATCCCGTAAAAAGAAGAAAACCAAGATAACTTCCGTAAGTCTTAAATTTGCCATTTTGGGGGGTAAAAGATTTACATTAGTTGAGGAGTGGCCACAATCAAAGACTGAGAGTTCAACTATGTTAGCACCAACTTTAATTTCACCCCCTTTTAAGAGTATGTTGTGGTCAGTTGTCACCATTTTAGGGCTAAATATATGGGGAAAACTACTAATAGAAATTTAAGCCTGTGTTATGGTGGAGCCACCACACCTCACAAAAGGAGGACCCTGGAGTAAATTGGGGAGTACTTATTTTGTAACTAACAAAAGGTTAAGGGGATCCTTTAAAAAACTAAGCACCAAATTTTTAATTTACTATATTAGAGATCTTTATGATAATGCACATACACACATATTTTTAGAAGAGTTAGCTCATAGTCTTGTTTAGAAATTGAGGAAGTAGATAAATAATGTTAGGAAGTCTCTCAAAGGCCCTAAAGATTTGCGGACTAATCAGGATGGGCAGGGTGGAAGTCAAGTTATCTTATTAAAATATACCATCACATCAAGAATGTGCTGGTAGTAAAAGGCCTATTTTAGGAATAACTTATCAATCACACAAATAAAGCACAAAATATGACAGAACATACAGAAAGAGACACTTCATTGGAAATATTAAAAGGGACTCATTGGTACAAAAGCCCAGGAAACCACTGTTGTCAGTTTGCTATAAATTACAGAAGTAATTTTATATATATTCTATCATGAAAATTCCTTTTCTGCATTGAAGTAATAATGAGGGACGTCCTCCTCCTTATTCCTCTATATACAAATACATACAAACTTGCTTAAAAACTAAAATGCAATAACATCTATTTATAAAGGATTGCCTAGGGGCGCCTGGGTGGCTCAGTCGGTTAAGCATCCGACTTCAGCTCAGGTCATAATCTCGGGGTCCTGGGATTGAGCCCCTAAGCAGGGAGCCTGCTTCTCCCTCTCCCTCTGCCTCTCCCCCTACCTGTGTGCTTTCTCTCTGTCAAATAAATAAAATCTTTTTTAAAAAATTAAAATAAAAAAAAAATAAAAAGGATTGCATACTGGGATGCTTCACTGCATATTTTAAGATGCCTGACATGTTCCAACTTACCCTGTGCAGTGGTAAGGGTGGAGGCCACAAGACAGATCTCTTACTATGGGTAGTAGGCTTGCCCTCCAGTCAAATTATTTTGAGCTTGCTTTTAAGGTGAGTAATTGCATTGAGACGTACAATGAGTTGTACTAAGTTTAAAACTTCCTGGAGCATATTTTGTATTAAAGTTTTAAAGTCTGATTAAAACTTTAATGAAAACAAATTATGAATTTTTAAATAATCTCATTCTTTTGGATAGAATCCTAAGTCAAATTTAGAAAGTATTATGCTGCTGATAATATTAATTCAGCCTTGCAAACAGTCTCTGGAAAAAAATAATTTACGCCATTTGAGGAGGTAACTAGTTACCTTCATGAATAAAAGTAGGCTTGTTTAAACAAAAAATGAGGAAAAACTAGAGTCCATTAAAATGATAGTCTATATTCAAATACTCAATTAAGATATGCTCATAATAATTACAAATTCAATGTTATAGATTTATGGATAGACCCATAGGCCTAAACTTCAAACAAGAATAGTTAGACCTAAAATAAATCACATTATAAACAAGTAAGAACTTAAATTCATATAGGATATTCAATTCCATAAAACAGTTATAATTATTAGTAGTGTTAATGTAACTTCAATTACACGCATGAATAGAATATGACTAATGATTCTTTTAATCACAAACAAGTAAGATTTTTCTAGGCAACTAGTATTTCTTAAGCCTATAAACAAAGCTAAGGCATTTGTCCATTATTTTCTGATCAATGGTCACTAATTATTATGTCCTGAACCTAGACCCATTCAACATGCAGCTCATGTTGTCTAGGCCCTAACTGTGCTAACAGAACTTTCCGTGATGGAAATGTTCTTTATCTATATATGACAACATGTGGCTATTGAGCACTTAAAATGTGGGTAGTGTAACTGAGGAACTGAATTTTTAACTTTCTTTAATTTTAATTAGTTTAAATTTATTTTTAAATAACCACAGGTGACTGGTGGCTATTGTATTAAACAGCACAACTTAGAGGGTTCAAAAAATAAGAGCAAATGTCTTATGTTAGGTCTAACTCTAGTCTGCTTGTTGGTTTCCATAAGCATGGTACTCACAAATGCTTATTAGAGTAATATGCCAAAAAACCTTCTGTCCTGTGCTTTTATCTTCACTCAAAAATATGATTAAATCTATGCCAGGAAACATCTAATACAGCATTCAGACAAATCTAAACAAAAAATACCATTTTTATTAGTGTTCATAGTGTCAGTACAACTATATTGATTAATGAGGCAGCCTGGTGGGTGTGTCAATCTGTCTAATGTTAGTTCTAGAATGACTAGAATTCAAACTATGAAATATCCACTCCTAAAAAGTTTTTGTCCATTATCTATCATAAACACAAGAATACCAATTACTGCATAGTTTTCAGCTCCATTGGTTAAACACTGCAAAAGTATGTCAAACCATTTTACCTGACAGACATATTTGTTCTTCCATTTGCTCAGCACACAGTGACTGTTTTGCATCAATTCCTGAAGGAAACAGAAAAAGAGAGAGTGCAGTTGGCTATACACATTGTTGTTATCAGAGTGCTTCTGATTTGCAAGCACCAAAAAAAAAAAAAAAAAGATCAGCATGCCACACAAAGATGCAACTGTTTTGGAACTCCTCAGTAGACAAAAGCAAAGCTATCATCACTAGGAGAGTTGATCCTTTATGAAAATTAAAACTGTTGAAAGATGTTTTAAAACAGATTTGTTTGTTGCCATTTTTGAAACTTTTGGAAAGATACCTCCAACTCCTTGAGTGAGTCTCGAAGTTTTTCTGGGCGTCTATTTTTGAGTGTCCACGGATAATCTCGTGCTGGCAAATGAAATATGTACTACAGTTAGTTAAACAAGATTTAAAAAGGAAACTCTGCTTAGCAGTGTGCCTTAGGAGGATTAAAATAAAACACCTCCTTAATTGAGAGGAAGTGGGCTTCATTTCCATCATCAAATAACAGCCTTTTGAAAGGCTTTGTCATAGGAACAGGATTTTTACCACAAAACAATCTTGGTGATCATAATTTTATGATGACAACCAACACGGCTCAGAGAACCCCTGGGAAAGTTTCCTAGTCTTGTGAATCTAGTACCTAGTTGTAAATGACCAACTCTTTACCAGAGAATAACTTTCCCATATAAATAATTAAAAGTTCAATCCAAAAGAAATTCCAAAATCTGCAAATAACTCTCTCAGACCTGAAAATTCCTACAAGTGAATGGATACACTGAGGAAAGAAATAAAACACAAAATATGATGCGCAGAATATAAATTTAAAAGGAAGCATCACCTATTAAAACTTTTTTATTTAAAATGATCCTCTTTGAAATGTACACAATTCAATAATGATAAGCCTTTGTTTTGTTTTAAATGCATTTAAAAGATAAAATCATTTAGTAAAATCTCAATATTAGCCTAAGACAAACTAAAAATAGTTTTCTTTCAAAGAAAATGTTAAATTCATTTAACCATATCTATTTCATCATGAAAATTCATCTTTGAATTCTCCTAAATAATAATTCTAAAAAAAGAGTTGTATGTATGTGTGTATGTTCTGTGTGCATACTCATAGTATATACAGACATTTAAATTTTACAGTAGAATTACTATATATCTTATTTCAGCAAATTAATTTCATTCTATAAACATAATGTATGATGTATATAGCATATATGCAAGTTTTTAAATTTATATTGTAGTTACTAATATAGCATTGAAAAAAAAT
This sequence comes from Callorhinus ursinus, assembly GCF_003265705.2. Taxonomy (NCBI): domain Eukaryota; kingdom Metazoa; phylum Chordata; class Mammalia; order Carnivora; family Otariidae; genus Callorhinus; species Callorhinus ursinus. Next base: position 58,730,843 of record NW_027397072.1, on the reverse strand, counting down.
GTCAGCTTGCCCATTTAAAACAAGGGAACAAGTAGGACTTTCAGCTCCACCTGTATTCCAAATAAAAGTTAAATTATATTTAATTTCAAGTCATTAAAGCCATCTTTCATTGTAGCCATATTATATCTATATATCCGAGAACAGAAAAGACGAGAAAGAATAAAATGCTAATACTAGTCATTACAAATTTTTTTTTACAAGTTTTATTTTCTTAAAATGGGTAAAACATATAAACAATTTAGGCACGGTGTGTGTAACAAAATGTTATCAGAATTTAAGTATGATACACTTATTTTAAATATATTAAATGATATAAATATAGTTCATTAAGAAAGTTTATGTTTACACAGGCATATATCTTATCAAAACTGGATAGAGATTTCAATGGTCTAAATTAGAAATGCCTACCACATATAATTCTCACTCATATGTTTATATACCTAAATGATGGGAATTTATAATTTTAAGATATTTGTGCAGAAAGCTTAAAATATTTTTTAAGACTGAATCTTCAGGGATATTCAAGTTCCAGTTTTATAATAATTACAAAAAAGTATAAAGTAAGCTTACATTCTGCCAGCTTCTGCTTTTCTTCTAAGTTACCATGGTCTGTCACTGATACTATGGCAGGAGAAAGAAGGAAAGAAGAAAAGTGCAAATTATTTTAATTAAAATACTTTGTATTTTAAATGCACACATATAATGTATATTATGCACATTGCTGAGTATTTCCTAAATTTGTAGTAAAAAGGCTTACACAGCACAACAGGTGGGCCAATATCCTGAGCTCACAATCTCATCAGATAGGGAAGAGAAGAACTGCAATGGAGTCTAGACAGAAGCTGCTTCAGGCTGTCATCAGAATCATGAAGTTAGCCTATTAACCACCAAGCTAAGCACACAGGATGCCCACACAAGCCCCACTTCAACAGAGACCAAAACAGGAAGTAACTAGCTAGAAAGACCTTTTGGCCCATCACGAAACTTCTGGGATTAACAGGATTAATCAGATAAAGAAAATTGATCATTCACTCAGAAATGCCTATTTCAGATATCAGGTAAGGATCCAGGAGGCCAGCAACAGTGGGACCCATGCATTAACAATGCCCTCTACTGGGACACTGATAGATAAACGTGAATAGACTGTCCAGTTATCAGTTGGATCGGCAGTAAAATGAAAATTTTCATGTTCCTCTACAGTATTTTCTCGATATTGCTTTATTTTATATAGAACAGATTTCAACCTCAGCATTTTTCTAAAGAACTGAAATGACTTTTTTTAACTTTAGAATTTATCTAAAGCTCAAAAAAAGAGTTAATGGTCAGTATTTTATAGTTTAGAATATTTCATTTATAAAAATTAGTTGAGTAGAATAGACAGTTTACCTGGTGGGTCTTTCTTGTCATAATACTGGTAGATCCCTATGTCTCTATCTATGGAAAAGAAGAAATAACATTAGATTATGGTAAAAAGTTCTGGAGAATAAGAAGCCAAACTGTATTATATGATACAGCAGGACTGGGGTTAGGGGGCGGGTAGGCAAGGACAGAAACAATCTTTTTATGTTACTATAAATAAATAAGTTCAAAAGTATCTGGACATGAGTTCATCTATTCTAGGGACATGCAGGAATTGGAAGGTTTATCAATCTAATTTAAAGATTTACACAAAACTACAAGGGCATGAGGAAAGGAGTAGTAAAAAAAAAAAAACTGAAATCAAGGAAGACTAACTTTTTTCTTTCACACTTCCTCTGATATTTTTCACAGGGTGCTACCAAAAGGAACTGCCACTAAGCAATGCCAAATGAAATAAGAGGATGGAAAAAAAATGCCCTGTTTCTGAGCTATTGCTTTCTTTTCCCCAGTTTAGCTGGAAGCTAGTATGGTGCTTGGGGGAAATTTGCAGGAGAGGAAGAGAAAATTAGAGGAAACATACGTATGGTTAAGTTAACTGAAGCTTGTTTAGACTCAAAAAACCTTCAAAACCCATTCAAATTCAGGTGCTCTTCCGGCGGGGGGTCGGGTCCAAAAGCAAAAGCAAGGCTTCGCAGATGTTGAGAGTGATTTAACCAAGAACTCTGTCCTTGCAATTGAATTACAGGAAAACCAAATAATCGTACCCATTTAATTCTTATCTGTGAATACTGAAATATCTTTTTCTTTGAAGTAATAGTTGTTTCCCTCCTTGCAAAATAATTCTAGTTACTAACAAAAGGATACAACTGTTTCTAAAGTAGTGGAAGCAGTACAGGCTGCCCCCTAGTGACTGACTGCTCCAAACTTTCTCAAACTGAAACATGAAACTTGAAAAAAAAATGTATTACAGCTATAATTTTTATTTTTATTATTTTAAAGATTTATTGATTTATTTACATAATCTCTACACCCAACATGGGGCTCAAAATCACAACCCCAAGATCAAGAGTCACATGTTCCACCAACTGAGCCAGCCAGGTGCCCCATATAATTAACTTTTCAAATAGAGTTTTTCAAAAGAGTCAATCCTGTGTACTTATTAAAGCTCCATTCTATTCATCATGCCACTAACTGGGACATATAATTTTTTTTTTAAGATTTTATTTTTAAGTAATCTCTACATCCAACGTGGGGCTCAAACTTACAACCCCGAGATCAAGAGTCACATGCTCTACCAACTGAGCCAGCCAGGCACCCCAGGACATATAATTTTAAAGACTACAGTTTATTTCTATTGGATAGATTGAAAATATATAATAAGGGGTGACTGGGAGAGGTCATAAGTAGCACTCCTAAGATACTGATAATATTTTATTTCTTGGGTGATGACTTTATGGGTGTGTTCATTTTTTGATAGTTCAAAACATACCCTTATGATCTTTATACTTTTCAATACATATGCTATACTTCAATAAAAAGGTGTTTTTTTTAAATCTAAGAACCGTAAGCATTACAAACACAGGCAATATTCTCTAGCATAATAATCCATCATTAGGTGCAGCCAAATTATTTACAACTCTAGAACAGCACTATGAAGAACATAAAAGGCCTTGAATTCTTTTTTTTTTTAAGTTTTTGTATTTATTTAAACAATCTCTATATCCAATGTGGGGCTCAAATCCATACCCCGAGATCAAGAGTCACATGCTCTACTGACTGAGCCAGTCAGGCGCCCCACATACTTCTTTTAAAAGAATATTTGCATTGATACTGTTTTGAGCTTTGTAGAAAAATATCATTAATTATGATATTACCAATGTCTTTGGGGGTATAAAAAGATTGCTATTTTTGGCTTCCTATCTTTTTAAAATATCTAATTCAAACATGGCAGGGCTTTAAAAAATTCAGGTATACTGCTCAAGTCTTTCAACATAAGCAACACTGCCACACTGTATATCTTTTAGCCCTCAATACCTCCTCCTTAGAGATAACTATTTTCAACTATGAGCTGTTTCTTCTGTATATTCCTCCATATTTATAGTTTTCTCACCCTATTATTTTTTGATTCTTCAGTTGTAGATATTATCTATTGCCTATCCACTATGGAAATTGAGAATTCAGTTATCTTTTACCACTGTGTACCCCTCCCTACCTACAGACACTTAACTTACACTTCTCCCCATCCTCCCAATATAATTAGAGCACAATTTTTGGTTAAGTCAGTGCTTACAATATTAATGAATACATAAACACTATTCATAACCAAAGCATGGGGTAGGTACACTATATGATTGCATTTCCTTTTTTTATACAACTTCCCTGATGTTAAAAATTGCCTTGTTTTTTATTTGCTTTAAAAGAATGTTAACACAGGTGCCTGGGTGGGTCAGTCGGTTAAGCATCTGCCTTCAGCTCACGTCATGATCCTCGGATCCTGGGATAGAGCCCCACATCGGGTTCCCTGCTCAGCAGGGAGTCTGCTTCTCCCTCTCCCTCTCCCCCTCCCCCCGCTCATGCTCACTCACTCTCTCTCTCTCTCTCAAATAAATAAAAGCTTTTTAAAGAATGTTAACACTAATTAATCTCCAATATACTCTCACATTTCAATGATTAATCAGTATAATTTTTTCATTGGCAACATCTTCCCTAGAGCCTTATGATCTGGTACTATTTCTGGACTGTCTAACTTCTAGGTCTGATGCACAGATACTGTCTATTTTCCTGACTAGACAGGTGTGCCTTCTGTCTTGGATTAATTCCCTTGTTTGGCAAGACACATATGCTCTGGCAGTTTAATGAGAAAAGGAAGGTAAATTTGGTGAGTATTTACAAAGCTGAAAATGTCTTCTGACAACTGACTGACTAGCTGGCTGGGAAGAGAATACTAAGTTGGAAATAATTTCTCTCTGAATTTTAAAGACATCATTCCATTGCTTCATAGTGTCCACTATCAGTGTTAAAAAGGCCAAGGGCAATCTAAGTTCCAACCCTTTGTATGTAATCCATTTGTTCTTTTTTTGCTATATCTTTTTTTTTTAAGATTTTATTTATTTATTTGACAGAGAGAGAGGGAGATACAGTGAGAGAGGGAACACAAGCAGAGAGAGTGGGAGAGGGAGAAGCAGGCTTCCCGCTGAGCAGGGAGCCCGATGCGGGACTCGATCCCAGGACCTCGGGATCATGACCTGAGCCGAAGGCAGACGCTTAACAACTGAGCCACCCAGGCGCCCCTATATCTTTTTTGATCTCTGGATTTTTTCTTTATGCTCAGTGTTCTGAAATTTCACGCTGATGGGCCTTCATATATGTCTTCTTCGATTCATTGTGTTCAGTACTTACAGGACTTTTCAACCTATAAACTCATTTTCTTAGTTCTAGGAAAATTTCTAGTAATATTTCTTTGATAATTTCTTTGCTTCCTCTTTGCTGCTTTTCCCAGAATTAGTAATTGAGTATAGAATTCGTATGTTGAGACTCTACTATTCTTATTGCTCCTGTTTATTAATCTTATCTTTTGTCACAGCATTCATTTCACTTTTTCCTATCAGATTTTCTATCTATTGTTTTTGAACTTCCTCTAAATGCAATCATACTATTTGTACTCTTCTGCAACTTACTTTTTTTTTTTTTTGCCCAATATTATATTCTTGACATTCACTGATGCTGTTGCATACAGCTATAACGCATTCACTTTCTCTGTTGCATAAATCCATTCTCCTGCTGGGTTGTTTCTAGTTGCCTGCGTCATAAACAGTACTATTATGAACATTTTGGTACATGTCTCCTGGTGCACAAGTGTCAGGGCTTTTGCTAGAGTATACACCCAGGAGTGGAATTACTGGTCAATAGGTGACATATAGTTCCAACTATACTAGATAATGTCAAATTGTTTCCTAAAGTGGTTGCACCAATTTATACTTTCACTAGCAGTGAAATAAGCTGAATTTCTTCCTGTGGGTTTTTTTTTTTTTCTCTTCTATTTTCGGAGAGAATTCTTTCTTTGTTGCTCTTTTGAGTTTAAAATTTTTTTCTGCTATTTTTAATTTCCAAGAGGTCAGAATCACTTTCCAGTGTTTTCTAAAACTTCTGTATTTTGTTTCTTGCTCTTCATATTTCAAAATGAGGCACTAGAAAACTGATTAGAAGCTCTGTGTACATGAAGAGGGCTTGCCAACTGGTGGGCTTCACTGATCAGCCAGGGACCAGGGTGTTTCACTGGAGGAACCCCTCAAATGTCAATGTCAATAGATCTTCTTTTTGAGGTCATGCAGTTGCTCCAGGGCCTCAAACTCCTTCTTTCTTAGAAAGTACACAACTGGCTGTGACACATTTCGGAATCAAGTGGGATTAAGAGGATTTCACCCATCAGTAGGTAGGTTTTCACTTCATCATATTTTCACATCAGCACCTTTCCCCTGTCTTCTTTTCCTGGGGCTGATGTCTCCAAGTTTAGAGCATCTCTAATTAAATACTTCCACATGTATGAGAGGTGTCTCAACACTTCATAAGCAAACTTTCAAGTCCCTTTGTTGTCACCCTCATGCTGAATCCCCATCCTTCTGCAGTATCTGGCTTCTCAAATTTCTGTATCTTTCTAGAATTCTGAGACACAGAGTGGCTGTCTTTGCAATTCTCTTCTGTAGACATTTGATATTCAGATTTTTAAGTTTTGATAATTCCTCCATCCCTTCCATCTTCCAAAAATTGCCCAATTGCAATTGTCTCCTCTCCTATTCTCTTAGTCCTTATGGGTTTATGCCTTCTTTAATTCATTTATTCTCATTTTAGAAGAATTTGGGGAGGAAGCAAATGTGTGTTAAATCTACCTTGTTTTACTGGAAATTCTATCCTTAGCACATTTTAAGCAAAGTAAACTTAGTGAAATTATAATTACATTTGCAAGGCAAACCATCTTCTTAGTAATGATGCTAAAGGCATATAAATAAAAGTCTCCTAAATACTAAAGTTGTTTTGGATAATCAAAGAGGAAAAGATATTTAAAAGTTATTTCCTAACAATACATACTTTATGCTAAAATACTAATAAGCATCATTAAAACATCCCCCAAAATGTGAAATGAAAGAATATAAACATAATTAATTGTACATCTTAGCTGTATGTTTGAAATATTATCTTAATATCAAATAGAAATACCCTTACCATTAGCTAGCCTGCAAATATTTATGAATATATATCAGTCATTATGAACAATCCCAGGAAAAAACTGAACATGTATGTATCCTAAAAGGAAACAAATATTAGGCCAATAAAATTAATTTCACAACAGAAAATCTAACTCAAGTTGAAAAAAATAACTTTTTCAGAGTAACTAAAAAGAATTATTTTTCATTAACCAATTTTTCATTAAGTATAAGAAAATAATGCAATTCTAGCTAAAGAATCCAGGCTCTAACCTTTGCTAGTACTTACTTATAACGTTATAACTTATATTTGAAAAATACTGAAATTAACCCAGAGCTCACTTACCCCCAATGTGTAAGGTAGTCTTCAAAGACCACAGGTGCAGTTCAGTCAAGCAGAAAGACATCTGATGGCAGAAGAAATCTCTGTCCTGTTTAAAAAAAAGTTAAAAAGAGATGCCAATTAATTATTGTCAATAAAACCAGATCCCTTAGAAAAATAACAGAATCATTTGACACTACTCATATTTGAGATATGGCATCCATTAGAATAAACATATTTTAACATATCCTTGGTTAACCATCCAGAAATAAACTCTAGAAAAAGAAAAATACACTCTTCCTAAACATAGTATGCCATCTCACTGAGAAATGTGGTAAGAAGAATGTATTTGAATTTTCAGTAACTTGTTTGATTTTTAAGGCTCTGAGTATATTTAGAATTATTTAGTATTTAAGCATTTCTAAAACATTTTAAGAAAAGGAAAGATCTGTTAGGTAATTATTAAGTACAAACACCTTTTGTGGTGTATTTTTAATATACAAAGCAAATATTTATGATCTCCCACATATAAACAAGCTAATTAAAATGGAATTTGCAAGGTAAATGGTATACAGTTACTATTATCAGAAACATTTACTTAAAGGTAAACTGTAAAACCACATTAGCATTCAGAAAAGTTTGTTAATCTGCATGTCATGATAGATTCAGATACTCTACTCTAAATACATTAAAATGGAAAAAACAAGATAACAAAACAGTTCATCGAGTATTTCCTCCTAGTTTTAATATCAGGGGCTAGTGATGGATATTACCGATACTTTTTCATGAAGTAGTATGTCATTAATTTGGACTAATTGGAGAAAGGCCAATATGAATCAGAAAAAAAAGTCAACATTTTACAAATATTTTATAACTTCCAAATGTTTGCTTAGAAATACATGTAGTACTATACTATATGTATAGTTCACCATATGTTAGAAATATGTAAACTACTGATACTTTCTTTATAGAGATAATAAAAAAATTGCTCTTTCCAATAAACATGAATAACAAAGAAAGCTTGAAAAATATTTTATGACATCTTTAGACAGAAGAAAAAGCCCCCAGCTTCTTTAACATTAGGAGAGACTAAAAATATTTCCCATACTATTCATATGGGTGATAACCCAAAATAATTTTATTTTATTTTTAAAGATCTTATTTATTTATTTATTTATTTATTTGACAGAGAGAGAGGGAACACAAGCAGGGGGAAGCAGGGAGCCCGACGCAGGGCTCAATCCCAGGACCCTGGGACCATGACCTGAGCCGAAGGCAGATGCCTAACAACTGAGCCACCCAGGCACCCCCCAAAATAATTTTAGACATAGTACAATCTTCTTTCTTCCTTTCTTCACCGTTACATTTGATGTCACTGTATTTACAATAATCAAGAAAGAGATGCATGTTCAAATAACAAGATGTGGTGTGCCAATACTGAAATGGCAGAGTGAACAATGTGGCAGCATGGAAGAGCCAAGCCCGCCTGGAACAGTGGGGCTCTGAGAAAGCTACAGAGAAGTTGTGAAATGTTAGCAGGACCTCAAAGAAGCATAGGATTTCACCAGTTAAATGATGATAAAGAAAATGATGATGGGGCACCTGGGTGGCTCAGTTGGTTAAGCGACTGCCTTCGGCTCAGGTCATGATCCTGGAGTCCCGGGATCGAGTCCCGCATCAGGCTCCCTGCTCAGCGAGCAGCCTGCTTCTCCCTCTGGCCCTCCCCCTCTCATGTGCTCTCCTCTCTCTCTCATTTTCACTCTCTCAAAATAAATAAATAAATCTTAAAAAAAAAAAAGAAAAGAAAATGATGATGATAACAGGCAACAGGCAATATTTCCTAAGTACTGACCTCATTACAAGCACTGTTCTAAACATTTTATATGTATGAACTCATTTAATTCTTAGAGCTACCCTTTGAAGTACTACTCCCATAATGAGGAAACTGAGGCACTGAGAAGCCACATAGCCAGCAGGTAGTTGAGGCAGGCTTTGAAAAAAGCAGACTGGCTCCAGGATCTGTGCTTGAAACCAGAGCACTCTTGAATCCTGGGCTATGTAGAGGTGTGAGAGGGAGAATAGTAGTAAGGTGAGTAAAAGGATGGCATATGCCAAGCAAGGAGGTAGATTAAAAAGCATGGTAGAAAGTGACAGAAAAATGAAGCTGAAAATGGGTAACAAGGAAACAGGCCATAAAAATAATAGAGATAGGGGTGCCTGGGTGGCTCAGTCATTAAGCATCTGCCTTCAGCTCAGGTCATGATCCCAGGGTCCTGGGATCAAGCCCCGCATCGGGCTCCCTGCTCCGCAGGAAGACTGCTTCTCCTTCTCCCACTCCCCTGCTTGTGTTCCCTCTCTCGCTGTGTCTCTTTCTCTGTCAAATAAATAAAATCTTTAAAAAAAATAAGAGAGATATTTGGATTGATCTGAGTTCACTCTCCTCCTTGAACTAAAGTGCCTTAAAAGGCTAGCTATAAAACAAAGGACCCGTCAGTCCCCAGATCTATCCTGCTGTCACCAGAAGCTGGCTGCCACTGTATACAGCTATGGGGCAGAAGAGCTAGTGGACCTCATTACTGTGAAAGAGGATGACGTTCCTTATCGGCAGGCAATAGAGAAAAAGTGATACTAAGCTAATTACAAGTTTTTCAATTCAATTGGGCATTATCTCAGAGTTGTCTCCTTGGGAGTGATTCTAGTGATGCTGCTATTACTCAAAATATTTCCAAACCCATATTTTTTGGAATTGCTTTCAGTTAGTTTTATGAGGCTTATTTTGGGATTATTACTTTAGGGTTATACTTTTTTTAAAACCAAAATACTTACTGTATTAGAATATGTAAAATGCACCCTTCTCATTTGGATGAGTGAGGCCTGGAATGTTTGTTTAAAGAAACACTTAATAAATAAATAATAAATATTATATATTTATATATAAATAAAACAAACAAATATTTATTTGCATTTAGTAAGCTTAATGTATAGGTTCTACACTCTAACTGCCTGGTTTCTTATTCTAACTTCTCAGTTTACTAACTAACTTGGACAACTAACTTATTTCTCTACGTTCCCCCCAGATATAAAATGGGTATAATAAAGTACCTACCTCAGGACTATTTTGAGGGCACTTTTGTTCAATTAATTTATTGTTACCACTGTTGTTGCTGCTACTGCTATTACTCAATATCTCTAGCATTATGCAAATTTATCTGGAAAAAACACAAGAAGTGTATTACCTACAATCGCTCACCTTAGATAGTAATTTCACAAGGTGAAATGAATAAAAGAATAAGTACAAAGTACAATAGGGATTTTATGAAGGTAAAACATCTAGTTTCTACACAAGAGAAAGTATTTGAATTAGGACATGGAAATGGACTAATATTTCACTGGGAACAGAGAGAGGATGTGATGAAACAGGAGCATATTTCCTCTGATATTGAACAACAGAAGTCACAACTTTTAGACTACACTAGAAAATAAAAACTCACATTCTTAAATTTAGTGTTTACTCAACACCAATAATTAGAATTTATGACAATATGGGCAAAGACAAGGCTGAAGTTTAGTTGTTAGTAGCTAAATAAAAAAAACTTTTATTATGCAAATTAAATATGAAAATAATTTTATAGTTAAAGCCAAAAGGGCCACACCTTTACTCATATATCAAAAGCAGACTGCACTTGAAACTCTGTTTCTCCATTTAAGTCAATTCAATAATAAAGAATTTGTCAACTTTCCCCTGATAACAGAAATGGAGACTAAAGAATAATTTTCCTTGTAATCCACATTGTTTTTTTTTTAAAGATTCTATTTATTTATTTGTCAGAGAGAGAGAGGGAGAGAGCACAAGCAGGGGGAGTGGCAGACAAAGGGAGAAGCAGGATCCCCACTGAGCAAAGAGTCTGTTGTAGGACTCAATCCCAGGATCCTGGGATCATGACCTGAGCCAAAGGCAGCTGCTTAACTGACCAAGGCATCCCCACATTGGCTATTTCTTTTTTTAAAATAATTGTTTATTGTTATGTTAATCACCATACATTACATCATTAGTTTTTGATATAGTGTTCCATGATTGATTGTTTGTGCATAACACCCAGTGCTCCATGCAGAATGTGCCCTCTTTAATACCCATCACCAGGCTAACCCATCCCCCCACCCCCCTCCCCTCTAGAACCCTCAGTATGTTTTTCAGAGTCCATCGTCTCTAATGGTTCGTCTCCCCCTCCGACTTACTCCCCTTCATTCTTCCCCTCCTGCTATCTTCTTCTTTTTCTTTCTTAATATATATTGCATTATTTGTTTCAGAAGTACAGATCTGTGATTCATCAGTCTTGCACAATTCACAGTGCTCACCATAGCACATACCCTCCCCAATGTCTATCACCCAGCCACCCAATCCCTCCCACCCCCCACCACTCCAGCAACCCTCAGTTTGTTTCCTGAGATTAAGAATTCCTCATATCAGTGAGGTCATATGATACAAGTCTTTCTCTGATTGACTTATTTCACTCGGCATAACACCCTCCAGTTCCATCCACGTCGTTGCAAATGGCAAGATCTCATTCCTTTTGATGGCTGCATAATATTGCATTGTGTATTTATACCACATCTTCTTTATCCATTCATCTGTCGATGGACATCTTGGCTCTTTCCACAGTTTGGCTATTGTGGGCATTGCTGCTATAAACATTGGGGTGCACGTACCCCTTCGGATCCCTACATTTGTATCTTTGGGGTAAATACCCAATAGTGCAATTGCTGGATCGTATGGTAGCTCTATTTTCAACTGTTTGAGGAACCTCCATACTGTTTTCCAGAGTGGTTGCACCAGCTCGCATTCCCACCAACAGTGTAGGAGGGTTCCCCTTTCTCCGCGTCCCCGCCAACATCTGTCGTTCCCTGACTTGTTAATTTTAGCCATTCTGACTGGTGTGAGGTGGTATCTCATTGAGGTTTTGATTTGGATTTCCCTGATGCCGAGCAATGTTGAGCACTTTTTCATGTGTCTGTTGGCCATTTGGATGTCTTCTTTGGAAAAATGTCTGTTCACGTCTTCTGCCCATTTCTTGATTGGATTATTTGTTCTTTGGGTGTTGAGTTTGATAAGTTCTTTATAGATTTTGGATACTAGCCCTTTATCTGATGTGTCATTTGCAAATATCTTCTCCCATTCTGTCAGCTGTCTTTTGGTTTTGTGGACTGTTTCTTTTGCTGTGCAAAAGCTTTTTATCTTGATGAAATCCCAATAGTTCATTTTTGCCCTGGCTTCCCCTGCCTTTGGTGATGTTTCTAGGAAGAAGTTGCTGTGGCTGAGGTCGAAGAGGTTGCTGTCTGTGTTCTCCTTTAGGATTTTGATGGACTCCTGTCTCACGTTTAGGTCTTTCAACCATTTGGAGTCTATTTTTGTGTGTGGCGTAAGGAAATGGTCCAGTTTCATTCTTCTGCATGTGGCTGTCCAATTTTCCCAACACCATTTGTTGAAGAGACTGTCTTTTTTCCATTGGACATTCTTTCCTGCTTTGTCAAAGATGAGTTGACCATAGAGTTGAGGGTTCATTTCTGGGCTCTCAATTCTGTTCCATTGATCTATGTGTCTGTTTTTGTGCCAGTACCATACTGTCTTGATGATGACAGCTTTG